>NC_140590.1:1110706723-1111232223 GCF_964204655.1 Triturus cristatus
ATCAAATCCAATTCTGAGACTTCTGGGTGGCAGTGATTCAAACACCTTGCTGTTAAAGTCTTACAAGATGTTAGCAGCTGCATGGGATTTATCTATGGTGAACATGGCTACTGTTGCACCAAATTCCCTTAAAAGTGTCCTTAGTGCTGAGACCTGTAGATAGCTATTGCCTAACTCCCACAAAAGGGATCCAATGTGCAGTGATACACATGTAGTCAGTGGCTTGACAACTGGTCCACATGTATGTCGTCAGGTGGATAGTCTGAAGATCACTCTTCTGCAAAGCCTGTCCAACCAATTGTAGCACATCGTGATGGAGTACTTGAAAAACAACTCTGGAAAAATAGGTGCTGCTGGGAACCTTACATTTTGGGCAGATGGTCTTCATAAATGCAAGAACTCCCCCCACTCATTTCACAAAAGAAAAAGGAAGAAGGACTAGCACTAACATTTTAGCCAGCTTACCATTCTACAAACGTGCTGTTGCTTAGCTGCATTCATGGGGCCCCTCCTGTCTAAACATACCTGTAAACGTAGCCTGTTTTTTTTTTGTGGTGCCACTAGTGAAGGCAACTTCCAGAAAGAACTAGTAGGTGGTAGACTCAATGTGCATCTTAGGGCTATCAGTGTATACTGTGGGTGTTCATACTAACTTGTGCCATTTCAAGGTTGATTATACTGGTTCACTGATGAGGATAGGGATTATTTGTAAAAAGCTATCACCCTCTTCCTCCTCATCACATTCCCCCCCACTGTGATTGGAGCTGATTCCCCTCTCTCATCATCACCACGACCACCTGCAGCAATTTATTTAAGGTGTACCTCCCATTGGATTGTGTGATGTCTTTTCATGTGGATCGTTTTGTCCCAGTACCATGGTGTAAAGCAGGCTTACTTCAAAGAACAATTGTGTGTCAAATTGAGCATATTTCAATGCTATCCTCCTGCTTGCTAATCATAAAGAAGTCCCAAACTGGGGAGGACAGTTTTCTTAATGTGCCAATGCCAGAAGAAGAACTGGAGGTAGATGGGTGGGTCATTGATTGCCTCGCTGCACTGCGTACTTCAATTGAGGTAGTGGTGGATGCAGGTCTCAGTAGGGACTTTACAAATACAAATTTGGAAGCTGACAGTGGTGGTACCAGTGCCATATCCCTCAGAGCAGGTTCAGTAGGAGGGGAATTGGCGGTGTCCTCTGAGCCAGCTTTCATTATAATGGCTGGCTCACCATCCTCATCCCCTTCCATAATTGTAAGGCTTTCAATTACTTTCCTTTTCCTTTGCTTCTCCTGGCGTGTCTCAAACTGAGCCGAGGTTCAATCTATGTCCAGATCATCAGACGGGGGATTGGAGAAGATGGTAGAGTACCCTTCCTTTTTTTTGCTGGAGATCTGTAAGCCAATGTTTCTAAAAGAGGGGGTTCTTACTAAGCAAGAAGCTCAACCTCCTGTTCTGCTCCTACCACAGGAGGTTCTACTATTGCTGACTGTGGCTGTTGTCCATTCTGCTAATTTTCCTGCAATGATTGGGTACTTCTTTCGGAAATAAACAAATCCAATTCATAGTCCCTGCTCATCATTGCCGCCATGATTGCCGTGGCTGCTCTTGCTGAGAGATATGAGCTTGGGCTTAGATTGGGGTGGTGCCATTGATGCAGGAGTGCTGGTCTCACCTTGTTCCCTGGAGGCCAGTGCGGTAGGCACTCGTATCCTGAGAAAGGTTTTGGTTGGCATTTCAGTGGTGGCAATCTGCTTCTTCTCCGCCGCACTGGCCACTTTATTGGCACCACCTTTCTTTTCAGCAATCTTGAAGCAGAAGTGATTGGAGGACTCATGTCACGTGCTGTGATCATGCCACTTTGTAAAGGCCTTTTGTCTTGAAGTGCTAAACCTAATGTCTCTTGTGCACCTAAAAGCAAACAAACAAGAAAACTATTTAGTGAAACATGGCATTGTTACATTTTGAATCAGTACAGACAAAGACACTATAGATTAGTGTGGCTACTTGTGAGAAACTAGGGCCTTTTTGCAGTGTCCCTCCACTTTTGTCTCCCATTTGGATGACTTGATGCTACTTGTCTAACTCCAAATGTACTCTGGGCTTAGCTAACCAGACCCAGGGCCTGTGCTCCGTTTAAAAGGTACATGGTAATTAGTTATAATTACAATTGGTACTGAAATCCTACCGGTAGGTCCCTACCATACGATAAAGCATGAAGATTTAAATGCCTAGCAGATGTAATGCACTTACATGTACACTGCTGTGGTGCATGCGGTAATTTTAAGAGCCAGCCTCTAAATTCGACTTTGGAATTAAAGGAACTTCCAAAGTCTTAAGATACCTTATTTTAACATATGTCATCCCTAAGGTCTACCCTAGGTGCCCCACAGGTAGGGCGCTATGTTAAAATAAGCAGGGACAATATAACATATGTTTTATAAGCCCTGGTGAGGAAAAAACTGACAATTTCATGTTTCCCCATTGTAGTGCATTAACTCCATAGGCTAACATGGGAAGGCTTTATTCAACTATAACAAGGTCTAACTAATGACAGAAGTGAGCTAAAATGATACCTCAAAGTGTCTAAATAATAGTTACAATATATATCCAACAACTTGCCATGGTTAGATTTATTATAACTATGACAAAAAATAAGTTATAGAAATTTGATGGCTATAGACGGCCTGAAAGTAAACAAAGATACATCTGGGGGGAGGACATCTGCAGTGAGAGAGCAAAAAACAGGAGATTGGCTGGGTAGCCAAAGTGGTTTTCAAAGAGCGAGAGACACTTAGGACAGGACTCAGGTCCACCCCCACTTCCTGCAACCTCAGCCAGATGGGAGCCCCTGTAATTGAATTAGCAGTGGTGCAGGAAAGAGAGCATTAGAGAAAGCTAGACACAGGTTAGCAAAACCTGAAACTCCAGGAGAGATTTATCTCCATTTTGGTTTTTAAAGAACAGTGGTTGTTGTTAGAAGAATATGCTACACTTCAGGAGAAGGTGTCATCATTCAGAGTAGCACCCTGCACCCAATTAGTCAGTGGTGCCCCTTGCTTTCCAGCCAAGAAACCTGGATAAATATGTAGGACATGCCCAGCAACTCAGATCTCTGTCTGGAAGAAACAAGAAGAAGAAGGACTGCCCTGTTGAACCCCTGGCCTGAACCAAGAGGACTGCACTCTGAAGGACTGCACCTGCTTCACACTTTGGGCTTCATCAAAAAAAGGACTTTGGCTGACAAATAAATTGAGGATTGGACTACCTGAAGGCAACATGTTAAAAGGGTTTCAACTGCATCATTTCCACCAAGAAAATCCCAGCACCACAGATTTCAGTAGACATTTAAGGATTTAGCCAGGTGCATTGTGGCTCTTCTTTTCGCAACTTCTCAAGAAGCAGCTCAGAGATTCTGGAGCCTTGAATTGGGGTTGTAGACCCTTCAAGAACCTAAAAGGAGTTTCTGGAAGAAGATCCAGAAGTTTGAGACCATTTGGAGAATTTTTGTAAAAAGACTCCATCAGTTGACGGACCTGTTGTCGAGAGTCAAACCGGAGATGTTGAACAGAGACATGGCCTGAGATCCAGGTATGCCCCACTGATTCTTTGGGGCTTTTCATCATCGACAAGAGTTCCAGGAGTTGACCAAGGCATCGCGCTGAGCCATGCCACTGTTGTCAAACTGCAAGCTTGCCTGACGAGGAGACCAGCTCGATGTTGAGAGAAAAAGCTCTAAACAATTACTATGTCAGAAGGTAAAAACTTGACTGGGCCCTGCCACTCACTGTTATGTTATGTTATGTTAAATGAGACTTGTAAAGCGCACTGACACCAATGGTTTCCTGGCGCTAATGACAGAGGAGTGAGAGCAGTAGCAGAGTAACAGACAGCAATGGATAGGTTAGCAAGGAGGGGGGAAGAGGGAAGTTTTTAACAGTTTCCTGAAGTCGAGGAGGGAGGGGGTAGACTTGATGGGGAGAGGTAATGAGTTCCAGAGAGAAGGGGCCAGGAGGGCGAAGGAGCGGGCACCGAACTTTTTGGTTTTGACTCTGGGAACAGTCAGTAAGTGGAGGTAGGCAGAGCGTAGGTTACGCGCTGGCTGGTATGCCGTGACTGAGGATTGCAAGAACGCAGGGCTGGTGCAGTGAAGTGCGTTATAGATGATGCACGCCATCTTAAAAGCTGCCCTTTGACTAATCGGCAGCCAGTGAAGTCGCTGTAGTAGTGGTTTTGCTGACTGCCACCTGGGGATTTTATAGATAAGACGGGCCGCCTGGTTCTGGACAATCTGAAGGCGATGCAGAAGACACTGGGGAAGACCATGGTAGATGGAGTTGGAGAAATCCATGCGGGACAGGACCAGGGAGATGACGACCTGAATTAATGCAGGGGATGAAAGTAGGTCTCTGACCCTTGCTCCATCATGGTTGGGCTGTAACTTTTCCTTTGCCCCAGTCAAGCGTGAGCATATGACCCAAGTTCGTGCTTTCAATGTCACCAGAAAGTGTTTATTTTAAAATTCATATCTCCGGTTCCCTAAGTTGGATTTTGTCTTTTTGGTGTCAGTTTGATCATTAAAATATTTCCTATTTTTATAAACTGGAGTTTGTTTTTTATTATGTGCTGTGTCTTACATATTTAATTTATTGCTATTTTTGATTGCTTAATAAATCTGCCTCTGATGTTAAGCATGTCTGCTCGCAGCCAAGCAACCAAGGGTTGAGAAAGGATTATTTTATAGAGAAATTGACTTGGCCTTATATGTGATTATGGTCCCTACCTACCCTTACTAATACACCACCTTCCAACATCTGGTGATCAGTTGTACTTAAGTGAAGATTTTTACAAATCCTCTAAATTGACCTAAAGAATAAGTTGATTTTTGAATGTTTTAAATTTGGACTCATTTGTTTATTTGCTTAATATCTGATTTTTTTAAATCCATCTTGTGTTGAATTGGTGCCAAAGTTTCTTTGTGACCCATAACTAGGGATACCATGGAGCCTAATCTTGCTAACATGACTAACCTCACAGTAGCTGAGCTTAGGAAACAGAGTAGGGTCAAACTGCTACAAGCTGCTCAAAGAATTAGAAAAGCAGAGATTATTAGGTCCCTTAAGGCACGGGCAGTGTCAGCTGCAGGGGATGAAGGGAAGGGAAAGGATGATCCCTCCAACAACTTCCAGGAAGAGGATGACAATTTGTCCATTATTTCCAGGTACTGGCTTATACTACGAGCAGATCAAACCCTGTAAGAGTTTACATCAGGGAGACCAGAGATCATGTTCCCCCAGCGCAGAATGCTGCGGATGCTACTAAGTCTTAGTTATCCAATCTATAGGTCACAAGAACACTGGATGAGTCAATACACATTGAGATTCCACAAATGTGGACACTGTGGCATGTGCAGATGGGAACAAGATAAGAAAAAGAGCTTTAATGGAGCAGAAGGTAGGATGTTTGAAATAAGCTCAACTATCAGTTACAATACCAAATATGTGTTTATCGAATGTAAATGTGAATGCATATATGTGGGAAGTACAATTAGGGCACTGAAGGAGAGAATGAATGAGCCTCTAAGAGCCCTCACACAAGTGAATCAGGCCTTTATCCCTGAGGAGGTAACAGAGAACTCACCCTGCGAAGCAAAGAAGCCATGTGGATAATGTATCTAAAATCAGTTGAACAAGGTCTTAATAATGATCATGAGCCACACTACTATTTAGGAGATTGAAACAATAGATATAGATGTGTACAAGGAAGTCAGTGATGATTATCAGATGAAATAACAATAACGGAGAGTCTTCACGTTTCTTTGGGTTTCATGAATTGCTATGACTGTGCTATAACTACCCTGCATAAGCTCAAAAGAATAGAAATATTATAATGAAATGTTTTATGTATATGTTTATAAAAAATTGCACTGTGATTCAGGTAACAGGAAACCAAAATATATTTCAAAAACAAGTAATTTTGTGTGCCAATTGAAAGACTTGAACGAGAGAATGAAATAAGTGACATTTTGTAAGGCGTACTACTCCTTTAAGGGACAGGAAGGAGACTTCTCCCATCATGTAAAAACTAGGGATTATTTTTATTGCCCCTAAATACACCCCTAAAGGTACGAGATGCGAGCAGGTGGGCCGAACTGTAGTAAGGAGCCAGCATGGAGCCCCCACAAAGACACAGCAAGCTGGAACCAGAGCCCGCCAGAGACCGCAGCTCTATCTGGTGCTATATGGCACTATCTGGCAACTATCAGCACCTGGTCCTGCTAGCAAGGTACGAGGAGCAGAGAGTGGCTGGTGTGCAGTGTGTGGGTTGTGGTGTGCGTTCTGCCGGCTCACATAGTTATGGGGGGGCTCACACAGGAGGCAGAGGAGAGGCACGGCAGGGGTCAAGAGAGCACAAGAGTGTGGCCGCCATTAGGTGTGGACTCTGAGTGTAGTGCCCAGGAGCCCCGCGCAGGTGGCCCAACTAGGTTGGGTGCAGCTTGCGGCACCCAGCATGCCCTGCTCTCGCGTACCTCCCTGCCACCTCACTGCTTACACCACCCCTATCACCCCCACTGCTTCCAGTCCAGCCTAGCCGTGCTCACTATCTAGCCCATTTGCCCATTTGCCCACTCGCCACAATAGTATCACATCGCTCCCCCTGCTACTCTCAGCCAAGTCAGCCAAGCTAGCAGTAAGCAGCAAGCAGGCTCCCAGCCCCTCTGGACGCCGCACGTCGAAGTCATTGGCGAGAGCAACGCAGAACTGTACAGAGCTTCTAGTTGAGAGTTGTCGCAGGTCTGGTCAAGAAGGGTCATACAGGGTCACACAAGCAAGCCGCCTGCCATGTACAGCTGTTGCCTACCCGTCTGTCTGTCTGTCAAACTTCCATTCAACCTAATGACATCAACCAACACACTGGATAGCAGGGAAGATAGTAAGAGTGGCTTCATCAAAGGAAGTTCATCTGGACACACAGTGCGTGATCTCTGGACACAGAGCTGGAAACTGATCTACAAATTAAAATACAAATTCCCCTACAAATTAGAGGACAGACCTCTGAAAGGCAAATTCAAACATAAATCAATTTTTCCTCTCCTACGGACAGCTGTCCCCCTCACATCGCTCGGGAAGTCTTTCTCCACTTCCCCGAACCCCCCATCGCTCCTTAACAACTCCCTTACTAAGGGCATTGCCCCCAACCTCTTTAAGAGCGCGGAAGTTGTGCCCATTCTGAAGAAAACAGGCTCTGATCCTCTAATACCCAGTAACTTCCGCCCCATATCTCTGCTGCCCTTCCTGGGCAAAATCTTGGAGGCCCATGTCGCGAACTGCCTGAGCACTTTTGTACAGCACACCCACTACTTAGACTCACATCAAGCGGGCTTCAGATCCCAACACTCTACTGAGTCTATTGCTTTGGCAGTTCTCGACAAATTAAGGAAGGGGGCAGATCATAACATCACGCAGGCCTTAGTGCTCCTGGATCTATCGGCGGCTTTCGACATCGTCGACCACGATGTATTGGTCGACCGGGTCGAGAGCGCCGGGACTCGGGGCCTCTCACTAAATTGGATCGCCTCTTTCCTCAGCGACCGCTATCAAGCGGTCCACCTTGCTGATTTCTCCTCTGAGAAGAGAAGACTGTCCTGTGGGATCCCACAGGGCTCATCTCTTTCCCCTCTCCTCTTTAATCTGTACATCTTTACCCTGATCTTGGCCCTCCGAAAGAGAGATATAGTCACTTTTAACTACGCTGACGACCTCCAGCTAGTCTTTACCATCGACTAATCACCCTCTTTCAATCCACCATGAATTTTATTAGCAACTTGATGAACTCAAATCAGCTCAAGCTCAGTACCGATAAAACCGAGCTGGTTCTTACCGGGACCTCAGCCAATCCTTGGAACTCCAACTTTTGGCCTCAATCACTGGGATGTCCACCCTCCCCAGTCAGCTTGGTTAAAAGCCTAGGTATCATAATCAGTAGTGATCTCACCATGAAGGCTCAGATAAACTAAGTGGTCTCCGCCTGCTTCTTCCACTTGCAAAGAATTTGGAAAATTTGCAGATTTCTATCCAAAGAGGCGCTGATCCAAGTCACTCTTGCCCTTGTTATGTCGCGTATTGACTACGCCAACTCTCTGTACTCCGGCATCCCAGCTTACCAATCACACCGGTTACAACGGATGCAAAACCAAGCCGCAAGGTTTGTTTATGGCCAGCCAAAATCCCACCATGTGAAACCATTGCTTAAAAGTCTCCACTGGCTCCCTGTGACACAACGCTGTCTTTTTAAACTTGGCTGCACGATCTACAAAGCCCTTTCGTCCCACGGACCAGTTTTCATTGCCAGCAAAATACAGCGATATGTCCCCTCTCGAGAGCTACGCTCCTCTAACATGAACCTACTGACCCCCTGCCCATTCAAATGGAAAAAACATGGCGGTCTAAGATTCTCAACTCTAGCACCACAATTCTGGAACACTCTTCCTCCTGAATTGCGTCTAGCCCCCTCCTATTCTAAGTTCAGGAAATCTCCTCAAACATGGCTCTTTGCCTTGCCTACAATTAATTAATTCTCACTGTGTCTGTCTAAGCATTTGTCCCCGCTCAGCGCCAAGAAACCGTTGGTGAAAGCGCACTTTAGAAATTATTTTAACATAACATGAATCTTCTCGCTCAGAGCAAGAGAGGCAAATGAGAAAGAACAAGGCCAATATCAAAATGAGCAAAATTACCGGCGCCGGAAGTAGAACAAAGCCGGCAAAGTCAGCAACAAGGGACCAAGTGTGGCTGGAGTTTAACCTCTTTCTGCGCTCATTAAACCCAAGCTCAAAGACAAACCTCAAATCCAACAGCAAGTCAATCTGCAAATATTTTATCTCAATAATGCCTGGACAGGAAATACTGGGAAAGAGTGAGTTGTACAGTAATGCACTAATGCATTCAATGCTACAATCAAAAAAGGGCTTGAGTCAGAGCCAGGAAACGAGAAGCCAGGGCATCGGGAAACCGGGGAACGAAACACTGTCCCCCCCTGGGAACATCAGTGCAGCCTTTAACCTACACTGGGAAAAGAAGAAAGAAGAACTAGGGCACTGAGACTCTCAGGTTTTTGAAATCTTAACAGCGCCCGAGCACCCAGCGCCCCAGGAGGAGAGGCAAGACGCATCAGGCCTGATTCAGTGCCAGGAAAAAAAGCAAGACGCACTGGGGCAAGGAGACCCAGAAGTTCTTGAAATCTCATCAGCATCAGAGTATTTGGAATCCCGAGGAAAGAGGCATGACGCATCAGGTCCGAGAACTCTGGAAGTTCCAGAGATATCTTCCGCTCAAGAGCTATCAAACAAGGACAAAGACTACCAACATACGTACGGGGAGCTCACAACAGACTCACAGGCAGAGGGCAGAAATAGCCTGCACGATCAGTCCCTGTCCCCGTCCCAGTCATGGAGCCTATCAGCAATAACATTTTTCACTTTTAACCAAAGCCTACCCTTGACGGGAGTGGAACGGAAAGAAAATAGCCTCTCGGGAGAACAGAATCTCCTCCATTCCACCACCTAAACAAAGTGCACACCTCAGAATGGATGCCATAACCAAAATTCTTTACTGTTTTCAATCAACTCCACCTTATCAACGTCCATTAATGCGCTCACCTCGCAAACACAAAAACTAGAAATACAAATGGATACAATGCAGGCAATTGCGATAGCTGTGATCAACATTGAAGCCAAAATCAACACCCTAACAGGAAAACTGGATTTGTTGATGTCATTACCATCCGCCAGGTGCACGTGTTTACCAATAGTGGAGAAGCGTAACTCACTACCAGAAGTTTTAACATCTATTATCACAGAACTTAAGCAAAGACATCAGGTCACCATAGCCCAGCCCCACCAAAGAACACCCAAAAGAACATTAAAAGATGCAAATGGAATTAACGACACAGCGAGTGCTGCAAGCCCCCCCCAATGCGCCACTGCAATCAGCAATGTGGGGTGCGAATCACTGTGCAGGCAACACACCCGCAGTAGAAAGGACCACCGCGCAGAATAAAACTCAAGTCAGCAAACCGATTTTGTGTATGGATACACCTCCATCATCTTCGCAGATGGCAGCAGGGATGTACCAAAGTACATCTGAACATGAGGAAACCATCACAGGCAAAACCTCGCACAGTAACGTCGGCGGGACAATCAACCTAGAACTCACCACAGAAGCCTGCAAAACAATATCAAGGAGAGAAAAGAAACGCTTGAAAAAACAAGCTAAAAACAGGACACAACGGAGCCGGGCAAAGGAATTACAGCTGGGCCTGAGAGAACCAGATGGCCCTCAGAGCCAAAAAATACACGCAAAGAAGGCTCTCACACCAAAGAACCTGGAGCCACAGAAACTGTACCCGATTTTTCAGAAGGAACATTTTAGTGCTAGGCCCGGGAAACGGTCAGCCAAACAATATAACAACACCTAAAACAACTTCAATACCACATATCAAGGAGAGATTGACAGACAAGACGGAAGAGCAGACCCAGCATGCGCCGAAAGCGCCAACACAAACAGTCAGTGCAGGCAGCCTTTCTGTGGAGCAGTACCAAGAACGTAATAAGTGGGAAGCTCGGCCCTACGCTACGGAGAGAGAAATGACAGACCCCCAGCCACTGAACCACAACGCGGTCCGGAGGATCAAAGTCGCCCACAAAGACAGCGGAGCGACCATAACAAACGCACAAGGCTTGGCCACATACTTCACCCCGAAGGTCAATGGGCACAAGGGCAAAGGGAAACGGAGAACCCAATCACCATCTTTACTCCTGAATACACATCATGGGGAAGTTCCGACATTTTAAACAGGTCTAACATTTTGCAAATTCTTCAATGTATTCCAGAGCTCTCCTCGATCATGACCGAAGATCTCATCCAAGTACATTTCAAGCCATTGTGGGACAACACTAGAGAGTCATCAATATATATATATATATTAACATTTCTTTTTTGAGTTTTATTATAGGAAAACAAATTGCAGAGATAAACAATACCACTACATAACAATGACATTGCAGGTAGACCATTTGAACAGCGTGACAGATGCTGTTAGTCCAATGAAGGAGACAACCATAGTTTTGAGTGCCCAGGTGTCTTAGGTGGTGTCCTCTGAGCTGGCCTGTACGTGGGGGCTAAGAGATATTTCTCATGCCCTATCTCCATTCCCTTCAGTGTGTGGCGCAGTGCCAGCGTCCTCCGCGGAGGGATGTTCTAGGAGATTTGATTGGAGGGGGACCGAATGTCACGCGGGCGGAAGGAGGGTGGCAGGTGATCAGCATATGTGTTCAATTGTTCCTGACAATGTAGGAGGTCCTGCAGCCATTCTTTAAATTTGAGAGCCTGTCCTCTGCTCCATCTGCAGGCAATCCGACTCTTTGTGAGAAGGAGTGCCAGGGAGATGTAGCGCCGCAGCTAGTGTCGCTATGTGTCCCAGAAGTGTTACCAGGGGTTCATCGGGAACGCGTAGTCCAGTCATTTGGTCAAGCACCATCAGCACTTCTGTCCAGTAGCTCCGCATGGGAGGGCAGGCCCAAGCTAAGTGCCTAAAGTCTGCTCCCTCACAACCACAGCTGTCACAGTGGTCAGTATTGCGGAGATGTAGGCACTGTAAGCGTGCAGGGGTGTCGTAGTTCTGGTGAATATATTTCTAGTGTGTGATAATCAGTCTGCTGTTAGCAGATATTTTACCAGTCTGCCGGCAGAACAAGGACCACTCTTCATCAGTGATGCGGGAGCCCAGTTCTTCCTTCCAACGGGAACGAGCCAGAGGGGGAGAGTGTGTACTGTCTTGCTGGGTAGCACGGTATAACAACGATACCACATGCGTGGGGGGTAGTTTGTTGAAGGAGGGCATGCAGTGGATACACAATAATTTTTACTCCAACTGACCATACCGTGGTCATTAACATTACCTATAGATGGATTTAACAGATGAGCTGGGGAACTTATAACTTCACCACTAGGTGAGCAAGGAAGCAATTCCTTTTAATTTTAGTACCCTCACACACCCTAGTGGTGTCATGCTTCATCATCGGGTCACCCCGACGCCTAAAAGTCGGGGTGGGCTCAACCACAGTGTTGGGAGCGCTTTGAAGAAGTTGTAGACCAGGGAGGCTATAAGATAAAAAACCTCAGGCAGATCCCCGGTTTCCCTTTATTTTTGGATCTGTCTGGGTTGATTAAAAATAATATGAGTAGGGGTATATATAGGAATATTATGGTCCTATGACCCTAGTGCCAACATGTTTCAGTCCACCGTGGCCATAAAGGTCCAGGACTTTCTTCAGGGCAAATGAGACCACCCTGGGATACAGAAGGGGGAATTCCCTATTCTGTTTTATTTATAGACAAGGGTAGAGTAGCTACTCCTTGTATGAAAGACGGATTTAGTAATCTGTCTTGTGTTGTGAATCCATCTGTAAGAAAAAACACAAAGAAACACATATCCAACTTATACAAATCGGTTTGTATTATGGTTTTTCCATAGTGACGTGTTTCAAACTCGTGTTGGGAATCCAGAGCCACACCTATAAGTGCCAGGTGGTCAAAAGGCATAATAGTGTGCAGCTATATCCACGTCTGTGTCACTCAAGATTTGTGTCTCTGTACAGTTAATTGGCGTGTCTGATATATTGTGCGGTGGCGATTATGCTCGCATTCTATCTAGAAACAGTCAATAAACCGTGGATACTATCAATGAAAACAGACTCTCATAAAATCATCCCACATACCTCTCATTCACACCTTATCTGTGGTAAAACACAGTATTAAAAACATGCGTGACTCTTAACACCTATGGGTAATTGTGCAAGTATCTTTCGCTCCTGCATACTTGCTTACCCGCACTTCGAATGGAAGTCGTTTCTCAGGGGATGGAAGGGCTATTGGAGTAGCTCTGTAGTCAAACCCTAACGTTAGCCCCAGGGAAAATATGAAGCGAAATGGTATCAAACGCTTATGAAGTTTAGGGCATCCATGATCAAAAGTAATTGATGCTGATTCTTTTTCCGATAGGGAACCCAAAATTTTTTAAGGCATTCGTCCTAGCGCACCAGACTTACTTCGTCAAGAGTCCTGCTCCGCTTCGCCACCTATTAGGACCCGATCCCCGGCGTTTCGCGCCGTGTCACGGTAGTAGGGAAGTTTATACTTCCGTATTGTTTGTAGCGAGCGATAGGATTGGTCAGCGTCAGCACGTGATCGGGGAAGTTACCCGCACGGGATTGGTCAGACGTGACCTGTAACCCTAGCTAGAGGCCAATGGGAAAGGGGTTGGTCCAAGGGACGCCGAAAAGAACAAACATGGAACAATTGTTCCGTTTGTACATATATGCGTACACATTCAGTAAAACTCCTAGAATATGCCATTTAATTCTTAGAGAGAGTATTTTTTATTTATGATTTTATTTTATTTTATACTCACATACCGATCGAGATAGGATCTCAAGATATGGATGTTTTGTAAGTATAAGTACGAAGGCGATATTTAACGATCAGTTTTTCGTCTGCTAGGAGATCTAGTTCATTGATCCACTCCCGGGAATAGATTGGTACCCGTTAAAATTTTTTTGACATTCCTTTCTCATAATTCTTGATCCAGACATTAGCAGAATGTATTAGGGAGAGCATTTATTCAATGGTGGGTAAGAGTGTTTCAAAGGGTACTGTGTCAGTTTTGTATAAATGCTGCATTTATAAGATGGTTGATTTTCTCTAAAGTCTAAGGTTGTTAGAGTCTTACAGTATATGGTGACAGTGGAAACCAAGTAGGGAGATGGTAACACATGGAGGGTTCCCATCAGATTCCAGATGGTCACTTTTGAATTACTCCAGTGCTCATGGAAATTAATGTACTTCATCTATTTATTCAATTGGTTCCAGGGTATACCATCGTTAAGACCCTTCTCATGGGTCTTTAGACGATAGACCCATCGTTGTTCACGTTCTAGAAGCTTTTGCTGCAAGTTGTTCCCCATAGTGGTAACCTTTTCTAGTACTGTCCACTTCAGCTCTGTGTCCTTATGTTTTTTCTCCTGGTAATGGGCAGTAAGCCTTGTTGCTGTGACCGATCTACGTATAGTGCTTCTATGTTCGCTGATGCGGACTTTGATCATACGGCTCGTCATACCAATATACATCAGTCCGCAGGGGCATTTTATCATGTAGATCACAGATTCGGAGTTACAATTTGTGTGTGACCTCTGTTCCCATGGAAAGTTAAGACCCAATTCCAAAGTTTTGGTGTGTTCTGTAAAGGGGCAGGCTACACATGACCCACACGGGTAGTGTCCTATAACTGGTGACAACCCCCATAGCGTCTGTTGATTAGTCTGTTTTGGAATGAAGGAGTTAGTGTGTACCAAGGCATTTCTCAAATTAGAATTTTTTCTAAAAGAGAACATGGGTTTTTCAAAGGATAGCCTGTTTGATGTCAATATTGACCATTTTTTATTTATTATTTTTTTCAGGTCATTAGAGGATGAGTTATATGTTGTCACACATATAAGTTGGTCTGACTGTTCCTTAGTGTATGTCTCTAACAGTGCTTCCCTTGGTGTGTTGCGCGCTCTTTTATTAGCCCTTTGTATGATTTTGTTAGGGTACATCTTCTGTTGTAGTTTTTCACTCAGAATAGTTGCCTCTTTTTTGTATGTTTGGAGGTTGGAACAGTTCCTACGAATCCTCAAGAATTGGCCTACTGGTAAATTCTCTCTTAAGGATCGTGGGTGGGCACTATCAAATCTCAATAGACTGTTCCTGTCCGTGGGCTTTGTATACAGAGAACTTTCGAGTGTGCCATCTTTAGCTGTGAAGGTAACATCCAAAAATGAGATACTTTCTCTATTCACATTCATAGTGAAATGAAGATGTGGGTTTAGGGAATTGATCCATATCTTGAAGTTCTCAAGACTGGTTAGGTCACCTCTCCAGATCATAAGGACATCATCAATGTACCTGTACCATTTGCAGATATGCATGCTGTAAGGATTTTGAGTCCATATGTGTAGGTCTTCAAAATGACTGACGTACAGGCAGGCCAGACTAGGGGCGAATGTGCTCCCCATCGATGTCCCATGTATTTGTAAGTATAATTGATCTTCAAAGGTGAAGAAATTCTCTGTCAATGCCAAATGTATGAGGGTGATCACCCAGTCAATGGGTGCTGCCCACCCCCAATCTTCCTCCCTGAGGATCTCTTGGATCACTCTAATGCTCTCCGCCTGAGGTATGTTTGTGTATAACGCTTCCACGTCTAGACATACCATAAGATTAACGGCTGGATTGTATTCAACTTGTGTCAAAAGATTGAAGAGGTGTTTGGTATCTTGAACATACGATTTAATCTTCTTGACCAAGGGGCGTAAGAACCAGTCGGTATATTTTGACAGTGGTTCCAGAATAGAACCTATCCCTGAGACAATCGGTCTCCCCGGGGGAGGGTTCTTCCCTTTGTGTATTTTAGGGATGGTATAGAACAAAGGAATTCTGGGGTTCTCCTGGTTCAGAAATTCATGTTCTTTCTTCGTAATCCATTCTTTTGTCAGGGCATCGGTTGTTAGCGTCATGATAGTTGTTTTTATCCGTTGTGTAGGATCCCTGTTAATCTTTTTGTAGTATTTCGTATCAGCCAGTAAATTGAGACATGCTGTTCTGTAAGCGTTGGTACTTTGTATCACGGTCGCTCCACCCTTATCCGCTGGTTTGATGATAATATCCGTTCTGGATTGTAGGGTGGTTAGAGCTACACGTTCTTTTTTGCTCAAATTGTTGAATCCGTTTCTTTTGGGTTGAAGTAGTTCAATTTCTTTGTTGACTGCTTCCTCAAAGGATAAAACTTCTGGAGGCATCGTGTTGGTGGGGGGGAGAAAAGAGGATTTGGGTCTCAACCCCGTGTAAGTGTTGTCTTCAGCGGGTCTCTCTTTGTCTTGAAAGAAAGTTTTCAATCGTATTTTCCGAAAGAATTCACCTAACTCGCATCGCAGACGGAATTTGTCCAAATAGGTCGTTGGGACGAATCCAAGACCTTTATTCAGAATTGTTTCTTCGTCTGTGGTGAGGGTGACATCCGTGAGGTTTACAATTAATCCCTCGTGTTGCTTGTACTCGGCTGTTGTTCCCTGGTGTTGCTCCTGGTATTGACTGAGCTCCGTTCTTCTTCCCACTGAATTCGTTTGCCCCTTCTTCCTCGTCTCCCTCTTCTTCCGCCCTGACCTAAAAAATGTTGGTTGAAGTCCGGCTGATAGTATGGTCCTGTTGGGAATTGAGGGGGGCCGTGGTATTGGACTGGTCCAAAAGGGGCTGGCCAAGGAAACATCTGTTGATGTCCGTATCTTTGGTTGTAGTTACCCCTGCGAGGTCTTCTTGCCCTTCCACGCCAGCTCTTGTTTGATCCATCACTCGACCAGTCATCATACTCTGAATCAGATGATCCTGTTTGTTCGCTTCGTGTGGATCCTGAATCAGATGGGACTTGGCTTTTGTAGTCATCTTTAATATAAGGATAAACCTTCTCATGGCTGAATTTCTTCAGATCTTTCTGCAGTTTGTTTATCTTATTTTGCATTAGGTACTCTTTATGTTCATTTACTTCTTTATTTACTTCTTCGAGTTTCTTTTTATATAGAGTTAGTTTGATCTCTGTCAATAATGAGTCCTCACTGATCTTTATTTTTATCAGTAGGGCCTCTGACAAACGTTTGGCTGTATTGATTATTAAAATAAGCCAATCACGTGAGCATCTCCAAGCAATAAGAGACCATTCTTTTTTAAATTGGGGATCATCAAGGAAGATTCTTGGAGCGTTAGTCACCAGTAAGCCCGTAGGTGCCACATTGCCACGGAGATATTCTGTCATTATTGCCCCATGTAGCAGTATTTTCATCTGACAGCGTTTTAATTCTTTAAGCTCATCCCAATTTTGAGCTTGGGTCAAGGTCTGGTTAATATTAGTGTCTGATAGCAATGATGGACCCGCTAAGATTGCGGAGGCGTCTTCATCCGAAAAGCCAATACCGAATAGTTCGGCCATCTTATGTATATAGTGTGTAAGGTGATTAAAATAAGGTGAACGAGTGTGAGTAGTGGGAGAGAGAGTGAGAGACTGGAGATTCACCGAAGTGATTCCTTTTGCAGATATTTTCTGTGTGAAAACCCTACAGCTGTACGCTGCGCTAAACTTATTTTACACAGGGGCTATTTGAGAACTGAATTCTCGTGCCCAAAGGGTGGAGTGGATGTAGGTCAGAGTAACACCTCCCAATATCAATAGTTACACAATAATTTTTACTCCAACTGACCATACCGTGGTCATTAACATTACCTATAGATGGATTTAACAGATGAGCTGGGGAACTTATAACTTCACCACTAGGTGAGCAAGGAAGCAATTCCTTTTAATTTTAGTACCCTCACACACCCTAGTGGTGTCATGCTTCATCATCGGGTCACCCCGACGCCTAAAAGTCGGGGTGGGCTCAACCACAGTGTTGGGAGCGCTTTGAAGAAGTTGTAGACCAGGGAGGCTATAAGATAAAAAACCTCAGGCAGATCCCCGGTTTCCCTTTATTTTTGGGTCTGTCTGGGTTGATTAAAAATAATATGAGTAGGGGTATATATAGGAATATTATGGTCCTATGACCCTAGTGCCAACATGTTTCAGTCCACCGTGGCCATAAAGGTCCAGGACTTTCTTCAGGGCAAATGAGACCACCCTGGGATACAGAAGGGGGAATTCCCTATTCTGTTTTATTTATAGACAAGGGTAGAGTAGCTACTCCTTGTATGAAAGACGGATTTAGTAATCTGTCTTGCGTTGTGAATCCATCTGTAAGAAAAAACACAAAGAAACACATATCCAACTTATACAAATCGGTTTGTATTATGGTTTTTCCATAGTGACGTGTTTCAAACTCGTGTTGGGAATCCAGAGCCACACCTATAAGTGCCAGGTGGTCAAAAGGCATAATAGTGTGCAGCTATATCCACGTCTGTGTCACTCAAGATTTGTGTCTCTGTACAGTTAATTGGCGTGTCTGATATATTGTGCGGTGGCGATTATGCTCGCATTCTATCTAGAAACAGTCAATAAACCGTGGATACTATCAATGAAAACAGACTCTCATAAAATCATCCCACATACCTCTCATTCACACCTTATCTGTGGTAAAACACAGTATTAAAAACATGCGTGACTCTTAACACCTATGGGTAATTGTGCAAGTATCTTTCGCTCCTGCATACTTGCTTACCCGCACTTCGAATGGTAGTCGTTTCTCAGGGGATGGAAGGGCTATTGGAGTAGCTCTGTAGTCAAACCCTAACGTTAGCCCCAGGGAAAATATGAAGCGAAATGGTATCAAACGCTTATGAAGTTTAGGGCATCCATGATCAAAAGTAATTGATGCTGATTCTTTTTCCGATAGGGAACCCAAAATTTTTTAAGGCATTCGTCCTAGCGCACCAGACTTACTTCGTCAAGAGTCCTGCTCCGCTTCGCCACCTATTAGGACCCGATCCCCGGCGTTTCGCGCCGTGTCACGGTAGTAGGGAAGTTTATACTTCCGTATTGTTTGTAGCGAGCGATAGGATTGGTCAGCGTCAGCACGTGATCGGGGAAGTTACCCGCACGGGATTGGTCAGACGTGACCTGTAACCCTAGCTAGAGGCCAATGGGAAAGGGGTTGGTCCAAGGGACGCCGAAAAGAACAAACATGGAACAATTGTTCCGTTTGTACATATATGCGTACACATTCAGTAAAACTCCTAGAATATGCCATTTAATTCTTAGAGAGAGTATTTTTTATTTATGATTTTATTTTATTTTATACTCACATACCGATCGAGATAGGATCTCAAGATATGGATGTTTTGTAAGTATAAGTACGAAGGCGATATTTAACGATCAGTTTTTCGTCTGCTAGGAGATCTAGTTCATTGATCCACTCCCGGGAATAGATTGGTACCCGTTAACATTTTTTTGACATTCCTTTCTCATAATTCTTGATCCAGACATTAGCAGAATGTATTAGGGAGAGCATTTATTCAATGGTGGGTAAGAGTGTTTCAAAGGGTACTGTGTCAGTTTTGTATAAATGCTGCATTTATAAGATGGTTGATTTTCTCTAAAGTCTAAGGTTGTTAGAGTCTTACAGTATATGGTGACAGTGGAAACCAAGTAGGGAGATGGTAACACATGGATGGTTCCCATCAGATTCCAGATGGTCACTTTTGAATTACTCCAGTGCTCATGGAAATTAATGTACTTCATCTATTTATTCAATTGGTTCCAGGGTATACCATCGTTAAGACCCTTCTCATGGGTCTTTAGACGATAGACCCATCGTTGTTCACGTTCTAGAAGCTTTTGCTGCAAGTTGTTCCCCATAGTGGTAACCTTTTCTAGTACTGTCCACTTCAGCTCTGTGTCCTTATGTTTTTTCTCCTGGTAATGGGCAGTAAGCCTTGTTGCTGTGACCGATCTACGTATAGTGCTTCTATGTTCGCTGATGCGGACTTTGATCATACGGCTCGTCATACCAATATACATCAGTCCGCAGGGGCATTTTATCATGTAGATCACAGATTCGGAGTTACAATTTGTGTGTGACCTCTGTTCCCATGGAAAGTTAAGACCCAATTCCAAAGTTTTGGTGTGTTCTGTAAAGGGGCAGGCTACACATGACCCACACGGGTAGTGTCCTATAACTGGTGACAACCCCCATAGCGTCTGTTGATTAGTCTGTTTTGGAATGAAGGAGTTAGTGTGTACCAAGGCATTTCTCAAATTAGAATTTTTTCTAAAAGAGAACATGGGTTTTTCAAAGGATAGCCTGTTTGATGTCAATATTGACCATTTTTTATTTATTATTTTTTTCAGGTCATTAGAGGATGAGTTATATGTTGTCACACATATAAGTTGGTCTGACTGTTCCTTAGTGTATGTCTCTAACAGTGCTTCCCTTGGTGTGTTGCGCGCTCTTTTATTAGCCCTTTGTATGATTTTGTTAGGGTACATCTTCTGTTGTAGTTTTTCACTCAGAATAGTTGCCTCTTTTTTGTATGTTTGGAGGTTGGAACAGTTCCTACGAATCCTCAAGAATTGGCCTACTGGTAAATTCTCTCTTAAGGATCGTGGGTGGGCACTATCAAATCTCAATAGACTGTTCCTGTCCGTGGGCTTTGTATACAGAGAACTTTCGAGTGTGCCATCTTTAGCTGTGAAGGTAACATCCAAAAATGAGATACTTTCTCTATTCACATTCATAGTGAAATGAAGATGTGGGTTTAGGGAATTGATCCATATCTTGAAGTTCTCAAGACTGGTTAGGTCACCTCTCCAGATCATAAGGACATCATCAATGTACCTGTACCATTTGCAGATATGCATGCTGTAAGGATTTTGAGTCCATATGTGTAGGTCTTCAAAATGACTGACGTACAGGCAGGCCAGACTAGGGGCGAATGTGCTCCCCATCGATGTCCCATGTATTTGTAAGTATAATTGATCTTCAAAGGTGAAGAAATTCTCTGTCAATGCCAAATGTATGAGGGTGATCACCCAGTCAATGGGTGCTGCCCACCCCCAATCTTCCTCCCTGAGGATCTCTTGGATCACTCTAATGCTCTCCGCCTGAGGTATGTTTGTGTATAACGCTTCCACGTCTAGACATACCATAAGATTAACGGCTGGATTGTATTCAACTTGTGTCAAAAGATTGAAGAGGTGTTTGGTATCTTGAACATACGATTTAATCTTCTTGACCAAGGGGCGTAAGAACCAGTCGGTATATTTTGACAGTGGTTCCAGAATAATAATATGGGCATGCAGTGGAGTCATGATGGGGGTGAGGGCTTTTAAATCTTGCCGCAACCTGATATTGAAAAAATGTTCCAGGGTGTGGGTGGAGTAGTGTCAAAGAATTCCTCACTGGTTCAGAAAGTTCCCTTGACATATCATTTCCCCCAGGTTTGAATGGAGAGTTTTCGGAGAAGTCGGCGGCAGCTGCCCTCTTATGTGACGGGTAGATCAAGTCTGCCTTGGAGGGGGAGCAAGGGGGAGTAGAGAAAGGGTGCGTGGAGGCAGCGGGCTAAGTCCCGCCAAACGCTGATGGTGCACTCCACTGTAGCGGAGGCCAAGCGACGAGGGATGGCAGGTGAACTGAGGTATGTGGAACAGGGAGTTGGGTGCATATGACCTTCCTCCACTGCAAGGTGCGGCATGTAAGGGGGGGGTCCTCTAGTATGACGCGACGTGGGCCTGGACACAGCTAAAATATAGCTCCAAATCCAGGATTTCAAAGCCCCCAGTCTTGAAGGGTTGCATGAGAGTGTCCCAGTGCAGTCTAGCATGTTTCCCTACCCATGTGAGACATATAAGTTGTGTTTTTAGGGTTTTGAAGAAGTGTCGACTAGGAGCATAGGGGATGTTAATGAATAGGTAGAACAGTTTAGGCAGAATGACCATCTTAATCAGTGAGGCCCGCCCAGCTAAGGAGATGAGCATGGCGATCCATCTTGTGATCTTATCGGTGATGATGTCAAGTACGCTCCCATAGTTAGCTGTCATCAACTCGTTCCGGTTATGAGTGATGACTATACCGAGGAACTTGACTGTGTATTCACACCACGTGAGAGGGTAGTCTGGGATGTACCGCAGAGTGACATCCGTGAGAGGGAAAAGCTGGGATTTACCCCAGTTAATATTGACCCCTGGAGAGATGGCCTAAGAGGATGAACAGCAGTAGGATAGGGTTGACACCATCTTCCGGATTGTGAAGGTAGAGGGTGAGGTCATCAGCGTATAAGGAAATGAGAACTTGCCTATTAGGGTAAATAATGGAATGGACTCGATAGTGTTGGAGGACTTTAGCGGCTAGGGGCGCGATGGCCAGGGCAAAGAGAAGGGGCGAAAGGGGACGCCACTGTCTGGTGCCTCTGGCTATTGCGAAGGGAGAGGATCTAGGGCCATTTACTAGGCTGCTGGCCTGTATATAGCAGGTTTATCCATTCCAGAAATGGGCCGGGAAAGCCCGTACGCTGGAGGACATATGCCAGATAATCCCACTCTAGGGTGTCAAATGCTTTGGTGGCATCAAGGAAGACAGCCACCGTGTTTGTGTCAGGGTCAATGTCCTGCAGGACAGCGAATAGGGTGCGCAAGTTATGAGATGTGCCTCTACTCGGTACAAACCCAGACTGGTCAGGGAGAACCAGGGTGGTCATGAGGGGGCTGATCCAGTTCACGATCAGTTTGGCTAATAGAGAGGGGCCTGTATGATTCGCATTGTGCAGCCGGTTTTCCAGGCTTCGGGATGAAGATTATGAGTGCCTCCTGCATTATCTGGGTCAGTATGCCCGTCTCAGGAGCTTCCTCAAAAACATGCCGCCATCCTTCCCATGCAAAGTCTGATTCTTCCAAGGGACGTCGCGGCAGACGTGAGGCCTGGGCGGCCTAAAATGGCGACTACCACCACCACCTAATCTGGCGAGCACCGGTGTGGAGAGTCGTCAATATTAAAGTGGAAAATTGACTTCGTACCTCAAAAAATCATGATAGAAAAAAATCGATTTGTGAACTGGGGGATCACGGTGCACATTCCTAAAGAGGAGAGATACCCGTTTATGTTCAAAATCGGTACTAACATCAAAAAAACACAGAGCTTACGAAAGTCTTTTCTAAGAGGGACAGACTACGTTGCTCGTACCACAACATTTCCCAATTTAAGAATACACCTTTCACCCAATTCGACCCAACCAAGGCGCACTTTCACAGAAAGATTAAAAATGGATCACAAAAGAAACATCAAAGAGGGAACAGCAATAACTTGATCACTGCCAAGAACAAATTGCTCCTAGCATACAAAGAAACGGCTGTCCCAGCAGCAGATTGAGTGACATTGTGAAAGTAATTTCATGGAATGTGTATGGGCTAAAAACCACATTACAAAGCACGGAAGGATTTGATTTTCTACAGTCTGGGGACCTGTTATGTCTTCAAGAAACTTGGCTGCTAGACTCAGCCGTCATTCCAGGCTTTACAGAATTGTCCCAATTGCAAGGAGACCATTCAGAGACATTGTGGGACGTCCATTGACCAGCATTTTAGTTCCTCTACATTTTTTACTGTTAGCCCACAAGCAATTCTTACACCTATCCACTGAAGGTGTGAGAATTGCTTGTGGGATGAAAGTTAAAAATGTGGGAGCGCTAAAATGCTGGACAATGGGCGTCCCGCAATGTCTCTGAATGGTCTCCCTGCAAGGGGTCAACTATGTAAATTAGAGGGGCCACACACATTCCATTTTTGACCAGGGCCCCGGAAATGCTAGAACCAGCCTGGAGTTCAGGGCATAATCACAGACAAGCAAGAACAACATCACAACATCCACACCACATGTAACATAAAAAAGCACCACTCAGCACAACATATCTGCAGCAAGAAGTCATGTGCAGATACGCTGTCTACAGTGACATCTCCTTAAAATCATCACCAATTGAATAGGAACATGAGTGTGGGGTGAGGAAAGAGTCTCTCTAAAATTACTATAGTCATCATTGCACACAAATAAGGGTCAGTCCACATACTATGTGGAACAGAGGAGAGCAGACCAAGTAGGGTGTGCATGTGTACTTCACAGTAGGCCAACAAGGTGTTGGAATGAGTCAGTGAGCCTAGGTAGATGCCACAGCATATTACACGCCACTACCACACAATCACAGATCACCACAGCCCCCAAGCAGACATTGATAGGCCCATCACATACAATGGCAGACCATATCACACAATGACAGTCCATACAAAGCAACACAGAACAACATTTCTGACACAAACAGAAAACTCAAAGTAAGCACCACTGTGCATTTCACTCACAAGTGTGCTGCTGAAATAAATGACACCATGTGAGTATGTCTAGTACATCAACAACACTGAGTACACTGCCAACTCGCAGAACACCCACACACCCTCACTCTACCTCAACAAAGGAAGCACCAACTACTAAGTAGTGAATAAATACCAAAGTATCAGGAAGAGTCCATCTTGATAGCAGGAAACTCTGACCTGATACTCAGGACAACCCTCCTCCTCACACCTGCCTTCCACTCATGTGAATCAAAGTGAGTAAGTTAAGAAATGAAGAGTCACTTTGCAGATTAACAACCTTGGAACTGTTCACACTGCATGCCAAGTCCCTCAGACAGCTCACACGGAAACTTGGCCTCATACATTAAGTCAGCAGCAATGTATGACAATAAATAGACTAGCCTAGAGCAGAGTGCACAGTGCAGGAAAAACATGGAGAAAGCCACATAGCATATGTACATGACATGCAAGAGGAGCAACATATCATACTACACTTAGGCCATCATATCAGACATGGGTGGCACAGTGATTGAAATTGAACTAAAGTAACATCTGTGCAATATCTCTGAGATACAGCAATGCAAGCTATGCATTGGCCCAAGAATGATAGGAAGTGTCAGAAGCCATACATTGACCAGCCCCACATCGGTGTCAACTACATTGACATGTGTATGCCACCAGCACAACATACATGGCTCATTGTCACACTCCCTGACTGTCAAACCCAAGTATGACCTTCACACATATCCCTCATTTACCCATCTCACATCTTCACTACATAACGCCTGTGAGAAACACAGATAAAAGTGCAAATAAGGTCCTATGAGTTTCCTGATAACCAATGACACATCTTGGTGTGTATCTACAAATGTCAGAATCCCACTCAGGGATTTCTGAACCAATGGTGATCAAAATCCAATTGCCAAACACAATTCTCACAAACAACATCCAAATAAGTCCAACAAGTTCAGCCATGTGCAGGCAAACAGTGGATTGGCAACATGACCCTAGACAGCATAGGAATACACAGCATGTTTAAATGCACAGACACCATTCCCCAACACAATCAAAAAATATATTGTCAAATGGCAATCATGAACACTAACTGTGATCAATAGGAAACATCTGCTAACACAGACATAGACACTACACCATCTACCAAGGGAGTATGGTGTCAATGTGTAGCACAAGCATGCACTTGCCCACTCCTGACAAGAGACAGGTCAAATATTGAAGACCATAGCACAATTGTGCACTCAAAAGAAGCTCATGATCAAGACTCCACATTTCTGCATGTGACATTCACACAAGAAATGCACTACAAATTCAACACACATCTGAATGTGTTACAATGCACAAACTCCTCACACACAATGTTATGCAAATAAAACATCACAGACACGGACCTGTCAGTAGAAAGAGCCAACACAGGCCAAACACTGCATCCATCAACAACAAATGCACAACATATGCACATACTAAATCATCACAAAGCAATCTCAGCTGGACATCAGGGGGACTCGCACCAGGCAGGACAAGGCAACATACGCTACACAGCAGTGCCTGCACAGTAAGCAGCATATGAACACCAACAAAACCAGTATCACACAAACCTGAGTGCTCCACTATTAACTTACACACCACAAATTTTCACAGGCCACAGATCACATCACATTCAGGAAGGGTAGCAGTACCTAAGCAAACAGACATACACCTTAGCTATCACCTACTGCTGCACAACTTAGGAAAACCCAGATGCAGCGAACATGACTAGATGACTATGCTGGTAAAACATATCCACTGCACATGAGCAACCATGACTGCAATCAAGTAGAAGAAAATACCACATAACAAATTGTGAAACTGTCCTGAGTGGCACAATGGTCCTGTACACAGATCATCTTCCCACAGTATCGTGTCACACTATGAAGTGGTGGGGAGACATGGGGTGGAAGATATTAGACTGAAGTGGTGTGTACATTAATATTGGACAGGTGAGGAGTATACAGTGCAAAAACACACAGAGGAGTAACTCACAATGTGTAGGCATCAAAAGCCCCTATAGGGGATGGTATGACTCTTCATACCACATATGGGTCAAGTAACAGCAATGTATGAGAATCTCACATATAATGTAATTTTACCTGCGCAGGTTAGCACAGTGACCACAAACTTAAAAAAAGCCATGGATGATCAACAAAACACAACACAGACATTGCAATGACACACTCTGCCTACTCACAACTGACAGCGAAAACAAGTAGGTGTACCCCAGGATTCCAAGGTCAAATCAAAACACTGCACAGCACTTAACCAACAACTCCTACATGTGCCCACAATCTGAAGCACATGTCTGATAATGTAAATAAACAGGCACTCATTAATTGGATCATACATGTGTGTAGGTGTCATTTTCAGGGGCACATACACCTCAACACTTCTGACAATGACAGGCCAATCACACTGTATGACGACTCAAGTGCACACATTCAAATGTGCCCGTGTGACCATGAATCCAGGCCTACATAAGATGACTACACATCTACACTGTTGTTCACACATCAAGATAGATCCCACAGATCTGACGGACCCTGTCCACCCACAAGTTATCCTGTGGATAGAATTCACTTCTGCTGTGGTACTGCATCCGAATATGATATTTGTACAAAATTGGAGACCTGGCAATAGAATGATTAGGATAAGAGTAGATCATCACAGAAAACCATCATTGCACACCCAAGCCTCTGAGTCAAGAAGAACAAAAGTGCCTGTAACGTCTGGCAACCTCTGAAAAAGAAAATCAAGTAATTGCCAATGTGAATGTGGCATACAGAGCATGTGTCACATGAACATATGCACATAGGTTGCACTATTCCATTAGTGAGGGCGGCGACAAAGCACACAACAGTCTTTATTATATAATCCCTGGATAGGCATTGTTGGACTTGGCCCTTCATGGCAGGTTCACCCCTGATCTTTTTGCCTTAAGCTCTGACATGGTGGTAGTGATTTTAGGCCTCTGGGCACTTTAGCACTGTGGCCCAGTGTAAAGTGTGTGTGCGCTCTGAGTGCATGTGGTGAGATTGGCCTGCCCTCCCATAGGAATGCATGGGGGATATGTGTGTCCATGGTAATTCCTGGTATGAGAGGAGTGCAGGTTCGAGTTTAGTATGTGCAGACTCGTGACAATAAATGATATTTGAATTTGAATTTATCACATTATTGTTTATTTAAATTGTTGTTCTATTTGTCGTAAATTATATGTACACAAGTATTCTCTGTATAAAGACAGCACTGTCTTTTTCTGCTTTTAATATGAAACAAAGAATCTAAAAAAGTCTAAAACAAAGGTATAAATAAAATATCAGATCAAATAAGAGTAATACGTATGGTCTAGCATTAATTTAATACGCAGAAATAAAACAGGCTTGTGCCTGATGTGAATGGTATGTCTGGCTTGTGATTGACAGGAGCTGAGAGGGCTGGGGAATTCCAGGAGCCAGGGTGAGTCTGCCCAGTAGTGAAGAGAGAGATCTGCATGCGGACAGGAGGGAGGAGTTGCACCTGGGACCTGAATAGGGCTGTGCCTTCCCTCCACAATGCTGGCTCCGTCCCCTGTGGTGCGTCTAATCCCTGAGCCCCCACCTGACAAAGGAGAGAGAAGCTGAGCAAAACAAAGTGCTCCAAAGCTCCCCTAAACCAATTCTGACTGGTATCCCCAAGCCCTGTGCTGTGACACAAAGGAAAAGAGCATATAAATATAGGGGCTGTGACCCCATTAAAATGTTCTTGTTCTAGGGCTTCAATCTGCCAGGGGCGTGCTGCTGCTGGGGCCCAGGGGGGGAACTGCCATGAGGGCTTGCCTCCCTGGGCCCTGCCTTGCCCCTGGACCTGAAAGACCTTTTTGGGACCCTTCTGCTTTACTTTTGATTCCAGGACCTTTTCAGCATCTAGCGCCTTGTGAGCACTTTATTTTTATTTCTAAAAGGCACTCTTGTTATTCTGAGGAGCGCCTCTGTTTTCGACTTGCCGCGCTGGCTGCAGAAAGAGAGAGAGAGGGAATCCCCCGGCGTAGGGATTCCCCCATTGATGCTGAATATGACGGGTGCCCACCCTGTATTCCTTGGGAGCTTCATGGGTGCCCACCCCGCTTAATTATTTATTTAAAGGGCGGGTGCCCACCCCGCTCTAGATTTAAACTTTGGAAGGAGCCTACCCCTCGTATCCCTGCCGCGGCCCAAACCGCTAAAGAGTTCTCTTCCGGGCCGCTGCCCAGCTTGACCTGGAAGGCAGGCGAGGTGGTGTCCTTGTGGGTGGGGCTTCCGAGGCGGAAGGGAAGCCCTGCGAGTGAAGCCTTCGGTGCGCGGAGAGGACAGGAGCCCACCCCGCCTCCCCGAGTGTCCATGAGGAGTCCCGGGTCCCAGGAGGGGGCCCGGGTGAAGGAGAGGTGCAGCCGACGCCAGCGAGGCTCTCAGGAGTGAGAGAGGCCCATCCGCTGCCCGGGTGCAGAGAAAATGCGAATCGAGGCCGCCAACGGCAGCACGGGGCTCCCAGGAGTCCAGGGAAGCCCCGCGAGAGAATTGCTGCCGGCACAAAGAGGAGTCCCCACCAGGAGAGCCGGTGAGTGGAGCTGGCTAGGGGGAGCAAAGTCGAAGCACCACACCGGTGCCTCTTTCCCGAGCAGCCCCGCTTGACAGAGGGCTGCTCCAACATGGGGCATCCTTTGTTTTAGGAGCCAGCGTGCTCCAACGCTTTGGGGCATGATTTCAGAGAAGCCCAAGTGAGACCCCGTAGGCATAGATGTGCCAGGGCCCCTTTTTCGTGGTCCTCAGCTGTACCGCACCAGCGCGGGCAGCTACAACACTTTTGCATTTATTCCTTGGGGGCAGTTCTAATTGAGGTAGGAGTGAGATACACTCCACTGCCCCAGTACTTTCACGGCTGCGCAGCACTTAGTGCCAGCTGCATCGTTTAGGTTTGCGCAATGGCGCAACTGGATTCAGCTGCTAGGCAGCAGCCCTGACTTTTGGACATAAGGCATTTGAGCCCCTTTTGAGATGGCCAGTTGGCCAGGGGGACTATTAGGTTTGTAAGGCGCCAATCCCTGATGTGATTTATATGGTGCTAGTAAATGTAATGTATGTAGTATGATTTACGCACCCTGTTCTATACCTCTAAATGTGTTTTTTTATGATTAGGAGATTGTTTTGCATATTATGGTTTATGCTAGTGAGATTGTGTTCCACTGTGTGATTTATCGCACTAATGTGAGTTATGCTTAGGAGATTAGGGTCTAATGAGTTTAGACTTATGAGAGAATTGCATAATGTGTTTATGCTGGTGAGGTTGGCGAAGAATGTATCCGCGCCTAATGTGATACTGTGCATAATGTGGTTTATGTTACAGGCTGATGCTGAGTACAGTGGTTACCAGTAGTTACTGGTTGTGTATTATGTTTATGATAAGTTCAACATTTACTAAGTTCACGTTGTGATGGATCTGACAGTGGTCCAGTTGGCCCTGTCAGGTGTAAATAATCCCTTGTAAATATAATCTATTGCCAGGTGGCACCATGTATGTTATTTGTTCACTATTCTAATGTGTTATGAGAATACAAAGGCTATTTTTGATATAACCTTGTGTGGAGTTCCTTTTGTAGTGTGCCTGGGATGTTGTTGCTGTGTGCGTGCACAAATGCTTTACACATGGCCTCTGGGATAAGCCTGACTGCTCGTGCCAAGCTACCAAGGGGGTGAGCAGGGGTTATCTTTGGCGTGTAACTCCCTTGCCCTGACTAGAGTGGTGGTCTCTGCCTTGCTTTGGCACATGCCTTATCCAACCAGAGATCCAATTTCTATCATTGGTTGTCAGCCGTGGGATAGGACTTGCGTTTGCGCAGTACCACAACGACAACTGGCTGCATTACAAAACTCTGCATTTTAGATAGTCACATGGAAAGGGATTATTGTTCTAAGTTTGTTTTAAATGTCATTTCTTTGGAAATGTGTTTCTTGTGCACTATGAGTTGGGTGTCCTGCCAGGGACAGAAACCAGAGAATCTGAAGGAGAGACTGCCCTTGAGCCATTGTGCTGGTTCTTGGGTTGGCCTACAGTGGTGACTTAATTGGTATGGAGTAACTAGCTCGGGAGGGTAGATTATCCCCTAAGTGCAGTGTTAGTTTTCTGGATTCACCAGTAAGGGTGGGATCCAGTGGTGGCAGCAATATGTGTCCAGTGCATGAAGTCCCAGTCCCTTTCCCAGAGTATGGTACCTGGTGCTCAGTAAGAGGGGTGCAGGTTGAGATTCAGGGGCAGTTGATACTGTCTCACCTGTCTGGGGGGGCGTGTGTGGAGGAGTGGTGTGTTGCACTGGACGATTGGGTGTGAGTTCTCTGAAATAAGGAGCTTGCATGGGGGAGTGACCCTTGAGGAATGGTGCAGGTATCTTCCAACCCAGGGTGGTGGAAGATGTTCAGAGTTAGGTGACCTCACAGTGAGAAGGTTGAAAGGCCTCACATCATGTCCTGCAAGAAAGGTGTGAGACTGGGCCGTATTCCGAGCCTCAATCTGTGTCTGACACTGGATGGTTCTTAGAAGGAATACCACGTTGGGAGCCTAGTCTGTCCTGTTTAACTGTTCTGTGTGGGGGATCTCCCCATGTTAGAGGATCTGAAGAGGCATTTGAGAGTGATTCCAAAAGGAGTGGTTGAGGTATCTTCTAGCCCAGAGTGGTGGAAGAGGTTCAGAGTAGCCTAACTAGGTCCCGGTGTAGGGGCTCACGTCCTGTCTCAGAGGAGAAGGAGTGGGTGGGACTGCATTTATCCAGGTGCCCGAAACCCCATCTTAGGGCCTGGATGGTTTCTTTAGGGAACACCAGGTTGGGAGCCGAGGCTGTACTAATAGGCCATTTGAGGAGGATCTCCTAGTGTCTGTAGAACGTGGAGCATCTGTAAGCAGAGCTCCAGCAGTTCTGGTGTCTGGCAGTACCGCTCCAGTTGGGAGGGTGAAGAAGTCCAGAGTTTTGGGGTGAGAGGGGGAAAGAGTCCCCAGTGGGAACCAGTGGGTCAGGGGCCAGCCAGAAGGGCTGAGTCGCCAATGATTGGCCATGGTGACGCCACTTTTGTCCTGGGGGATCTGCATGCACTGTCAGTTGGACAGGAGATCATGAGATCTGCGCCAGGCAGACTGTCACACCACTCATTAGTTATGTGTCACCCTCAGGGGGGGGGGCATGCGTTTTCTCCCTGTGAAGTCCTGGTTTGCCGGGCATCTGACCAAAGGGTAGCGTCCCTGGGTTGGGGAGCCAGGTTCAGGTGTTTGCCTGTCCTGGACGGCAGGCCAGCTGTAATCAGTGTCCTGGCCGGTTTGCCTTCAAGGGGTACCCCTGTAAACACAGGTGGGGCCCATCTTAAGTGAAGAGACCCTGTGTTTCCCAGAAGGGGTGGTGCAGGCCTAGCAGGGATCTTGAGGGTCCTTGGCTGAGTGTGGTAGTACTACTCTGAGAGCAGGTGGGGCCTATCTTAAGTGAAGGGACCCTGTTCTACAGTGGAAGGGTGCAGAACTCTGGAAGGGGGTGCAGAGGGAGGGAGTCCTCGCCTCTGACCCCGGTGCATTCAGTGAATGTGGATCCCAGGTGGTAGACCAGTTGATGGAGAGAGGTCCTGAACTGGTGGGAGAGTTGTGTTCTGGTGGGTGCTTCCCCTGGGAGGGTGCGGAACCCCTGAAGTAGAGGTAGGGTGAGGAGACGCTTTGCCCGCAACCTCTGGTCCACTTGAGGGTGCGGACCATAGGTTGAAGGATCAGTGGTAGTTTGGAACTACACTGAGAGGGAGAGTGGAGAATTGCTATTGGATTCCAGGGGTTACTGCCCCCCAGTCTGTGGATTGGCAAGGACCAGTGGTATCTGGATGGCCTAGGGCCTGGTCCTGGCCGTGGACAACTGGAGAGTACCAGTGGGGTAGCCTAGTTGGGCCTGAGAGTTTTTTTCAGAGGGAATCATGTTGGTTCAGAGTGGCGTAGAACCGGAGGGTGTTACTGCAGTGCGGGCCCGCGTCCGTGTTCTATCGCCCCAAGCAGGGAAGCCCATCACAGTGGTGATTGGTCTGCACTGGGTTTTGGCTGGAAGGTGGTTGTGTTGGACTTGGCCCTTCTTGGCAGGTTCACCCCTGAACATTTTGCCTTAAGCTCTGACATGGTGGTAGTGATTTTATGCCTCTGGACACTTTAGCACTGTGGCCCAGTATAAAGTGTGTGCGCGCTCTGAGTGCATGTAGTGAGATTGGCCTGCCCTCCCATAGGAATGCATGGGGGATATGTGTGTCCATGGTAATTCCTGGTATGAGAGGAGTGCAGGGTCGAGTGTAGTATGTGCGGACTCGTGACAATAAATGCTGCACAATGGTGTGCGCAGATTTATGGTGACTGGTGGAGAAGTGCCACTTTTAGAAGTTGGCATTTCTGTGTGCTATGTGCCTGCCTGCCTGCCTGATGTGAATGTGAAAAAAGGGGGGGAGTATGGCCCAATGGGCCAGGTTCTGGCTGGGCCATTTTTAAGTAACAAGGGGATGGCCAAGAGCCTGTTTTATTTCTGCATATTAAATTAACGCTAGACCAAACGTATTGCTCTTATTTGATCTGATATTTTATTTATACCTTTGTTTTAGACTTTTTTAGATTCTTTGTTTCATATTAAAAGCAGAAAAAGACAGTGCTGTCTTTATACAGAGAATACTTGTGTACATATAATTTACGCCAAATTGAACAACAATTTAAATAAACAATAATGTGAAAAATTCAAATTCAAAAAAATATCCTAATATCTTGAAAATATTATATCAAAGTCATATTTCAAATATCGATTTCATGAATTTTCAAAATAATGCTGTATGTATCAACATTTCATTTAGAAGAAACATAGCAAAAAGGAAAACAAGGGGAAAATATTTATATCAAATACATAGAATTTTTCTTATGTCCTGACAGAAACAATTAATTCAAATTTTCTCCATGTTTTTATCATAAATCATAGTAAAGCCGACGCGTTTCAAGTCACTAATACTCAATATATGGACTCTCATCAGGGCTCTTGATTTTTTGCAGCAATGAAGGTTTCTAAAAAAACAATGGATTTAGGCCCAGATCTCTGTACTGGGGTGAATGTATGACATTGTTCTGCATTCTGTCCATCAACTGTTGTTTTTGCATTTGTCACCCCGAGTGGGACAGGTATGCTCAGACGTGAGTCCCGTGCTCTTCATGCCACTGGAATCAAGCTATCCTGGCTGAAGAGGGATGAAACCCCGAAACCGGTCATAGGATGCTTGTTTCCAGTCCAGGGAGGACCTGGCTTGGCAGTTCGGGCTGGACTGTTCCCATGAGGCACAGGGTCAAGACTGATTTGTATATGGCTGGGTTCAAACTGTAATGGCATGGTGAGCAAAAAAACGATGGATTTAGGCCCAGATCTCTGTACTGGGGTGAATGTATGACATTGATCTGCATTCTGTCCATCAACTGTTGTTTTTGCATTTGTCACCCCGAGTGGGACGGGTATGCTCAGACGTGAGTCCCGTGTTCTCCATGCCACTGGAATCAAGCTATCCTGGCTGAAGAGGGGTGAAACCCCAAAACCGGTCCTAGGATGCTTGTTTCCAGTCCAGGGAGGACCTGGCTTGGCAGTTCGGGCTGGACTGTTCCCATGAGGCACAGGGTCAAGACTGATTTGCATATCGCTGGGTTCAAACTGGAATGGCGAGCCAAAAAACAATGGATTTAGGCCCAGATCTCTGTACTGGGGTGAATGTATTACATTGTTCTGCATTATGTTCATCAACTGTTGTTTTTGCATTTGTCACCCTGAGTGGGACGGGTATGCTCAGACGTGAGTCCCATGCTCTCCATGCCACTGGAATCAAGCTATCCTGGCTGAAGAGGGGTGAAACCCCAAAACCGGTCCTAGGATGCTTGTTTCCAGTCCAAGGTGGACCTGGCCTGGCAGTTCGGGATGGACTGTTCCCATGAGGCACAGGGTCAAGACTGATTTGCATATGGCTGGGTTCAAACTGGAATGGCATGGTGAGCAAAAAAACAATGGATTTAGGCCCAGATCTCTGTACTGGGGTGAATGTATGACATTGTTCTGCATTCTGTCCATCAACTGTTGTTTTTGCATTTGTCACCCTGAGTGGGACGGGTATGCTCAGACGTGAGTCCCGTGCTCTCCATGCCACTGGAATCAAGCTATCCTGGCTGAAGAGGGGTGAAACCCCGAAACCGGTCCTAGGATGCTTTTTTCCAGTCCAGAGAGGACCTGGCTTGGCAGTTCGGGCTGGACTGTTCCCATGAGGCACAGGGTCAAGACTGATTTGCATATGGCTGGGTTCAAACTGGAATGGCATGGTGAGCAAAAAAACGATGGATTTAGGCCCAGATCTCTGTACTGGGGTGAATGTATAACATTGTTCTGCATTCTGTCCATCAACTGTTGTTTTTACTTTTAGAAGTTGGCATTTCTGTGTGCTGTGTGCCTGCCTGCCTGCCTGATGTGAATGGCATGTCTGGCTTGTGATTGACAAGAGCTGAGAGGGCTGGGGAATTCCAGGAGCATGCATGCAGATAGGAAGGAGGAGTTGCACCTGGGACCTAAATAGGGCTGTGCCTTCCCTCCACAATGCCGGCTCCGCCCCCTGTGGTGCGTCTAATCCCTGAGCCCCGAATCTGACAAAGGAGAGAGGAGCTGAGCAAAACAAAGTGCTCCAAAGCTCCCCTAAATCAGTTCTGACTGGCATCCCCAAGCCCTGTGCTGTGACACAAAGGAAAAGGGCATATAAATATATGGGCTGTGACCCCATGAAAATGTTCTTGGACTCGAATCTGCCAGCGGCGTGCTGCTGCAGGGGCCCGGGGGGGGGCTGCCATGAGGGCTTGCCTCCCTGGGCCCTGCCTTGCCCCTGGACCTGGAAGACCTTTTTGGGACCCTTCTGCTTTACTTTTGATTCCTGGACCTTTTCAGCATCTAGCACCTTGTGAGCGCTTTATTTTTATTTCTAAAAGGCGCTCTGTTTATCCTGAGGAGCGCTTCTGTTTCCGACTTGCCACGCTGGCTGCAGAAAGAGTGAGAGAGGGAATTCCCCGGCGTAGGGATTTCCCCATCGAAGCTGAAAATGGCAAGTGCCCACCCCGCATTCTTTGGGAGCTTCGCGGGTGCCCACCCCACTTAAATATTTATTTAAAGGGTTAGTGCCCACCCCGCTCTAGATTTAAACTTTGGAGGGAGCCTACCCCTCCTATCCCCGCTGCGGCCCAAGCCGCTAAAGAGTTCTCTTCCGGGCCGCTGCCCAGCGTGACCCGGAAGGCAGGCGAGGTGGTGTCCTGATGGGTGGGGCTTCCGAGACGGAAGCGATGCCCCGTGAGTGAAGACTTCGGTGCGCGGAGAGGACGGGAGCCCACCCCGCCTCCCCGAGTGTCCATGAGGAGTCCCGGGTCCAAGGAGAGGTGCAGCCAACATCAGCGAGGCTCTCAGGAGTGAGAGAGCCCCGCCCGCTGCCCGGGTGCAGAGAAAATGCGGCCGAGGCCGCCAACGGCAGCGCAGGTCTCCCAGGAGTCCAGGGAAGTCCCACGAGAGAAGTGCTGCCGGCGCAAACCGGTGAGTTGAACTGGCTGGGGGGAGCAAAGTCGAGGCACCACGCCGGTGCCTCTTTCCCAAGCAGCCCCGCTTGACAGAGGGCTGCTCCAACATGGGGCATACTTTGTTTTAGGAGCCAGCGCGCTCCAACGCTTTGGGGGCATGATTTCAGAGAAGCCCCAGTGAGGTCCCGTAGGCACAGATGTGCCAGGGCCCCTTTCTCTTGGTCCTCAGCTGCACCGCACCAACGCGGGCAGCTGCAACACTTTTGCATTTATTCCTTGGGGGCAGTTCTAATTGAGGTTGGAGTGAGACACACTCCTCTGCCCCAGTACTTTCACGGCTGTGCAGCACTTAGTGCCAGCTGCACCGCTAAGGTTTACGCAATGGCGCAACTGGATTCAGTTGCTAGGCAGCAACCCTGACTTTTGGACATAAGGCATTTGAGCCCCTTTTGAGATGGCCAGTTGGCCAAGGGGACTATTAGGTTTGTAGGGCTCCAGGCCCTGATGTGATTTATAGGGTGCTAGGAAATATAATGTATGTAGTATGATTTACGCACCCTATACCTCTAAATGTGTTTTTTCTGATTAGGAGGTTGTTTTAAATATTATGGTTTATGCTAGTGAGATTATGTTCCACTGTGTGATGTATGCCCCTAATGTGAGTTATGCTTAGGAGGTTAGGGTCTAATGCTTTAGACTTATGAGAGAATTACATAATGTGTTTATCCACGCCTAATGTGATACTGTGCATAATGTGGTTTATTTTACAGGCTGATGCTGAGTACAGTGGTTACCAGTAGTTACTGGTTGTGTTCTATGTTTATGATACGTTCTACATTTACTAAGTTCACTTTGTGATGGTTCTGACAGTGGTCCAGTTGGCCCTGTCAGGTGTAAATAATCCCTTGTAAATATAATCTAGTGCCAGGTGGCACCATGTATATTATTTGTTCACTATTCTAATGTGTTGTGAGAATACAAAGGCTATTTTTGTTATAACTTTGTGTGGAGTTCCTTTTGTAGTGTGCCTGGGATGTTGTTGCTGTGTGCGTGCACAAATGCTTTACACATGGCCTCTGGGATAAGCCTGACTGCTCGTGACAAGCTACCAAGGGGGTGAGCAGGGGTTATCTTTGGCGTGTAACTCCCTTGCCCTGACTAGAATGGGGATCTCTGCCTGGCTTTGGCACAAGCCTTAGCCAACCAGATATCCCATTTCTAACAGGCATCAAAAGTGCAAAACATCAAGGCCATTGGCCAGTCCAAATTTCTAGTCCACACATGTGTGCATGAGAACTTGCACATCAAATTGATAACACAGTCCACTGCCATAGGAATCACCACAGGTCAGGAGCTTCAAATGGGCAGTCCAGGCACCACAGTGGGAGACTTGGTGTGGGGAGCGGGACTTGTCTTCAACTTTGGCTTTAAGTTGAAATGGGAGGGGGCTGATTGTCGGGGCCAGTTAGAGGACTGGACCTGGGAGGGAGAGAACTGGCTGAGGTAGAGGGATCCGTGGATGTGGGAGCCTGAGGGCTGCTTGGACCAGGTGTAGTGGTGGCATGGGGAGGTAGAGACGTGCTTTGCAGGGGCACAGTGGCTTAGGGCTGGGTCTCAACTGTTTGGGGATCTGATAGCCCACTAGTGTCTTTGTGGGAATTAGAAGTGAGGTGGGCACAACAGCCTCACTCTTGCCTAAAGGTGTAGCAGGTGCAGGTGGCTCTCCCCTTGTGGATTTGCTGGACCTGGTGGTACACTGGGGGTGGCCTTGCCTCTTCCCCTGCATTCCCTGTTGTTGAGGTAAATCCCCCACTTTGCTCTCTTGTCCCTGCTTCACAGGGGTGTGGGTGGGAGTTGATGTTTTGGGTGAATCTGTCTTCGGAAAGTGTTTGGGCTTAGTTGTGGCAGGCACTAGGTTCACAGCAGACAGGGCAAGTGTTTGTGGGTCTCTGGGATCAGGTGTGGGGATGGGAGTGCCCTTGGGTGTTGATGATTTGGAGGAATGTTATGTGGATGCCTGCTTTTTTGCCTGATGTCCCTGAGTGTCCTGTGATGGGCTTTTTGTCTTGCGGTCATGTGTGCTTGTTTGTGATGTGGTAATGGTGTCTGGGGTCTGGTATACTTAGAGTGCTGCTGGTGCGTGCTGCGCGTGGATGACTGGGTGCCTGAGGGCTCTGGCATGTGTGTACTCTCGTCATGTGGTGCCACCTGCAGGGTGGTTGCTGAAGGGACAGGAGTGGGACTGGGAGCTTGGGACTGCTGAATGGCTGCCGTCACTGTGGAGGACAAAGACTGGACAGTTCGGTGTAGGCTACCAACGTCATAATGAATGCCCTCCATGAACGCAACAACCTGTGACAACTTGTTACCATGATCCTGGAGGGCATTAAGGAGAGCAGTCTGACCCACACACAGCTGTCACAAAATGTCTACCTCCTCCATTCTGAGGGCAGCAGGGGAGACAGGGGCAGGGGCAGCGGTGCCTGGGGGAAGGAGACTCTACCCTTCTTAGGGCTGTGTGCACAGACAGCACTTGGGGGAGCATCTAGAAGGGTGGGCACTAGACAAGGTGTGGTGGAAGAAGACGCGGATCTTGAACTTCCTGTGCCCACCAACACAGAGGAGTCACTGCTGGAGTTGGAAGATATGGAGGTTGATGTTTCCAGGTGGGTATCATCCAGGGCTCTCCCGTCCCCCTCCGAGGCGCTGGTCCCTTCAGTGTCACTGAACTCCTGTGTAGGAGTCATGCCAGTAGCTTCCCCAACATTGTCAGGCCCCAGTCCTTCCCTGCCCTTGGTAGATGTTGCAAGAGACAGAGACATAGGTCCAGTATAGCGCCATACTCACAAACATCATATACAATCAAAACACCAAACTTTAAAATGAGACTTCCATGTTGAACTACTCCATGTACTTTCAGCATATGCCACATTTATGCAATCATCAGATGATGCATGGAAACATGCATAGTTGATAGTCATGCTCCATGTTGTGTTGACACAGCCAAATAGCAGGGCCTGTGTCTCCCTGTAACCATACATACAATTGTCTGTATGCATACCTACATGCCTGTATGTAAGATAGTTATACATCAAAACATGTTGTCTCAGTCACATATGGTGTCTATTTAATGGAACACCACAGATACAAAGTCCACTATGTCCTTTTGCAAGGGCAACCAGCTCCTGATATCTACCATGTTGGACTTTGAAGCACAACTACAGTTGTCCATTGGTGTCAGCTGTGTAGATATTACAATGTATTTGCTGTGCACAGCACACATCTATGAATGCACACTAACATGATGCTCACTACTGTTCACTGCCAGTTGATGTCTCTGACACTCACACTGCAGCATGTGTCACAAGACCACATCTTATTTATCAATGAAGTGCCAATGAGCACCATTAAACAATGTAGTCACAAACACAAAGAACAATAGCATATGAATGGGAGGTTAATGCAAGGCCTTCATAGGTTGTGACGTGTCACATAGCAACATATCCACAAGTCCCTAACAGTCCCTCATTGATCCAAGGCAGGATTGTGTATTCTGTTGATGATGAAGTTGGTGGACTGCATTAGGACAGCTAATGTGTGACAATACCTAGGGTCTGGCATATGTCATCCCTATGTTGTGCCGACTGATGAAATTGAGGACACATCAATGTGCCAATAAGTCACACACTGATTAAAAGCATTAGCCACCACTTCACCATGCACTGATGCACAAGGACACCTCTCCACAATGTACACATACTGCAGACTGACACTCTGAGTAACCTTTGCTCATTATCATCCTTCGAATTACTGAACAACACCTCAGTCACCTCACAATTTGCAATATCCACTGATCACATCCAACCATGTTAAACCATAGTGCCAAAACAATTTTACAATAGCTAGGTTCAGCTACATTGCATTTAAATCACAGAGTCTAACCATCTCAGTCAGGTTGCCATGTGCACAAATGGCAAAGGTAAATTAGCCAATTCATCACTGCAATCTTCACCATCTACCCTATCAACATCTGTGTGCACTTGCTGTCACTATGGCAGGTAATTAAATCATGTCATGCCATGCAGCTGATATTTGGCTAATATACTTTTAAATGGTGCTGTGCTCTCTATCATTGTGAAAAAAGGGACCCATGGGACAGGTGTGATCCTTACCAACTCACTGCTCCGTGAGTCCACGTCTGTGCATGGCTGTAGCCACTAACATATCATCACATGATCACACTATTGAGTTAGCCACACATCGCACACAAGCACGACAAGTGTACTGGGCTACCCACTTCACACAATGAATTATCCTGTGTAGGGGGGTCTCAGTTCTGACAACATTTATACAATGTGAGTTTAAAAAATGTCAAGATGATTTTTTGTGACAAGGTTCATGGGTTTTAACGCATGAGAACCAAAATGTTGTACACATGCAGAACAGCTGCACTCAACACAGAGGCCACTTAGAAACCATTGCATCACACTAGAGACATCACAGAGCTCCACACTGGCTCAGGGTTGGGATTCATGCAGTCAATCACAAGCAAAGTCACACTTTGCACAATACTCACCCCCAACTTGCTGCTGATGGGCCCTCAAGCGTCCATCCAGCTCTGGCTGTGTCACTGCCAAGATGCGTGCCATTAGTGGTGTCATGCTCCTGTGTGCCAACCTGCCACTTCGAGGGAGCACCCCCAGCATCATCTCTGACATGCTTTTGCTTAGCCAACAGATGTCATCCCACCTCTTGTGGCAGTGTGTATGACATGGGTTGGAGACACCCAGAGACTGCACCTTGAGTGCAATGGCCCTCCATATGGCCTTACGCTGATGGACCTTAAGCTGCAAGTATGGGAGACAAGAAGAGGAAGTTTCTGTGACACTGTGTTGTGTACCACTGTGTGACAGAACAGGAGCACGAAAATACATAGCACACTAATACATCAATGGAGAGCAGAGCCCATATAGCATGTCACATAGTGCACATGGATGAAACCATATCATAGCAATGTATACATGTATGATGTTGGACACACTACATGCCCATTTCATACATATGCTGAATGCCAGCACATAAACCAATGTAAAAATGGCCCTCATCTGTGATGCACTATGTGAGGGAGCATGACATATAATACACTGGAAATGATGTTTAGTGGTCAGACTCACTGTGTCCTACACTACACACCCCTAAATGTCCTTGACCATTGCATAGCTACATGTGTCATGGTGGTCACATTTAGGGCCATGATCTTACATTCTCATACTCTTCTCACAAGTTGGAGTCATGTCTTGTGCAATCCTCAGAACTATGATAGCTCATTGAGAAATAAGGTGGTGGGCAACACATATGTTTCACTTAGTCCTTTTAGTGATGGGTCCTTGTACCATTGGGCAGTTTGTGTTCAAGCCAGAGGGCCTCACAATGAGGATAAACGTGGGCCATCACAGAAATCACATGCATGTACAATATAAATGGAGAAACAATGCATACACATGTGAGACTCAACACATCATTGAATCAATAGAAGGATGACATGTCCACCTCACATTTATCTGATATGTCAAAGGTGAATTACCACCAAGAGAGTTAGACTCAGGCATTGTACTCCTGTGCAAAATGGACATAGGGTCAATTTGAAAACTGTACACACATTATTCAGTACCCTCTGGCCAAACTACAGTTGTAATGTTACAAATGAGCATATGAACACTTAATGCACTATGACATCAGATAGCACAAAGAATGTGTGTTCAGACTTCGAGTGTCTCAAACCAGGAGTGTAACTGTATAACTGCCAAACCACAGTATGTTATTGCCATCCTTCAATGCATTCAGGGATCTGTGGAAATAAGGCTACACAGCCTTTACATTACCCAGTCTCAGAACAACATATTTTTATTTTGGCTTAAGAAGAGCTGTACAAGTGTCTATGTTGCCATCCTCCCCACATACTCAAATGCAATTTGTATTAGGCCATAAATGGAGCATGCTACTGGCAACATTTTGATGCATGCACATTGGCTTGCACTCACAGGCACATATTACTGCACAGTAATATCATGTGAGCATTCTAAGCACTCTCAAACTTTTACTCAGACACTTACTAGTACATCTGGAGCACCATATAGATTCCCAAACGGTGCAAGGACCTTGTCCACCAGGATTTCCAGCTCCTCTGTGGTGAAGGGATGGGCCCTGATGCTCTCTGTTCTCGCCAATACTGGGTCCAGAGTACAGGTACAGCAGCAGTTGGTGGTGATGAATGGCAGGCAGCAGTGTCTGAATGCAAGTGACATATGTGGCTCTCTCACAGACATTTATAGGCCCCTATGATTGTTTCAGTGGGTCTCTGCTGATGCAATTGGTCTACCTGGTTTGCATTTTTCAATTGTATCCAATGACCGGGTCTGCGGTGGTGGAGCACGCCTACCGCAAGCTAAAAACATGTATTGCACTACCGCGATGGCTGTTCCAATTGGCCTCAATTGCATTAGCAGAGGCGGTGTCACACCGCAGGGGTCAGGTGGCCTCAATTGCACTACTGCATCTTTCAATTGTATCCAATGACCAGGACTGCGGTGGCGGAGCACGCCTACCATGAGTTTCAAAACATGTATTGCACTACCGCGATGGCGGAGCACTTCTACCGCACCTATGGACACATTGTGCTATTGCATTGCCAATTGACAATTTCCAGCACTGATCACCATGCATTTACGCTATAATGCTGCACCTGGTTGTAAAGTGAGATGAGAGTGTGACATTAAACTTAATGATGCCCACACATGTCATGTCAGTACATATGAGTACATGCATTGGCATGTACTTCCTCACATGTCAATTATATTAGTGTGCATGTACACAGATTTGATGTGTAATGGAGTCTCATATTTGAGAACATGTCAATGTGTAAAATGGCTGCTCAACCCACAGCCATGATGGACTGACCACAGAATGTGCCTATATCACTGTGTACAGTGGTGTATTTGTCTTGATAGTTGACCAGCTTACACACACTGTGCTCATCATGTAAAAATGTTGTGCTTAGTGAGACTAAAGCAAGGAGGTGTTGCAGGTACAGCAGCTACGTAGAAGTCATCAGTGTTACTGTTTGCCACATGTGTTGTGTCAACTACACCTAGGGCTGGTGACACAAGATGTAGGAGTGTACCATTTACCATTCACATAGTCTGTATTTGATTTGGAAGTAGTTAGTATGTACATACTGACCACATGTATGACTACATGAGATCAAGGTGTCTGTGCATGTGACTTCTGCATTAAGTTGTTTTTACAGTCCTGTCAATATTGGTGCTGTGTTAGTCATTATGTAAGATGGTTGCCACATCTCATCTGTGAATTGGATTTACATGTGTCCTCTTTCATTATACGTAGGAGACAACCAAATGTGCATCGGCCTTTCCCAGCCGTGGCAAACATGGAGGATGAGGGCATCATAAGGAAATTCCGTCTGAACCGCCTTACCCTTCAAGAGCTCTGTGATCAATTGGAGCCCCATCTGAGGCTTCACAGAACCTATCTGACAGCTTTGACGCCAACAGTTAGGGTGATGGCTGCCCCGTCTTTCTTTGCCACTGGTTTGTTTCAGTACACGATGTCCATTGCAAGTGGGATGTCTCAAGCCATGTTCAGCATGGTGCTGCATGATGTCCTGTCTGAAATGTTGACCTACAAGTACCGCTACTTCCACTTTCCAAGGAGACATGAATTGGCAGATGTGAAGGGTGATTTTTATGACCTTGGACACATACCTAATGTTGTTGGAGCCATTTACTGCACACACGTTGGCCTAGTTCCGCACTGGTTCATTTCAGTACACGGTGGCCGTCGCCGGTGAGATGTCTCAAGCTATGTTCAGCATGGTGCTGCGTGATGTCCTGTCCGCAATGTTGACCTACAAGGACCGCTAAATCCACTTTCCAAGGAGACATGAATTGTCAGATGTGAAGGGTGATTTTTATGACCTTGGACACATACCTAATGTTGTTGGAGCCATTGACTGCAAACACGTTGGCCTAGTTCCAACACAGGCACGTGAGCACATCTACTGTAACAGGAAACATTACCATTCCATTAATGTGCAAGTGGTGTGCCAAGTGGATATGATTATCTCCCATGTCTTTGCCAAATTACCAGGTTCAGCACATGACTCCTACATACTGCGTAACAGCATCATCCCATCGTTGATGGAATATCTCCATCTGGAGTGTGCATGGCTTGTTGGTGAGTAGTGTGCTGTATGTGTGGCATGCTGTTCTCGTCAACTTTTTATATTACAAGATTCGTCTGTGTATCTCACACCTAGGTGACTCTGCATATCCCAACCGGCCTTGGTTGCTAAGCCCACTGAGGAATCCAAGGACCCCGGGGTAAGTCTGCTACAATGATGCACATGGGAGGACACATCGTGTAGTGAAGCGTGCTTTTGGGCTACTGAAGTCTAGATTTCGGTGTCTGGACAAGAGCGGTGGTGCACTACTTTACTCTCCCCAAAAGGTGTGTCAGATCACAGTTGCATGCTGCATGCTCCACAACCTGGCCTTACGCAAAGAGATCCCCCTGATTCTGGAGGATGATGAGCAGGAGATGCCCTCCGCTGCAAATCCACACATGCCCAGTGACGATGATAGTGGAGAAGGAGGTGTTGACCTGCATCAACAGCTCATCGACAACTACTTCCCTTGAGTGTAAGTAACATTGTACAACTGTGACATTGTCTGTTGGCTGTGATGGTAGTGGCAAGGCATAGATGAGGTTTTTGGCTGCTGGCTGTTGTTGGCTCACTGCTAATGGCTGATGTGTGTGGCTCAGTGTATTGTTTTCTAAGTACCTCATGTCTATGTTGATGGTGTTGGCCATTGTTATGTGTGATGGGTAATGTGCGGTGTTGACTAGTGGCGTGTTATTGCTGTAATGGCATCACCTGACAACTAAATGTCATTCTCTTGTGTCTTTCTAGGTTCCTTCACCCTATCAATGCATCATCACAATCAGAGCTTGTGGTACATTGGAATCTGAATTGACATTGTACATACTGTATAAAGAGTGTTTATTTTCCATAAGGTTTTATTAAAGAAAAGTGATTGTTTGTAAAATTGTGCAAAGTGAGTGTATGAGTTGTAAGTGATGGTAAATGAGACAAATAGAGTAGTAACCACATTGATGTAATCACACAGTTCAACAAACTAATGCCATCAACATGGCAATGTGGGTTAGGATAATTAACAAAGTCAATATCAAGGGCAACACAAGTGTCATCATGGCTGGCTCAGCGACTTGGCTTTGGTTGGTGCTGTGCCACGTGGTGTTTCTCGGACGTCTCCTCTTGCGTTTGGCAGAGGGGCCTCTGCAGCAGGCTCAGCGGTGTCTGGGGAGTCATTGTCTTGCAGTTCACCCCTCTCTGTGGCCGCAGCTGAGGTGGTGGGAGTATCAGCAGGCTGGCCACTGGAGGGGGGTTGAGCCGTCATTTGAGCCCCATGTCTTTCTCTAAGAACACCCACAGGCTGGCCCATGAGATCCACAAGTTGGCCCATACGTGTGTCCATGGACCTCAGCAGCAGGCAGAGCTCACGCACTTCTTCAACAACCTGGCCCATCTGTCCCTGGTTCTGTTGTTATGCACCAGGGACTCTTGCAACAGTGGCCAGGGCTTCTGTCTCAGTGTCCTCCTGTGATTATCCCCCAGTTGACCTCCCACCTGCCCTGATGATACGGACCTGTGGCATTGGGACTTGACGCACCCGCACACTTTCTCTGGCATCCTCGGATTGTGTGGTGTTGTTGGTAACCACTGAGGCAGGGAGATTGTTGCAGGCAGCAGTGGTGATGGTGGAGGTGGCTGCCGCACAGGTAGTTGTAGCAAGGATCAGAGCTGTGGTTATCGCTGTGGTGGTGGTGGTGGTGGGGACAATGAGGTCATGAGATGTCATACACCCTGGCACTCCTGAGGGGCGAGGTTGTTGGTCCTCATCCAAGAAATGAAGAGAATCTGCATCAGAGAGTTCACTTTCCAGTGGGAGAGACAGGCTCTGCTGGTTGTTGGTATTTTCAGCAGCAGTTGCTTGTGGATCTCCTGTTAAACAGACGTTAGATTGTCAGTTAAGTGCACTACACAAACTTGCTGTCAGACTTTTGGATGTTATGTTTGATACACCAAACATTTTACATTGCAATCACTTGGTATGGCTGAAAGATAATGTGCATCATGACATGATGTTGAGATTCATACATTACTTGTCATTAGTGTCACATATAAATTACAACCATGTGACACGTACAGATGGTGTGTTTACAAGGATATGTCATCATCTACCAACTTGGTGCACATCAACTTTTGATAATGCATAATTTGTGTTTACTCTTCATTGAATCAGTTCCAGCTATGCAAAAACTAGCCATTGTAATATTTTGAATGTTCTTTCATATCATGTACTTTGATTTGTTTGACGGATTTACTGTGCATGTTTTGGGTTCATATGGGCCTTCATGCTCTGACACCATGGCACTTACACATTGCATTCTGTGTTGTGCATGAATGGGACCTGAATTTACTTCACATGTGACTTGATGAGCCAAAGTATCATTTCTGTGACAGTTACATGCGCTTAGCTGGCTGCACACTGGATGTAACTTTTGAATCTATGCTGAGTTGGCTGACATGTGAGGGATGGTGTGGTCATATCGCTCCATGCATTTTGAGAACGATGACAGGATGCATGCAATGACTACCTACCTGTTAGGCAACACAGTGGAGGGAAATGGATGGGAAGTGGAGCAGAGGAAGGGAGCAGGTTACACAAGGCTCTTGGGTGGGGGGAGTATTCCATCTTGCTCAGGGGTGAGACAAGAGAGCATGAAATACTACCTACCTGTAAGTTTGATGGGAACAATTAAATTATTGCCTCATGGTTCTGGGTGTGGGGAGTGCTCCATCTTGCTCAGCTGTGGGACAAGGGTGTCTGGTGGGAGTTGTAGAGCTGGCTACCTACCCACATACCCCCTCCTGCTCAGATGGCTACCTACCTGTAAGTTTGATGCGAACAATGAAATGGCTGCCACAAGATTGTGGGTGTGGGGAGTGCTCCATCTTGCTCTGCTGTGGGACAAGGGAGCCTGGTGGGAGTTGTAGTGCTGGCTGCCTGTACACATGCCCCCATGGAAATATTGCTAGCTACCTTTGGGGTGATTAACAGGAAGGAAATATTAGATCTGTGAGACATGTGTTGGGAAGAGTGTGTTGTACGTAAGTGCATTTAGGTCTAGGAAGTGCAGCTTTCCATTTGTGCAAGACAGTACATAGCAGTGTAATGGGAGACATTTGTTGAGACTGACTAGCCTCCACTCCCCAGGGTATTCCTGTGAGACTCTCTGGATGCAGTATGGCAAACACATTCTCTTCCCAGTTGGTGAATGTTAGTGGTGGGATAGGAGGGCCACCACCAGTACTCTGAGCCAGCTCATGGTTCTTGTTGGAAGACACTTTCACCCTGCCTTGAGGTCATGCCACCTCCACTTGATATCATGCAGGGTACGTAGGGTGGTCCCTACTTCATCAATTTTGTTGACTATCCTTTCCAAAATTAGAGTTTTTCCTACTACTGGTGTCTGTTTCACCATGCTTCCAAACAAATGTGGTTCTACTCTGATTATCTCATTCACCATGACTGACAACTCATTGTCATTTGTTTCTGTGCCATGGTGTGTGATGTGCAAATGGGTGACAAGTGCAGGTGGGAAGGTGGTGGTGGAGATGGGTGAGATGTGTGTTGGTGTGAGCGGTTGTGATGGTGTGAGGTGTGATGATTTGCCTCTCATTTCTGCTGTAGGGTTTGGCCCTTTGATTCTGGAGTTGTGCAAAGGATGCTGGGCAGGGAAGGGATTGGTTTTATACTCAGCTATGTGGGTGAGTCCAAATGGGGTATTCATGTCAGGTGTATTTCCTGGGTTGAGCTGGGGTTTGTATTTTTTTCTTGCCATGGGGATGTGTCATTGGGGTGTGTGAAATGTTTTTGGAGGCAGCGCAAAACAATCAGCCACACTTGGTAGTCTTGTTGTGTGGTTGTTTCGACCGCCATTCCTCTTTCTGCGCGACCGCAGTGGTCTGAATACAATGATCCTTCCACCAGCTCTGCCATTCTTCTTTTCGCATGACTGTGGCAGTCGGAATCAACTGATCGTTCACCTGGCTCCGCCATCTTATCATGATCTCACTTGCGGTCATTCCGCTGGTGGATCGTCCATTTTGGTTCATTCCGCAGCATTACCGTCTGCCGTGGTCAGATTTACTGATTTTCCGGACATTCCAAGCGGAGTTTTGTGGAATCCGACTGCCGCAGTTGGATTTTTTGAGCAGTGCATCCTAATTTGACAGCCGCTTTTTCCGCGGGACATGCGGATGTGTTTTTCTGCAAACATGGCGGTCGGAGTGCTTTTCCGTCCCCCATCATAACCGACCCCTAAGTTTAAATTTCAAGCAGGTCATAGGTGACCTTCTGCTGCCCTTGACATCAAGTAAGCCCATTACCGTGAGTTACAGACGGTGACAACATTAGTTTCTAAAATTAGAATGAGAAGATACACACCTCTTTCTTTTATACTCACTACAACAATTGTAAATACCATAAAGGAGAAGTTGCTTAATCATAACAACATGGATAGGGATGCTAGGATCGGCATACCCAAGAATTTTTTGAACATCACTTTTACAATGATCCCGGATTCAGGACCACAAGAACATACAACATTGGTACCTGGTATTAGGGGTTCTGGACAATCAACATTTAATACAATACTGTTGATTTGCACAGATATGCTACATAAAGATTATGTTCTTCTGATATCCAGGAAGGAATTAAAACCGGTATTAAGGTAGAAGGAAAAACATAACAGTGATTTGGTTTTCCTGCCATATTGGCCCAGTATTGATATTAAATTACACATATATATATATTTGACTACAGAATCCAACCCACGAGCCATATTACAGGAAAGATAGGTATCCGATGGGTGTATAAGGGCATGCTTTATACTACTTTCATAACAAATGATAGACTATTGTTTACTTAGAAATGTACCACGCCTTGATAGACTTGACTTTGGTTTTTCACAATTAAGACTACAATAAAAGATATAATGAATGACAACTTTGTTAATGTACATATAAGCATGGGTTTCCACAGATGACCACCATTTAGGACAATACAAATGCACACGGTAACACTGGTGTGTGATTTCATGGGTGTAAGTTACACACTGCAGCTAGTATGTTTTTAAAAATGATATTTTTAGCCCTGAGGAAGTTGTGGGGTACCATCCGTCACAACGAAATAGGTGTCGGCTAAAAAGAAGATAGAAAATGAAGAAAACAAGAAAAGAAGAATGCTGTTGTTCTAAAGTTATGGTCATAATATGATTTACAATTGAGCGTGTGCTTGAGGCATTGATCTAATGGTTTTGAGTGATCAATTGGATCACATCATTTGTTGGGGGAAGGGTTAATCGCACTACCCTTGAGAGCACCACAACATATTTAAAGAGCAGTAAAAATAGTGGGTGAGCACTAAAGAAACCCCAGCTATATTCACTGTCTCAGGAACAACAAAGCTGAATAGAAGGAAAAAGTGGACCTAGCTAAATAGAAGTAGATAAGGCAGGAGAAAAAGAATGGTGACAGCGAAGAGGAGGAAGATGGTGAGATATCCAGGAGTGGTGGGTTTGATCCCAGACTACCCAAGGGGATTGTCCCTAAGTACCATTAGCCTGACGACATAGCCAGATCACTGGCAGCATTTGGGAGGGCCCTTAGAATGAGGAGGGGTAGCTCTGAAATTCAATACTGCGGGGTTGATCCCAGTAGCGGGAGGGATAGGCACCTGACCTTAGAGGAAGAAGGAGCAGAATCTTAAACCTACATGAAGCAGTGTCAGATCAGGAAATTTGGTCTTACTCCAAAGCAGTACAGGATGAAGTGCAGGGTCTCCCAGAAAGTTAGCACCCAATGATGGGTGGACTTTGTGGATATCTCAGTAAAGGCACTAGAGGGCTAGATACAAGGTAACAAAGTAACTTCCTATGAGGGTCTCTATTATCTGTTCATGAAGGATCACATTTTGAGTAACAGTATATATAATACTTTATTGCTTGATTAACAAAAATATTTACAATTAAAACATTAATATCATATATAAAAACAGTTTCTTAGTAATTTCGGAAAAAAAGAAGAAAGAAAAAAACAATCAACATATTAATTAACTACATCCATTTTTGTTTATCTAATTCGCCAATTGATATACAACTCTACACAAAAAGATTTTTTTTCAATTGTTACATCCTGTACTGGAACATTGATACCACATATACATATATTTTATCACAGATTAATCATAGAAAAAGTAACATATAATACCCAAGTAGTTCCCAAGGATAAATAATAAAAAACTGTAAACATTATGTGCCATTATACAATTGAACTATAAAGTGCCTATGTGCCGAGTAATTGTACCTCAGAAAAGTTACTCCAATATCTAGTTGACTCTAAGTTGTCTGGTCCTAGGGAACTGGGGAAAACAGCTGATAGTTGGATGCATACAAGATTACCCCAGAAGTCCCAGGGGGAGACTACAAGAAAGGAGGTTAGGCCCACAAAAAGCTAAGAAGGGAGGTGGTGAGCCCACAGCAAAGATTTGCTCTGTACCCCAGAACCCTAAAAAGGAGCAGAATGGATACCATTCCAGCTCTGATAAGTAGAAGCAGGGAGACCCATGGCTCAAAAAGTACTTGTACAACAGTGTGTGTTTTGACTGTCAGCAGTGGGGTCACTTCAGGGGTGACCAAGCCTGTTACAAGAAGGTGGTTAGCAGTATCACTGGGTTGTCTAGTTTAGTCATAGAGGAGGACTCCTCAGATGGAGAGGCCCTCAGCATTGTGCTGGGAGACAGGTCCAGATGGTAAGCTGGTGATCCCTGAGGGTGGGAGTAGGCACTTCCACCCCATTCAAGGGAATGGGATCCTTACCACTGGCCTGAGAAACACCTGTGCCAGTCACACCATGGTGAGTGGCAGGATGGTCTCCCTAGAACAGTATGTGCCAGGAGAGACAGGAGATTAAGGATCATCCCAGGTGAGGTCAAAACCAAACCTGTTGCCATAGTGCCCCTGGAGTAACTGGTATAAGGTGATAGACAGTTCTTACCTCCCCTTAGATTGTATCCTAGGCAATGACCTCCCAGAGGGTGGTCTGAAGCCAGATGAGGTGCCCAGGGTACCACCCACCCAAAGTTCCTGGGGACCCAGCACCTAAAGTTAAGAGATTGGGGTCCCAAAATAAAGGAATCAAGAAGAGGACATGTAAGCCACTGTCAAAGAGCGTCCCAGTGAGCCAAAGTTATTTTGTCCCAATCAATCAGTCATTTGTAAAGCGCACTACACACCCATGAGGGTCTCAAGGCGCTGGGGGAGAGGTGGTGCTGCTACTTCTCGAAGAACCAGGTCTTGAGGAGTCTCCTGAATCTGAGCAGGTCCTGGGTCTGCCACAGGTGGGTAGGGAGGGTGTTCCATGTCTTGGCGGCGAGGAAGGAGAAGGACCTGCCGCCGGAGGTTGCTCGTTGGATGCGGGGGATAGCAGCGAGGGCGAGGCTGGCGGAGTGGAGCTGGCGGGTGGGGGTGTAGAAGTTGAGTCTGCTGTTCAGGTAGGCTGGTCCGGTCTTGTGGAGTGCTTTGTGTGCATGGGAGAGGAGCTTGAAAGTGATACTCTTCTTGATGGGGAGCCAGTGTAGGCCTCTCAGGTCGGGGGGTGATGTGGCTGCGGTGTGGGATGTTGAGGATCAGTCAGGCGGAGGCGTTTTGGATGTGTTGCAGTCGTTGTAGGTGTTTGGCCGGGATTCCTGTGTAGAGTGCATTGCCGTAGTCCAGCCTGCTGCTGACGAGGGCTTGGGTCACCGTTCTTCTGGTTTTGGTTGGGATCCATTTGTAGATCCTGCGGAGCATGCGGAGGGTGTTGTAGCAGGAGGAGGAGACGGCGTTGACCTGTTTTGACATGGAGAGGGAGGAGTCGAGTATGAATCCTAGGTTGCGTGCGTGGTCCGTGGGTGTCGGTGCTGTTCCCAGTGTGGTCGGCCACCATGAGTCGTCCCAGGCAGAGGGGGTGGGGCCGAGGATGAGGACCTCTGTTTTGTTCGAGTTCAGTTTCAGACAGCTGCTCCTCATCCATTCAGCGACGGCCCTCATTGCCTCGTGGAGGTTGGTCTTGGCGGTGTGCGGTTCCTTGGTGAGGGAGAGGATGAGCTGGGTGTCGTCGGCATAGGAGATGATGTTCAGGTCGTGCTGGCGGGCTACTTGTGCGAGGGGGGCCATGTAGATGTTGAACAGGGTAGGGCTGAGGGATGAACCCTGGGGTACGCCGCAGCTGATGTCGGTGGCTTTGGATCGGACGGGTGGGAGGCGGACTCTCTGGGTTCTGCCGGTGCGGAAGGACGTGGTCCAGTCCAGGGCCTTCTCCTGGATTCCGGCTTCTTGGAGGCGTGTCTTTAGTGTGCGGTGGCAGACAGTGTCGAAGGCGGCTGATCGGTCCAGGAAGATCAGGGCTGATGTTTAGCCGTTGTAAAGTTGGCATCTGATGTTGTCTGTGGCAGCGAAGAGGGCTGTCTCGGTGCTGTGGTGTTGTCTGAATCCAGACTGGGAGGGGTCTAAGATGTTGTTGTCCTTGAGGTGGCGGGTCAGTTGCATGTTGATGGTTTTTTCAATGACCTTTGTCGGGAAAGGGAGCAGAGAGATGGGCCGGAAGTATTTAAGGTCCTTGGGGTCCGCCTTGGGTTTTTTGAGGAGGGCGTTGTCTTGAAGGAGGTGTTGATGACCTTCCGTAGTTGGGGTGTTGAATAAGTGGTAAGGGTAGGGGTCTGACGGGGATCCTGAGTGGATGGAGTTCATGACGTTGCGTGTCTCATCGTCGCAGACGTAGGACCAGGAGGTCAGGAGGTTGGTGCAGGTGGTGTTTGCGGGTGGGTGGAGTTTGTCATAGTCGGGGCGGTCGTGGTGTTGAAGCTGTCATGGATGTCAGCGATCTTGCGGTGGAAGAAGGTGGCCAGTGAGTCGCACAGGTCTTGTGAGGGCGGGACGTCGTTGGTGATGGCGCTGGGGTTGGAGAGTTCCTTCACTATGTTGAAAAGTTCTTTGCTGTCGTGTGTGTTGTTGTCCAGGTGGGTTTTGAAGGAAGATCTCTTGGCTGCTCCTATGAGTTGGTGATGTCTGCGGGAGGCGTCCTTGTGGGTTGCGAGACTGTCTGGTGTACGATCATGGAGCCATTTCTTCTCTAGTTTCCGGCATGTACGTTTGGAGGTCTAGAGTTCTTCGGTGAACCAGGTGGCTTTCTTGCTGGTGTGGCTGTTGGAGGGTCTCTTGAGCGGGGCGAGGGTGTTGGCGCAGTCGTCGATCCACTGTCTGAAGTTGTGGGCAGCGGTGTCTGGGTCGGTGTGGTCGGCAGGTGGGTTCTGGGCGAGGGTGGATGTCAGTTGATCTTCGGTGACTTTGCCCCAGCAGCGGCGAGGCCGCTGTTGGGTGCGGTGGTGCGGGGTTGGTTTCTTGAAGGTGAAATGGATGCAGCGGTGGTCAGTCCAGTGGAGTTCGGTGGTGCGGATGAAGGCAACGTGGGTGCTAGTGGTGAAGACGGGGTCGAGCGTGAGGCTGGTGGCATGGGTGGGCTCGTTGACAAGTTGCCTGAGGCCGAGGTTGGCGAGTTTGTCGATTAGGGTGGTGGAGTTGCCGTTGTTGTTGTTCTCGAGGTGGTAATTCAGGTCTCCGAGGAGGATGTAGTCCTTGGAGGCGAGTGCGTGGGTGCTGGCGAGGTCGGCGATGGAGTCGCTGAACTGAGCACGGGGTCAAGGGGGTCTGTAGATGAGGGTTCCTCTGAGTGTGGTGTTGGGGTCGGTGTGCATCCGGAAGTGCAGGTGTACGGCGGTGTTGAGGGTGTCATCTGCGTGGGTGTAGACCTTGAGGGTGGACTTGTGGATGATGGCTAACCCTCCTCCGATTCCGTTGTCGCGATCCCTGCGGGTGATCTTGTATCCATCTGGGATGGCTATGGCGATGTCGGGCACTGAAGAGTCATTCCACCAGGTCTCGGTCAGGAAGGCAACGTCTGGGTCGGAGGTGTCGAGCAGGTCCCAGAGCTCGACGGCATGTTTGCGTGCGGAGCGGGTGTTGAGGAGTATGCAGCGGAGGTGGTTGTTTCCGGTCCTAGGATGTTTGGTGGATCTGTCGCGGTGAAGTTGCAGGTGCGGCAGGAGAAAGGTCCGTGTGTGCATTTTGGGGTGGCCTGGAAGCAGTGGCGGTCTCGGCCAGCGTTGACTGTGAGGAGTGTGTTGGCCTCGTATCTGAGTCAAGCATCGTGGAGTGCGTGGGGGCCAGGGTTCTGGCGCTGGGTGCGGGCCAGGCGCGGACGGGCACAGACGGGCTTGCCTTTGGCAAGCCTTGGGCACGCCAGCGGCGCGGCCGCTGAGCGGCCTCCATAAGAGGGGGAGAGGGAGGGAGGAGCAGCTGGGAGGCGGGAGCGGGGTGGCCAATGGGAAAGCAGGGGGGCGGGGCCGCAGGGACGCAGCAGCGGGATGAACGGGAATGGCGGGAAAAAGGCGAGCAGCAGCCGGTGTGTACCGGCGAGGGAAACCTGAAAATGAAAATAGGACAGTGACACAGTTAGGGTGTAGGGGAGCAGTGAGCAGAAGTGAACGGCATGGGAATCAGGCACAAAGCAGCAACGAAGGAGCCGTGTGGTGGCGTGGGGAGCGACCTGCCTGCGAGCAGGGTCAGAGGTTGCTCCTTCACCACTGAGCGGCCTCCATAAGAGGGGGAGAGGGAGGGAAGAGCAGCTGGGAGGCGGGAGCGGGGTGGCCAATGGGAAAGCAGGGGGCGGGGCTGCAGGGACGCAGCGGCGGGAGGCGCGGGAACGGCGGGAAAAAGGTGGGCAGCAGCCGGTGTGTACCAGCGAGGGAAACCTGAAAATGAAAATAGGACTGTGACACAGTTAGGGTGTAGGGGAGCAGAGAGCAGAAGTGAACGGCACAGGAATCAGGTACAAGGCAAAACGCGGGCAGCAGCCGGTGTGTACCGGCGAGGGAAACCTGAAAATGAAAATAGGACAGTGACAGGGCGTAGGGGAGCAGGGAGCAGAAGTGAACGGCATGGGAATCAGGCACAAAGCAGCAACGAAGGAGCCGTGTGGTGGCGTGGGGAGCGACCTGCCTGCGAGCCGGGTCAGAGGTCCCAGAAAGGGAGGAACCCAAAGGTGGCACTAGTGAGGCTTCACCTAACCACAAGGAAGTCCTGAGCAGTCAGACAGCTGTCAGACAGTAGGGTGCTGCCCCTGCTCTGATAGAAGGGAGAGTGGAACAAGGGTGTCTGCCACAGGATGTGGTAGTACCCCACTCTGAACAGCAGAAGAGGTTCGAGGAACAGGAAAGCAGCTCAGCCACCTGTCAGAGGAGAGCTTAGGGTGTGGTTCTGGATTCTGACAGATGTCAGTAGCCTCTTTAAGGCGCTGGCCTTCATGGCAGCACTCTACTTGGCCTGGGAGGCAGATCCCAAAGCCTAATGTAAGTTAGGCCCCCTGACCCTATAGGTATTGGTGGGATTGCTCAAGCGTTGGGTAACATCTTCGGGTGAGCTAAATGCTGCCCTTGCAAAACTAGGGACAGAGGAGGTGGTCACTTCACTGCCTAAACTAACAAGCATTGGCATAGCCAATAGGTCTCGCCTTTGGGACCTTATAAGTGTTTAGTTATCCAGCACAATATCCTTGGTGCAACAACATCAACTGTTGCATGGCTAAACAGTTGTAAGGTCCCAAAGGCGAGACCTATTAGCTATGCCAATGCTTGTTTTGGGAATGCTTTCAGCCCTGTTTTAGAGCCGCTGTTAATCTAGCTATACATTGCAGAGTAAGGTTGAAGACTGCACGATGAACACAACAGTAAAACATGTAAACAATAGCAATTCGGAGCAAAACTACCCCCTCCCTCAGGGCCCCAGTCGTTCTAGTGCCCCACTGGTAATTAATCTAGCCTTTATCTCCAATAACAATACGTTATGGACGTTTTTAGAATTAGTTTCAGTTATGTTTTGGGGCAACTGTTAATCCAGCTATACATTGCACAATAAGGTTGAAAACTACACTATAAACGCAACAGTAAGAAATAAGGAAATTTGGAAAATAGAAGTAGGGTGAGGTCAACAAAAAAATCGGAAATAAATAAAATGGACTTAAACAAAATAGAAGACTGTTGGAAAAAAACGTATGAAAAGGATAGAGGAAGAGAAAAACATTGAAATTAACATGAGCGCTAGGGGCTGTAGGAAATATTGAGCAAGCTATTTTGCTTCTAATAAGATAGTGCTAGGATGACCTGCTGCTTGCGCCAGGAATCGAACCGTGGGCCTTGTGCTACAGAGATAGCTGCTGTGGCCGCAGTGCTATACTTTATGTAAATAATAGTGAGGGAGAAAATAGTAGTATAAATAAGGCTACACGAGTGCAAGCTCTTTCAAAAGCTTACGCACCTTGTTTCAAAAAGCGAAAAGTGTGCGTATGACAAAAATTCTGTGGCAATGTTTAGTTCCTCATAATCACAAATAACTAAAGGTCAGCTGCAGGTAACAAAATATGTTTTTTGTGTAAAAATGTTAAACATATTAAAAAGTCTACATGTGGCAGACACCCGGACGCTAAAGTAAAAAAAGCACCACTTAATACATATATATTTTTATTTGTTGGGGTTAATAGTGGGGTTAGGTGGGCAAAAACGCCATTGTAAAGGTAATTCACAAACTTTAGTTAAAGCTATTCGAAATGCGCAGTCACCTTCCTGCTAAAAGAAAGAAGTGTGGTACGCACCAAGAAGTCTGGAAAAGTGGGAGACGTTGCTGCCGTGTGTTGCAATGTTTGTAAAGGTGTTAATGCGTGCATATTTTATTGTTAAGAGATAAGATTGGCTAAAACGAAAGGTCTGTGGGGGTGTGAACGGGTTAAATTGAGTCTGTATTTGTTCTGTTGACAATAATTCAAGGCCCTGGCATGCCGTTCCTGGCTTCAGCGCCCTGCCGACATGCTGCTGGTTCTTGTCTAGGTGGCTGATGCGGTGCCAATTTAACTGAGCCGATTTTAGGCCTCTGCTCTTCCATCCTGGCTGACCGCCATGCCGGCCCGGTGCGATTTTCCACGCAGGCCTGTTGAATGTGTGCAGAGCGTGTTCATATTAAGAAGTGTGTTCGAGCAGGTGACACAGTTTTGCTGCAGCAGTATGCATGCCTGTTGAGATGGTTCTGAACTCTGCTTACAAATGAATTACTTGAGATGCACAGCGAGTACTCTTCAGTCATGTGTATAAATGCAGAGCTAACAAACACCTGCTGCTACACAGCGCCAAGGGCACTTTAAAAACGTTGATTCCCCATCAGCTCCGCAATTCTCTTTGAACTTCCCATCCAAGTGCATGACTCCGACCCAGGAGTGGGAGGGAGTACTTTGGGCCTTGTGTCTATTCACTCATTTGCCGACTGAGTTGAGTCTGCTGTTCAGGTAGGCTGGTCCGGTCTTGTGGAGTGCTTTGTGTGCATGGTAGAGGAGCTTGAAAGTGATCCTCTTCTTGATGGGGAGCCAGTGTAGGTCTCTCAGGTCGGGGGTGATGTGGCTGCGGTGTGGGATGTTGAGGATCAGTCGGGCGGAGGCGTTTTGGATGTGTTGCAGTCGTTGTAGGTGTTTGGCCGGGATTCCTGCGTAGAGTGCATTGCCGTAGTCCAGCCTGCTGCTGACCAGGGCTTGGGTCACCGTTCTTCTGGTTTCGGTTGGGATCCATTTGTAGATCCTGCGGAGCATGCGGAGGGTGTTGTAGCAGGAGGAGGAGACGGCGTTGACCTGTTTTGACATGGAGAGGGAGGAGTCGAGTATGAATCCTAGGTTGCGTGCGTGGTCCGTGGGTGTCGGTGCTGTTCCCAGTGTGGTCGGCCACCATGAGTCGTCCCAGGCAGAGGGGGTGGGGCCGAGGATGAGGACCTCCGTTTTGTTCGAGTTCAGTTTCAGACAGCTGCTCCTCATCCATTCAGCGACGGCCCTCATTCCCTCGTGGAGGTTGGTCTTGGCGGTGTGCGGTTCCTTGGTGAGGGAGAGGATGAGCTGGGTGTCGTCGGCATAGGAGATGATGTTCAGGTCGTGCAGGCGGGCTACTTGTGCGAGGGGGGCCATGTAGATGTTGAACAGGGTAGGGCTGAGGGATGAACCCTGGGGTACGCCACAGCTGATGTCGGTGGCTTTGGATCGGACGGCTGGGAGGCGGACTCTCTGGGTTCTGCCGGTGCGGAAGGACGTGGTCCAGTCCAGGGCCTTCTCCTGGATTCCGGCTTCTTGGAGGCATGTCTTTAGTGTGCGGTGGCAGACCGTGTCGAAGGCGGCTGATCGGTCCAGGAGGATCAGGGCTGATGTTTAGCCGTTGTCAAGTTGGCATCTGATGTTGTCTGTGGCAGCGATGAGGGCTGTCTCGGTGCTGTGGTGTTGTCTGAATCCAGACTGGGAGGGGTCTAAGATGTTGTTGTCCTTGAGGTGGCGGGTCAGTTGCATGTTGATGGTTTTTTCAATGACCTTTGCCGGCAAAGGGAGCAGAGAGATGGGCCGGAAGTACTTAAGGTCCTTGGGTCCGCCTTGGGTTTTTTGAGGAGGGCGTTGATTTTTGCGTGCTTCCAGCCTTCCGGGAATGTCGCTGTCTTGAAGGAGGTGTTGATGACCTTCCGTAGTTGGGGTGCGATGGATGTGTCAGCTTTGTTGAATAAGTGGTGAGGGCAGGGGTCTGACGGGGATCCTGAGTGGATGGAGTTCATGACCTTGCGTGTCTCATCGTTGTTGACGTAGGACCAGGAGGTCAGGAGGTTGGTGCAGGTGGTGTTTGCGGGGTGGGTGGAGTCTGTCGTAGTCGGGGCGGTCGTGGTGTTGAAGCTGTCATGGATGTCAGCGATCTTGCGGTGGAAGAAGGTGGCCAGTGAGTCGCACAGGTCTTGTGAGGGCGGGATGTCGTTGGTGAAGGCGCTGGGGTTGGAGAGTTCCTTCACTATGTTGAAAAGTTCTTTGCTGTCGTGTGTGTTGTTGTCCAGGTGGGTTTTGAAGGAAGATCTCTTGGCTGCTCCTATGAGTTGGTGATGTCTGCGGGCGGCGTCCTTGTGGGTTGCGCGACTGTCTGGTGTACGATCATGGAGCCATTTCTTCTCTAGTTTCCGGCATGTATGTTTGGAGGTCTGGAGTTCTTCGGTGAACCAGGTGGCTTTATTGCTGGTGTGGCTGTTGGAGGGTCTCTTGAGCGGGGCGAAGGTGTTGGCGCAGTCGTCGATCCACTGTCTGAATTTCTGGGCGGCGGTGTCTGGGTCGGTGTGGTCGGCAGGTGGGTTCTGGGCGAGGGTGGATGTCAGTTGATCTTCGGTGACTTTGCCCCAGCAGCGGCGGGGCCACTGTTGGGTGCGGTGGTGCAGGGTTGGCTTCTTGAAGGTGAAATGGATACAGCGGTGGTCAGTCCAGTGGAGTTCGGTGGTGCGGATGAAGGCAACGTGGGTGCTAGTGGTGAAGACGGGGTCGAGCGTGAGGCTGGCGGCATGGGTGGGCTCGTTGACAAGTTGCCTGAGGCCGAGGTTGGCGAGTTTGTCGATTAGGGTGGTGGAGTTGGCATTGTTGTTGTTCTCGAGGTGGTAATTCAGGTCTCCGAGGAGGATGTAGTCCTAGGAGGCGAGTGCGTGGGTGCTGGCGAGGTCGGCGATGGAGTCGCTGAACTGAGCACGGGGTCCAGGGGGTCTGTAAATGAGGGTTCCTCTGAGTGTGGTGTTGGGGTCGGTGTGGATCTGGAAGTGCAGGTGTTCGGCGGTGTTGAGGGTGTCATCTGCGTGGGTGTAGACCTTGAGGGTGGACTTGTGGATGATGGCTAACCCTCCTCCGATTCCGTTGTCGCGATCCCTGCGGGTGATCTTGTATCCGTCTGGGATGGCTATGGCGATGTCGGGCACTGAAGAGTCGTTCCACCAGGTCTCGGTCAGGAAGGCAACGTCTGGGTCAGAGGTGTCGAGCAGGTCCCAGAGCTCGACGGCATGTTTGCGTGCGGAGCGGGTGTTGAGGAGTATGCAGCGGAGGTGGTTGTTTCCGGTCCTAGGATGTTTGGTGGATCTGTCGCAGGTGAAGTTGCAGGTGCGGAAGGAGAAAGGTCCGTGTGTGCATTTTGGGGTGGCCTGGAAGCAGTGGCGGTCTCGGCCAGCGTTGAGTGTGAGGAGTTTGTTGGCCTCGTATCTGAGTCTTGCATCATGGAGTGCGTGGGGGCCAGGGTTCTGGCGCTGGGTGCGGGCCAGGCGCGGACGGGCGCAGACGGGCTTGCCTTTGGCACGCCTTGGGCACGCCAGCGGCGCGGCCGCTGAGCGGCCTCCATAAGAGGGGGAGAGGGAGGGAGGAGCAGCTGGGAGGCGGGAGTGGGGTGGCCAATAGGAAAGCAGGGGGGCGGGGCCGCAGGGACGCAGCAGCGGGATGAACGGGAACGGCGGGAAAAAGGCGGGCAGCAGCCGATGTGTATCAGCGAGGGAAACCTGAAAATGAAAATAGGACAGTGACACAGTTAGGGTGTAGGGGAGCAGGGAGCAGAAGTGAACGGCACAGGAATCAGGTACAAGGCAAAAGGCGAGCAGCAGCCGGTGTGTACCGGCGAGGGAAACCTGAAAATGAAAATAGGACAGTGACACAGTTAGGGCGTAGGGGAGCAGTGAGCAGAAGTGAACGGCACAGGAATCAGGCACAAAGCAGCAACGAAGGAGCCGTGTGGTGGCGTGGGGAGCGACCTGCCTGCGAGCAGGGTCAGAGGTTGCTCCTTCACCACTGAGCGGCCTCCATAAGAGGGGGAGAGGGAGGGAGGAGCAGCTGGGAGGCGGGAGCGGGGTGGCCAATGGGAAAGCAGGGGGCGGGGCTGCAGGGACGCAGCGGTGGGAGGCGCGGTAACGGCGGGAAAAAGGCGGGCAGCAGCCGCTGTGTACCAGCGAGGGAAACCTGAAAATGAAAATAGGACAGTGACACAGTTAGGGTGTAGGGGAGCAGAGAGCAGAAGTGAACGGCACAGGAATCAGGTACAAGGCAAAAGGCGGGCAGCAGCCGGTGTGTACCGGCGAGGGAAACCTGAAAATGAAAATAGGACAGTGACAGGGCGTAGGGGAGCAGGGAGCAGAAGTGAACGGCATGGGAATCAGGCACAAAGCAGCAACGAAGGAGCCGTGTGGTGGCGTGGGGAGCGACCTGCCTGCGAGCCGGATCAGAGGTCCTAGAAAGGGAGGAACCCAAAAGTGGCACTAGTGAGGCTTCACCTAACCACAAGGAAGTCCTGAGCAGTCAGACAGCTGTCAGACAGTAGGGTGCTGCCCCTGCTCTGATAGAAGGGAGAGTGGAACAAGGGTGTCTGCCACAGGATGTGGTAGTACCCCACTCTGAACAGCAGAAGAGGTTCGAGGAACAGGAAAGCAGCTCAGCCACCTGTCAGAGGAGAGCTTAGGGTGTGGTTCTGGATTCTGACAGATGTCAGTAGCCTCTTTAAGGCGCTGGCCTTCATGGCAGCACTCTACTTGGCCTGGGAGGCAGATCCCAAAGCCTAATGTAAGTTAGGCCCCCTGACCCTATAGGTATTGGTGGGATTGCTCAAGCGTTGGGTAACATCTTCGGGTGAGCTAAATGCTGCCCTTGCAAAACTAGGGACAGAGGAGGTGGTCACCTCACTGCCTAAACTAACAAGCATTGGCATAGCCAATAGGTCTCGCCTTTGGGACCTTATAAGTGTTTAGTTATCCAGCACAATATCCTTGGTGCAACAACATCAACTGTTGCATGGCTAAACAGTTGTAAGGTCCCAAAGGCGAGACCTATTAGGTATGCCAATGCTTGTTTTGGGAATGCTTTCAGCCCTGTTTTAGAGCCGCTGTTAATCTAGCTATACATTGCAGAGTAAGGTTGAAGACTGCACGATGAACACAACAGTAAAACATGTAAACAATAGCAATTCGGAGCAAAACTACCCCCTCCCTCAGGGCCCCAGTCGTTCTAGTGCCCCACTGGTAATTAATCTAGCCTTTATCTCCAATAACATTACGTTATGGACGTTTTTAGAATTAGTTTCAGTTATGTTTTGGGGCAACTGTTAATCCAGCTATACATTGCACAATAAGGTTGAAAACTACCCTATAAACGCAACAGTAAGAAATAAGGAAATTTGGAAAATAGAAGTAGGGTGAGGTCAACAAAAAAATCGGAAATAAATAAAATGGACTTAAACAAAATAGAAGACTGTTGGAAAAAACGTATGAAAAGGATAGAGGAAGAGAAAAACATTGAAATTAACATGAGCGCTAGGGGCTGTAGGAAATATTGAGCAAGCTATTTTGCTTCTAATAAGATAGTGCTAGGATGACCTGCTGCTTGCGCCAGGAATCGAACCGTGGGCCTTGTGCTACAGAGATAGCTGCTGTGGCCGCAGTGCTATACTTTATGTAAATAACAGTGAGGGAGAAAATAGTAATATAAATAAGGCTACACGAGTGCAAGCTCTTTCAAAAGCTTACGCACCTTGTTTCAAAAAGCGAAAAGTGTGCGTATGACAAAAATTCTGTGGCAATGTTTAGTTCCTCATAATCACAAATAACTAAAGGTCAGCTGCAGGTAACAAAATATGTTTCTTGTGTAAAAATGTTAAACATATTAAAAAGTCTACATGTGGCAGACACCCGGACGCTAAAGTAAAAAAAGCACCACTTAATACATATATATTTTTATTTGTTGGGGTTAATAGAGGGGTTAGGTCGGCAAAAACGCCATTGTAAAGGTAATTTATAAACTTTAGTTAAAGCTATTCGAAATGCGCAGTCACCTTCCTGCTAAAAGAAAGAAGTGTGCGTACGCACCAAGAAGTCTGGAAAAGTGGGAGACGTTGCTGCCGTTTGTTGCAATGTTTGTAAAGGTGTTAATGCGTGCATATTTTATTGTTAAGAGATAAGATTGGCTAAAACGAAAGGTCTGTGGGGGTGTGAACGGGTTAAATTGAGTCTGTATTTGTTCTGTTGACAATAATTCAAGGCCCTGGCATGCCGTTCCTGGCTTCAGCGCCCTGCCGACATGCTGCTGGTTCTTGTCTAGGTGGCTGATGCGGTGCCAATTTAACTGAGCCGATTTTAGGCCTCTGCTCTTCCATCCTGGCTGACCGCCATGCCGGCCCGGTGCGATTTTCCACGCAGGCCTGTTGAATGTGTGCAGAGCGTGTTAATATTAAGAAGTGTGTTCGAGCAGGAGACACAGTTTTGCTGCAGCAGTATGCATGCCTGTTGAGATGGTTCTGAACTCTGCTTACAAATGAATTACTTGCACAGCGAGTACTCTTCAGTCATGTGTATAAATGCAGAGCAAACAAACACCTGCTGCTACACAGCGCCAAGGGCACTTTAAAAACGTTGATTCCCCATCAGCTCCGCAATTCTCTTTGAACTTCCCATCCAAGTGCATGACTCCGACCCAGGAGTGGGAGGGAGTACTTTGGGCTTTGTGTCCATTCACTCATTTGCCTCGCAAGTAAAGCTCGCAGCAAAGAAGCCATGTATACCAATTTGAGCGCTTGTAGAACTGGAAACATGCTAGTGTTTTCCCATAACAGCAGTGGCGTAGAAGCCCATCTCACGGCAGCTGGACCAGCTCATGTATGCTACTGGGGAACCAGATACTTCCCAGTCCTTTTAGCTATAAGAACATTGCATTCTGGGACTCATAGTTTTGTTTATTTTAGTAATAAAAGGCTCGGAAATAATGGAAGGACCGGCTGAATGCATTACAAAGATATCATGGAGACCTCCTTAGAATAACACCGCTCCAACAATAGCACACTGTCATGCACTGCCTATGGAACCAATTCATACCGGCATGAAAGAGTATTTAAAGCCAGTCTGAACACAGGGATGTCAGAACAGCAAGCATGGTAGAGGGAGCAGCTTTCACCACCATTAAAACAAGCATTGGCCGCGCGGCCGTAAAAGTAACGGCCGAGCAGCCGTGAAAGCGAAAGTAATTGCGATCAAAGCAAAAGTGATCGCGATCGTGAGGACGGGACACGCTGTGTGGTAAGCACACGAAGCACGTGAGTGGTGCGCGCGCAGCAGTGATTGGCGGCTGCGCGCATGCACGCTCGTGTGAACGCAAGCGTTAGGCCAGCGGTAGCACTTTGGAAACCCGTATACAAAAAGACTCTACGAGCAGAGCATGCGCTGGCTCAGGTGAGACCTAAAAAGGAGGGACAAAATTAAACAACTGTGATAAAGTTTAAATTTAAAATGGATAATGTTACTGTGGAGATGTGTCAGCTTTCAAGAGGAAGTGGCCTTAGCAGAATGATGTAAGGCAGAGTAGACCCTGTAATTGTACAGCCTGATTTCTTCACTGTCTTTCTCACCTGACAGACCAAGGAAACCCTCCCAGGGTTGGGCTGATTCTCGTGGACTGCTGGCTGGAGGGGGGATAGATTTGTGTGAGAGACCAGGGCCTTTTTGCATTGTCCACCCATGCTTGCTCCCATTTTGACTACTAAGGTGCCGATTCCGATCCGTTAAAAATTATTTCCATACGACTCGAATCCGTATTTGTTTCCGGTCACGTCCGGCCCGTGAAGTACGATTCGTACAGGAAAAAGTACGTACGGATCGTCCCGCTCCGTACGAATAGTAGCGGGAAAAGTTGTACGAGACGTACCCGGACACTTTTCCGTAGGATTCGTAAAATGACAGTCCGAGCGTGCAAGTACGATCCGGACCGGCTATCCGATTTACGAATCGTACGGAAAACGGCCCGTACACGGGGAATGACTCTATCCTCTATGAAGCGAAGTTTGTATGACTCGTAGCCCGGTAAAAGTTGTCCCGGGGTACGAGTCGTACAGGCACCCCCACCACCCCCCGTATGTACACACCATACTCCCACCCCCCCGTATGTACGCACCGTACTCCCGCATCTGTTCTGCTTGGGTTTTCGGATCAGATAGAACCCGCTCATCAGAGCCTCTCTAACCCAGCCAGAACGTTACCCTCTCCCTAGGGCCTATTCACAACAAGTAACCACAGATATATATACCACCTAAGGACAGGGAATTCCTACTATATATATATATATCAGAAAGACTACTTCCAACAGCCTTGAGGATCCTTCAACTGCCAAAGGAAAGAGTACACGAGCCTGATTTGGTGCTGGTTTCTTTATTTGCCCAGAGCGACGGCCATAACGTTTCGGCTCCGTGGAGCCTTGATCTAGACCTCTTATAATACAAGTGGCGGCCTCGCGATCCCAGACGGACCCAGGACTTCCTACCCAGACGACAGCCTCAGCCTCGCGGTCCCAGACGGACCCAGGACTTCCTACCCAAACGGCAGCCTCAGCCTCGCGGTCCCAGATGGACCCAGGACTTCCTACCCAGACGGCAGCCTCAGCCTCGCGGTCCCAGACGGACCCAGGACTTCCTACCCAGACGGCAGCCTCAGCCTCGCGGTCCCAGACGGACCCAGGACTTCCTACCCAGACGGCAGCCTCAGCCTCGCGGTCCCAGACGGACCCAGGACTTCCTACCCAGACGGCAGCCTCAGCCTCGCGGTCCCAGACGGACCCAGGACTTCCTACCCAGACGGCAGCCTCAGCCTCGCGGTCCCAGACGGACCCAGGACTTCCTGCCCAGACGGCAGCCTCAGTACAAGTTCATCCTATGATTACCATAACATACAACTATTTATCAGATCACACAAGAACTGCCAGTTTGAGCACAACCTGTTCTCTGGTTCGAGGGGCTCCTCTCTCCCTTATTCAGTTACCACTTACCTGATCAGGGTTAACATCTGTTCATGTCAAGTCACAGCTGACTAGAAGAATAGGCTACCCTCTTATACAAGAACACGCAGCACATGTTGATTCACTACAAACTGGATACTTTATTACTCATTACACATACAATCACATAACATTACGATATAACACATAACCTGCAAGGAAAAGTGTAAGATTAAGTTGTACTCTCTAATAAGAAAGGGTCGACATCACCTTAGTAGTATGTAGCCTGCACTCAGTGGTCATCTAGGCTCCCTTCTCGTCTGTGCCTCGGCTCGCCTGGAATCACCCTTCTCCGAGTCACTGGGACCTCTTCCTTATCGGCTACTCTCTCCTCTCTGGCTATTCTGTTAGGAAAGCATCTGTCTCTCGATTCTTCTCCGCCTTCAAGATGGCGTCTGTCTTCCCTGGAATAAGTAGTAGCTCTACTGCTAACGGCTAGATGCCGCCTACGGACTGAACATGTAACTGCCTCAGACTTTCACTAATATAGAGGTGCATTTCCTCATGGAAAATTCCGGCCCGTAACCTGCCGCCCACCAAATTCTTGTACCTCCCCGTACCAAGGACACGTTCCCAGCCGGCCGGCCTGATGTAGTGTCTTCGGCATGAAGAAAAATACAATCCTTCGATAAGGGCCGGCCTGAACCGGTTCTCTCCAAGCGAATAACACCTCATAACTAAAACATAACTCTTGACCTAGAAGAATCCCAAGCTGCCGGAGCAGAAAGAAAGATGGAGTCTCTCCCGTTTGAGGCCTACCAGGCCTGAATTCAGCACGGCTCCATGAAATACCCTCACTACAGGACAGGTTATCCCTAATACTAACGAATCTATCCCCTAGGATATGTGTGCAAGCCCTGATCTATGGGGAAGAACACAGGATCATGTCGAAGTGCCTAGTAAATAGGCTCCATTCACTACTCTAACCCTTAGACTTGGATGGTAAGAGACTGAAGTCACACTAGTCACCCTTTAACACAAAAAGGCCGGGAAAATCGAGCAGTACATTTCACCCTTGACTTCAGTCTATTATACATTCATTAAACAGAACTAACATCGGTGGAAGAATAATATGAAACAAAACTAACTGATCTATGTCTAGTACCAAGTGTGCAGAATTGAAGTAGTGAAGGAATACACTGAATAAAGCAACAGATAGAAATCAAAACAGCGATAGTAATCAGAATACCTCCTAATATTTGACGTAACAAATGCAAATCAGGTAACCAATTAAAGAGCCAGTCAAACCAGCCCTGGTCAATGTGTTTTCTAACTTCTTCCGTCAAGTCATGTAACTTGTCAATATGAGCGCAAATGGATTGTGTATGATCAGACAAGTTAAAACAACAAAGACCCTCAAAATCAGAACAATCGTGTCCATGTTTAAGCAAAAGATAATCAATGGCCGCTCGATTTTGCAAGATGGCTCTGCGTTCACCCTGGGCGTCTAATAACATGTCAGACAGGACTGTAGAAGTATGATTAATGGATTTTACCATCCAGCAGGCCATTTTCCCAATAGATTTGGCATTATAAACCGCCAAAGCAGGAACACCAATAATTGAAATAGCCAGGCTAAGGTATTCAGACTTGGAATATAAATGCAAGGACGAGTCACAATCCTCCTGTAACATCACTGCATCTCGAATCACACGAGAATTGGCATTCGGATGTGACGAGAACATCAGTAAACTGAGTCTCGTAATGGCACAAGGGCCTCCAGAAATATTTGCGGGGACATATGGCCAGGAAGTATTACCACATGAGAAAAGCCATCCGGCAGGTAGTAACATCGTGCGATAATGACTGGGGGTAACTACCAAACTCTTGCAAGTCATATTGTTCTGGACAGAAGCACATGTTTTCGGTGTCCTTTGAAAGCACAAAGTTCGCTCATGAAGGGTAAAGGAAGTAGCACCTTTCAATTTTAGACGCAGACATTCAGAAATTGCACTAGGATTACACGTAAGGAAAAAACACAAATCTCCTTGTGTGATATTATAGGTAACTATTTGGGACTGAATGGGGGGTATCTGGTCTGGTAGTTCAGTACATAAGGGGCAATACGCATGGGTAGCAAAATCGCCCAGAACATTGGGGCGAGCCTTTGAAATATTGAAAATATGAGTCAAAGTTTCTAGCGAAGCAGGGACAGCAACCAGACAGGTTGCCAAGATGTCGTGTACAGATCTCATCGGTGTCAAACAGAAGTGAGGGGCATCAGTCACCCTTTTTGCCAGTAAGGTCCAAAAGTTCGATGACGAATCCCACGCAGCGAAGGAACGCGACACTCGGGTGCGTAACTCATCCCGGGTTGACGGGATCCCTCCTCTCTCGTCGAACCAACCCGAAAATAGTCCGACGCCGACACATCCTGCAGCAACAGTCCAAAGAATGATCTGAAAGAGAATCAAATACAGGCATTATTCATTCTCGTAAGTAACATTTGTCAGCCGGGACCGCTTCCCAGCTATCTTTCCCTGGTCTCATAACTAAAATGGTATTGTCGTGACCGGTGGCAATGACTTCTGCTTGTTCAGGGGGATTCTTAGGCGACTGCACCCAAACCCTGGCCCCAGGGTTATATGTGGAGCCAAAACCTTTCTGGCCTCGTACAGTTAGCAAAGTTGGGGCAGTGCCTTTTGTGATCTCTCCACTGAAAACAGGCATTATGAGTAATTGAGCCACTCGGTCAGTTTGATGTATCAGTAAGTCAACCTCACTGCTATTCAGTAGGAGCACCTTAATCTCTCCCTGATAATCACTGTCAATGATTCCTCCAAGCACCTGAATGCCTTTGTATATGAACACCAACACCGGTCGCGATGATGACCCGATCTTTACCTTTTATAACGGTGTCATCCATGGCATGCAAGTCTAAACCTGCCGACCCTGGGGTCGCTCTACATGGAGCCAAAGCTCCGGGAGTAATTTCCCAGTACATCACAGTCTCTCTGATTTAATTTGGCTGAGCGTTAACATTCGGAGGAAACAAACGCATAAGTGGAGATTCAGCATTTAGAAAAGGACGGTTATTCAAAATTAATAGCGCTTGGGGCAAAAAGTCTCGCCAATTCTTATACTTGTCATCTGTCAATTTGCGCAGTTGCTCCTTCAGCAGACCATTCAATCTCTCCACAAGACCCGAGGCCTGTGGATAATATGGGATATGAAATACCCAGTCAATATTGTTTTCTACACAGAATTCCTGTACCAATCTTCCACGAAAATGGGATGCATTATCAGATTGAATTTGGAATGGCACACCATAATACATCATAATCAATTCCAATGTTTTAATGGTATTCAATTGGGTAGCTTGCTTACAGGGAAGGGCTACCAACAGGCCACTGTATGTATCAACAATAGTGCAAACATATTGACAATTCCTACTCATGGGAAGTGGACCGATGTAATCAATCTGCCAAATTTGAGTGGGCAGTTTCCCGCGATGTAAATGACCTTTAACAATTTGGGGCACTTTGCGCTGTCTGATATGCTGACAAACGGGACAATGTAAAATAACATTTTTGATTAAATCTAGGGGAATATAAATTCCTCGATCAGCAGCCCACCTGCTAGTGGCTTTCTCTCCAAAATGTCCTGCCTTCTGGTGGGCCCATTTCGCCAATCCCGCAATATCAGAATCTTGCCTGTCCACCACTGCCTCTGCAATTTTAGATTTCTCATCTGCAATGTTATGAAAAAATTTGTCAAGAGAATCTATCGGGGTGTGAGCATCCACATGGAAGATTGTAACAGTACTCTGTGGGAGCATCTCCCAAATCTCCTGCCATAATTCTTTTCCCCACAATTCTTTTGAATGCAATTTCCAATTATGGGAATGCCAAGTCGGTAACCAAACTGCCAGTCCATTGGCAGTAGACCAAGAATCGGTGAAAATATGACATGTGCCAGGTAACTCTTGTTTCAAAACTTGATAAAAAGCATAAAGTTCAGCAAATTGACTGCTCTTCCCTTCACCAGTTGTGCTCAGCAGTTTTTGTGTAATCGGATTATAGGACACCGCCTTCCAGTGCCGTTTCGTCCCTATGAACCTTGCTGAACCATCCGTAAACCAGACATGGTTTCTGTCCTCTGCGGACAAATCATCAAAAGGTCTACCCCACTTGACAGGAGACTCCTGTACTAAAGGTACGGAACATTCACTCTCAGTCTCAGTCGATGGCGCTCGCGCCACCTGCTCATGTAAAGATGCAACTCCTTTTTGTCCCACACGCGCCCTGTCTTGTATATACCATTTCCATTTAATCACACTTGCCTCTTGAGCATGTCCAATTCGGTGAGTTTTTGGCGAACTCATAACCCATGGCATGATAGGAATTTCAGGTCGCAAAACTATATCATGTCCCAAAGTCAATTGCTCGGTATCCACCAGAGCCCAATAACATGCAAGTAACTGTTTTTCAAAAGGTGTATAACGCTCACCAGCATCAGGTAACTTTTTGGTCCAGAAACCTAACGGTACTCTACTCCTGCCTTGCTTCTGCCACAAACTCCAATTCACATAAAGGCCCTGTACAGACACATTTAAATCCACATCACCATCACGTACGGGCCAAACAGGATTATTCCAAGCAGAAGTAACTGGGGTTATAACACCTGCATCCACCAACTCCTGAATAGTGGTACTAATCTCCTCAAGACCACCTGGAATACGATACTGCTTCTGACAAACCACTTTTGTCGCCTGAGGAACTTTTATGGGGGGCATTCTTAAACGACCAACCCGTATAGGCCTAGACGATATATAATGCGTAGTTCCAAATTGGTAACATCCATCATCTAAATGCAAAGTCATTCCTTTCAAAATATCAATTCCAATTATGAATTCTAAGTGTGGCACCACTAGTACAGAGTATTCTTTTCTAGGGATTCTACCTATTCTCATTTCAAGTAAAGTTTGAACTGCAGGAGTTTCCTTTCCACCTAATCCAGTAATTGTAAAAGGCTGACCTGTAAACTTCTTTGATTTTCCATGAATAAGAGTGGCCTCCGCTCCTGTATCTACCAATGCTCGGGCCCTTTGGATATTACGATGTCTCCAATAAATATCAATATCTACATAGGGTCTATTATCTCTGTGAGCCCATCTGTGTACTGGAGCTTGACCTATTTCCTAGTCATGCTTACTGCATTCTGTGTACCAGGATAAATCAGGATAAAGACTTTCACGTTTCTTAGGTATCGGTACCTCCTGTTCATATCCATTCCCAGTACGAAATGGATTCGTGTCTTCTGCATTGTACTGCGGGTTTCGATCGGCCAAACTATGACGATCCTCTCTCCTCCTCAACTCAGGGGATTGATCCCTATCATCTCTACGTCTGCTGTAAACATAATCATTTCTCCCCCTTTCTCTTACCTCCTCTCTCTCTCCGTCTCTCCCACGACGGGGGGACATATCACGTACATAACGTCGATCATCACGACGAACAGAGCGCCCACGGCGGTCGTCATCACCGCTACCGTCAGAACCACCACGATCACACTCAGTCGTCCGAACACGCCGGGCACCCTCCTTCCGATCCAAGCCACGTTTGCGAAACAACTCCCACAAACGAGCAGTAGTCTCACCGTCAATGTCCTCCCTCCGCACACCATCGGCCAGAAGACCAGAAAAGATATCACGTCTAGTAAGTTTATTGTCACCAGGAGTACGAGTGTCAGGCCGGGACTGACGTTCAGGTTTAAACCACTCACCCAACTCACCGAGTTGGCGTACCGATTCCAGTACCGTAGATAACACGTTACCAGTCTGATTAATCAATAAAGTCATCATGACCTGCTTATAGGCAACAGGGGAAGAACGAATGATACGATTCCGCACAGAAGATGTCAACAAACCATCAAGCAACCTGTCAGCAGTACCCAGAAAAATTGCCGTTTTCATCACCTCCTCTTTGAGACGTTGTGCAGCGTCGCGCAAAGTATACCACAGTTTGTCATTCACAGGCCAATCAGACTCAGTAGGATACTTTTGATTACAACCCTCAGTCGCCAATTGAAGTAAAGAAATTTGACCACCACCATTATAGTTACGAAAATGATCCTGTACAGTAGAATCCGAACTCAAGGAACAAAACTTCAAACAATCGCCATTATCTAACATAATGCCAGCAGCGCCCAGTTCATAAAGGCGCACCATCCATGTGAGCAAGGTCTCACCAGCTCGCTGCCGAAATCGCTGCAAAATATCACTAATTTCTTGTTGAGTAAAGTCCTCTAAAGAGTCTAAAGAAACACCCTGCGGAGCAGCGGGAGACTGCTGCAACTTCCGACGAAAAACTGGATGCGCCGAGACCGCGGGATGAGCATCACAAGGAGCTCGACCAGTACACGTAGAGGAACAATCAGTGGAAGGAGCATCGACCCCACTCGAAGAACGAGCGTAATCACGGGGTGCACCATCAGAGGTGCGAGAAGCAGGCTTACAATTATGGCGGGAGCGAGAGGACTCGCGCTTGACAGACTCCTCACCCGAGGAACAAGAATCACTCGAGTTCCAGATATTACCATCCCATTCATCAGGATTTCAATCTAGTCCGGCTTTCGCCACGACCAGACGCACCTTTCGCGTCGAAACCCGACCACGCCGATTCTTGTATTTATAACGAGCAATTCGCACAGCCGCTCTCTCGGCAATAGTTTGGTACGTCTCAAGTTTGTCAGCAAGCAACTTATTTTGACACCGTAACAAAGTATGAGCATTCTGAATCTCAACAAAGTTCGCTTCCAAATCCTTATGCAAGTTCTGCAACTTCAACAACCTCTCATGGAGAAGCCTGTACGCAGACAGAACAATCCAACCTCTGCGCCCTAAAATGGGAAGCTCATCACCCTTAGATACCGGCGCCTTCTGTAAGCAAGTAATCACATTAGCCGGCTCCGCCAGCTCCAAAAAAGAATTCCAATTCTCACTCAAACCAGTAGAATCAGCCCACTCACGGGCTAAGGCTTCATAAGGCGTTGAATCCCATCTGGGAATATCAACGGGCAACTTAAAAGTAGATTTAGATTTTCTAGAAAACATCGTGAAAAAGAAAGAAGAAAAGAAAGAAAAAGAAAAGAAAGAAGAAGAAAAGCTAGACACACAAGTATACCACAAAGAATATACAAACAAAACCACGCACACGCCGAAAGCAAACACGATACAACACGACGCACACAGGTTTCAAAAACGGTTCGTGACGCCAAATGTTCTGCTTGGGTTTTCGGATCAGATAGAACCCGCTCATCACAGCCTCTCTAACCCAGCCAGAACGTTACCCTCTCCCTAGGGCCTATTCACAACAAGTAACCACAGATATATATACCACCTAAGGACAGGGAATTCCTACTATATATATATATATATATATATCTAGACCTCTTATAATACAAGTGGCGGCCTCGCGATCCCAGACGGACCCAGGACTTCCTACCCAGACGGCAGCCTCAGCCTCGCGGTCCCAGACGGACCCAGGACTTCCTACCCAAACGGCAGCCTCAGCCTCGCGGTCCCAGACGGACCCAGGACTTCCTACCCAAACGGCAGCCTCAGCCTCGCGGTCCCAGACGGACCCAGGACTTCCTACCCAGACGGCAGCCTCAGCCTCGCGGTCCCAGACGGACCCAGGACTTCCTACCCAGACGGCAGCCTCAGCCTCGCGGTCCCAGACGGACCCAGGACTTCCTACCCAGACGGCAGCCTCAGCCTCGCGGTCCCAGACGGACCCAGGACTTCCTACCCAGACGGCAGCCTCAGCCTCGCGGTCCCAGACGGACCCAGGACTTCCTACCCAGACGGCAGCCTCAGCCTCGCGGTCCCAGACGGACCCAGGACTTCCTGCCCAGACGGCAGCCTCAGTACAAGTTCATCCTATGATTACCATAACATACAACTATTTATCAGATCACACAAGAACTGCCAGTTTGAGCACAACCTGTTCTCTGGTTCGAGGGGCTCCTCTCTCCCTTATTCAGTTACCACTTACCTGATCAGGGTTAACATCTGTTCATGTCAAGTCACAGCTGACTAGAAGAATAGGCTACCCTCTTATACAAGAACACGCAGTACATGTTGATTCACTACAAACTGGATACTTTATTACTCATTACACATACAATCACATAACATTACGATATAACACATAACCTGCAATGAAAAGTGTAAGATTAAGTTGTACACTCTAATAAGAAAGGGTCGACATCACCTTAGTAGTATGTAGCCTGCACTCAGTGGTCATCTAGGCTCCCTTCTCGTCTGTGCCTCGGCTCGCCTGGAATCACCCTTCTCCGAGTCACTGGGACCTCTTCCTTATCGGCTACTCTCTCCTCTCTGGCTATTCTGTTAGGAAAGCATCTGTCTCTCGATTCTTCTCCGCCTTCAAGATGGCGTCTGTCTTCCCTGGAATAAGTAGTAGCTCTACTGCTAACGGCTAGATGCCGCCTACGGACTGAACATGTAACTGCCTCAGACTTTCACTAATATAGAGGTGCATTTCCTCATGGAAAATTCCGGCCCGTAACCTGCCGCCCACCAAATTCTTGTACCTCCCCGTACCAAGGACACGTTCCCAGCCGGCCGGCCTGATGTAGTGTCTTCGGCATGAAGAAAAATACAATCCTTCGATAAGGGCCGGCCTGAACCGGTTCTCTCCAAGCGAATAACACCTCATAACTAAAACATAACTCTTGACCTAGAAGAATCCCAAGCTGCCGGAGCAGAAAGAAAGATGGAGTCTCTCCCGTTTGAGGCCTACCAGGCCTGAATTCAGCACGGCTCCATGAAATACCCTCACTACAGGACAGGTTATCCCTAATACTAACGAATCTATCCCCTAGGATATGTGTGCAAGCCCTGATCTATGGGGAAGAACACAGGATCATGTCGAAGTGCCTAGTAAATAGGCTCCATTCACTACTCTAACCCTTAGACTTGGATGGTAAGAGACTGAAGTCACACTAGTCACCCTTTAACACAAAAAGGCCGGGAAAATCGAGCAGTACAGCATCCCATATGTACGCACCGTACCCCCACCCCCGTATGTACGCACTGTACTCCCACCCCCGTATGTACGCACAAGGGAGTATGGTGCGTACATACGGGGGGTGGGGGTACGGTGCGTACATACGGGGGGTGGGAGTACGGTGCATACATACGGGAGGGGGTGGGGGTACGGTGCGTACATGCAGGGGGTGGGAGTACGGTGCATATATACGGGGGTGGGGGTACGGTGCGTACATACGGGGGTGGGAGTACGGTGCGTACATACGGGGTGGGAGTACGGTGCGTACATACGGGAGTGGGGTGGTGGGGGGGCCTGTATGACTCGTACCCCTGGGCAATCAGCTTTTACGGCTGTTTTTGGCTCCCGTAAAAAAAGAGCCGTACGGAGTGCCGTAGGGACGGATCGTACTTGCTGGGCCGTAAAACGCTGCTTACATCCGTACGGACGGGGCGTACAGGCTGTTCCGGAGATGATTCGTACGTTTTTTTTAGCCGTACAGTCTTTTGTACGATTTGTACGGAAATCGGCTTTCTGTACGAATCGTACTTCCTGGGTTGTACAGACAGTTTACCGGGTACGAGTCGTACGGAGTAAACGCTCCATACGACGATTCGCAGGGTCTTTTTACCGGATCGGAATCAGCACCTAAATGTTGGTTTTCTGACCGTGAATGTGCCCTGGGCTCTGCTAACCAGATGCAGGTCCTATGCTCTATTTAAAAGGTACATGGTAATTAGGTGTGATTACAGTTGGCGATGACAAACTACCTGTTAGTCCCTAGTATATGGTTGGGAATGTATGTTTAGAGGTCTATTGGATTTAATGCACTGTTTGCACTGCTGTGGTGCCTGCTATCATTCTAAAAGCCAGCCCCTCCTTGCTGGATGCTTTTAAAAAAAAACTTTGTCCAAATTCAGCTTTGGAACTAAAGGTACTTCCAAAGTATTAAACTAACTTATTTTTACATATATGTTACACCTAAGGTCTAACTTAGGTGCCCCAGGGATAGAGTGCTATGTTAAAATAAGAAGGGACAGTATAAAAGATGTTTTATAAGCCCTGGTGAGGGAAAAATTGCCAATTTAGTATTTTCCCCAATGTAGTCCATTAGCTCCATAGGCTAACATGGAAATGGTTTATTAAACTTTTATGAAGTTTAACTGACAGAAGTGAGCTCAAAGTATACTTCAAACTGTCTAAATAATAGTTAGTCTTTCCTGTTTTTAGTTTCTATTTTTGGGAAATTCTGGTGGGGTTTGCCAGTGTTTTCAATACCCTAAAAAAGTGCTGAAAAATGCAAATATTTACCCCCAGTCACAAGGATGTGGGTTTAATCATCATTCTTTTGCGCACCACGCCACCCCTATTTGGAAGTAGCCATATGCACATCAGTCTTGGCCCTGTACCTTATGGGAACAGTCCTGCCCGAACTGCCAAGCCCGGTCTTCGCTGGACCGGAAACAAGCATTCTGGGCTTCACCCCTCATCAGCTGGGCTAGCTTGAATCCAGTGGCGCAGTGAGCACGGGACCCATGTCTGGGCATACCCTTCCCACTTAAGGTGACAAATGTAAAAGAGAAAATTGATGGACGGAATGTTGATCAATCTAACCTTGGCAAGTTGTTGGATATATTCTAAATATTATTAATAGTTGGAATAAATCTAACTTGCCAACGTTAGATTTATTATAACTATGACAGAAAATAAGTTATAGAACTGGCTTTTCTGTTGTGCCTGAATTCAGTTGTAGAGCAGCCTCTCCTGATTGGCCAGTTTTTGACAAGCTGAGGCAAACTGCTCTGATAAGGTGTTAAGTGGTCTGAAAGAAAACAAAGAAAACCATGGTTGGAAGTGAACTGCAACGGTAGAGCAAAAGACAGGAAGGGGGCTGGGGAGCCAAACTGGTCTTCAAAGAGGGAAAGACACAAGACAAGACCCAGGTCAACCCCACTTCCTACACCCCCAGTCAGATGTGAGATAAATGTAATTGAATTAGAAGAGGGGCTGGACAGGAGTGCTAGGAAAAGTTACCCAGACCTGATGCTCCAGGAGATTTTCTCCATTTAGGTTTTTAAAGAAAAGTGTTTTATGGGACAATTATGTCAGACTTCAGGGGAAGTGGTCATCATTGAGGGTGGTACCCTGCACCCCATTGGTCCGGGTTGCCATCCTGCTTGCCTTCACAGAAACCTGCATACATTTACAATAGATCCCTGTCTGGAAGAAACAAGAACACAGACTGCCCTGTTGAACTCTTGGTCTACACCAAGTGGACTGCACTCTGAAGGACTGTGTTTCTGCTGCACCCTTTGGGCTTCAGCAAAAGAAGGACTTTGCCTGACTCTAAACGTATGAGGAGGGGACTTCCTGAAAGCAACTGGTTAAAATAGATCCAACTGCATCATCTCCACCAAGAAGAACTCAGCTGGCAGCATTCAGTGGACTTTTAAGGATTTGGCCAGGTGCATTGTGGGTCTTGTGGTCCCAACTTTCTAAGAAGCACCTTAGATATTTTAGAACCTTGGATTGGTGGTGTGGACCCTTCAAGAGCATGCAACATTGTAAAAATAATTTTTTTAAATATAAAAATAATGTTCAAAAAATGTAATTGCTGATGGTCTAGGGGACTATGAAAACACATTGGGGTGGCAAGGAGGAGCAGGGGGAAATGCACTGTTCATAGTATACATGTACTACAATTACCTCAAATATATTATTAAACTGATATCAGAGAACAGTAAAAAATTAACAAAAACAAAAAGGCATAGCTCTGTCTTATCAATCTCCCTAGAAAAAGGCTTCGAAAACAGGAAAAAGGGTGGATGCACAAAATGGCCACCGGCCACATGATAGACAAAAAACAACAAGAAAGGAGGCTTGGCCACACCAAAGAACACATGCAGGCCTATGGTAAAAACAGTCTTGCTGACTACACAAGTTGGCCATGGGCTACCTGGTCAAACAGCAATAGCAAGCAAGAAGATATGGCTGGAACAAAGACACATGCAGTCCTATCGCAAAAGCACACTGTCTGCCTGGCTACACAAAATGGCGATTGGCAGCAGCAAGCAAGGAGGCATGGCCACAAAAAAGAACACACGCAGGTCTATGGCAAAAGCACACTGGGTGTCTGGCTAGACAAAATAGCCACTGACCACGTGATCAAACAACAGCAGCAGCAAGGAAGCATGGCCACAACAAAGAACACATGCAGGACTATGGCAAATGCACAGTGGATGGCTACACAAAATGGCCACCAGCAACATGGTCAAAAAACAACAGCCAGCAAGGGAGCATGGGCACAACAAGGAACACATGAAGGCCTATGTCAAAAGCATACTGGGTGGCGGGCTACACAAAATTGTCACTGGCCACATGGACAAACAATAAGCAAGGAGGCATGGTAACAAAGAACACATGCAGGCCTATGGATACCGATTACACAAACTGGCCCCCAGCCACATGGCATGGAGAACAAAGACAAATGGTGGTGTATGACAAACACACATACGCACTGGCCAGACAAAGGAGGCATGGTAACACTGAAGAAAACACTACCAATAATTCAGTGATTTTACAACAAAACACATCCTTCCAAGTCATCAAATATTACTCCACCAAAATAATTATTTTGTAGAGAATAAACTGTGAAATAACATTTTTTTATTTTATTTAATTCAATGTCACGTCTGCCCTAAGTGATGTTTTAAAAACATATTCCAGAGAAACATTTGTTTTATGTAACTATGAATACTACTGGGCCTACAGAGTGGATGGCCGGTGGGCATACTAGGCCACATATCTGCCCCCCCGGGGGGGCAAAAAGCCCACTAGACACCAGGGAATTGTAAAAAAACATAAAAATAGGGGTGGGGGCTGCCCAATTATCACAGTCTTTCTGCCCCCCCGGGGGGCAAATGGGGCATTGGCCCCTAATCTGCCCCTTTGGGGGGGGCAGAAAGCCCACTATACACCAGGGATTTGTTTTCAGTTTGTTTTAGGGTGGGGGCTGCCCGAAATGGGCACGTCAATGCCCCCACCCACCCGCCACCATTACAGCCTTTCTGCCCCCCCTGGGGGGCAGATGGGGCATTGACCCCCAATCTGCCCCCTGGGGGGGGCTAAAAGACCACTAGACACCAGGGAATTTTACAAAAAATGAAAATAGGGGTGGGGGCTGCCCAAAACGGGCAGGCCCATACCCCCACCCCACCCCCCAATTATTACAGTCTTTCTGCCCCCCCTGGGGGGCAGATGAGGTATTGGCCCCTAATCTGCCCCTTCGGGGGGGGGGCAGAAAGCCCACTAAACACCAGGGATTTTTTTTGCACAATTGTTTTGTGCAAATGTAGTGCGCCTCAACAGGCAAGGGTCCTAAACGTAGTGCACCTCACTACGTTTTGGGCCCTTGCCCGTGGCGGGTCCTTAGGCCTCCCACACGAGTGAGGCACCATTTTTATCAGGAGACCCAGGGGAACGCTGGGTGGTAGGAAATTTGTGTCAGCCTGGTGATGCCACAACTTTCCCACACAAAAATGTGTGAAAAAGGTGATTTTTTCAGCTAAATTTGAGGTTTGCAGGGCATTCTGGGTAAGGAAACTTTGGGGGTTCCACGCAAGCCATACCTCCCTGAAATCCCCCGGGTGTCTAGTTTTCAGAAATGTGTGGGTTTGGTATGTTCCCCTAGGTGGCCGCCGAGCACCGGGCCAAAAACCCAGGTGACCCCCCTTGCAAAACCAGGTCGTTTTGAGGTAGGCAATTTTCATGTCGCCTCAATACGTTTTGGACCCTTGCCTGTCGCGGGTACTTGGGCCTCCCACACGAGTGAGGCACAGTTTTTATCGGGAGACTGGGGGGAACGCTGGGTGGTAGGAAATTTGTGTCAGCCCGGTGATGCCACAACTTTCCCACACAAAAATGTGTGAAAAAGGTGATTTTTTCAGCTAAATTTTAGGTTTGCAGGGCATTCTGGGTAAGGAAACGTTGGGGGATCCACGCAAGCCATACCTACCTGGAATCCCCCCGGTGTCTAGTTCTCAGAAATGTGTGGGTTTGGTAGGTTTCCCTAGGTGCCGGCAGAACTAGGGTTCAAAAACTACAGCTAGGCACTTTGCCAAAAAAGGTTCATTTTTCACTGCGAAATTGAGGTGTGTCCACGATGCGTTTTGCGCCGTTTCCTGTCGCGGGCACTAGGCCGTCCCACACAAGTGAGGTACCATTTTTATCGGAAGACTTTGGGGAACATGGGGTGGGTGGAAAATTGTGGATCCGCGCAGATTCCAGAACTTTCCACCACAGAAATGTGGGGAAAATGTGTTTTTTTTGGCAATTTTTTAGGTTTGCAAAGGATTCTGGGTAGCAGAACCTGGTGGGAGGCAGTCAAGTCACCCCATCCTGGATTCCCCTGGGTGTCTAGTTTTCAAAAATGTATAGGTTTGCTAGGTTTCCCTAGGTGCCGGCAGAGCTATGGTTGAAAAACTACAGCTAGGCACTTTGCCAAAAAAGGGTCATTTTTTACAGCGAAATTGAGGTGTGTCCACGTTGCGTTTTGCGCCGTTTACTGTCACGGGAACTAGGCCGACCCACACAAGTGAGGTACCATTTTTCTCGGAAGACTTTGGGGAACGCGGGGTGGGTGGAAATGTGTGGATCCACGCAGATTCCAGTACTTTCCACCAGAGAAATGTGTAGAAAATTTGTTTTTTTTGGCAATTTTTTAGGTTTACAAGGGATTCTGGGTAACAGAACCTGGTGGGAGGCAGTCAAGTCACCCCATACTGGATTTCCCTGGGTGTCTAGTTTTCAAAAATGTGTAGGTTTGCTAGGTTTCCCTAGGTGACGGCAGAGCTATTGTTCAAAAACTACAGCTAGGCACTTTGCCTAAAAAGGGTCATTTTTCGCAACAAAATTGAGGTGTGTTCACGTTAAGTTTTGCTCCGTTTCCTGTCGTGGGCACTAGGCTGACCCACACAAGTGAGGTACCGTTTTTCTCGGAAGACTTTGGGGAACGCGGGGTGGGTGGAAATTTGTGGATCCACGCAGATTCCAGAACTTTCCACCAGATAAATGTGGGGAAAATGTGTTTTTTGGGAAATTTTTTAGGTTTGCAAGGGATTCTGTGTAACAGAACCTGGTGGGAGGCAGTCAAGTCACCCCATCTTAGATTCCCCTGGGTGTCTAGTTTTCAAAAATGTATAGGATTGCTAGGTTTCCCTGGGTGCCGGCAGAGCTAGGGTTAAAAAACTACAGCTAGGCACTTTGCTAAAAAAGGGTATTTTGCATTGTGAAAATGTGGAGTGTTGGGTTTTGAGCCATTTCCTGTCGTGGGCACTATGCCTACCCCTACAAGTGAGGTACCATTTTTATCGGGAGACTTAGGGTAATTCAGATTTGTAAAGGAACTGTTATTACCTATTGACTTTCGATGCATTTCTGCCTTCCAAATGAAAGACATTGTGTAAAAAAGAAGTCATTCTAAAAAATGACTGATAATTCTCATGCTAGTATGAGTATTCCCAATTTCGGAAATGTGCAAATATCTACTGTTTCTAAACTCTATATTTTGTTCCCATTTCAGAAATACATAGGTGTCTTTCATACCGATTTTTCCATGTACACATTTTTACAGAATATTTACTATATACCCGGTACATAATAAAAAACCATTGCAAGTTGCTGCTCAGTTTTTGGACCTGGGTTCGAAGGGTTCTTGGTGAACCTACAATTCCTATATATCCCCACAACCAGTAATGTCCAGCGGATGTAACGGTATATTGCTTTCAAAGAGCTGTCATAATTAGAAGAAGTTACAGGTGAAAAGGTTGACACAAAAGTCTTTTTTATTCAACAAATTTTCAATTTATCCTATATTTAACTGTTAGTTTCTATAAAAAAACCTTGATGGCTCTACACAAATGACCCCTTTCTGAATTCAGAATTTTGTCTACTTCTCTAAAATGTATAGCTTTCCAGGATCCATTATTGCTTTTGGACCCATTTCTACCATTAACTGGAAGGAGGTCGAAAGCACAAAAAATAGCAAAAATAGGCTATGTCCCAGAAAAATGCCAAAACTGTGTAAAACATTTGGGGTTTCTGACAAAAGTCTGGTATCCCCTAAAAGCCGGGAAAATGGTGATTTCAGCCCCACAAACCCTTTTTGATAACACTTGCAGGGAAAAACTCAGAAGCTTTTATTTACAGCCCGTTTTTCCCATTTTCCCCCAAAAAACCTAACTTTTGCTGTATTTTGGCTCATTTCTGTGACCCCTCCAGGGGAATCCACAAACCCTGAGTACCTTCAAAATCCCCATGATGTTGGAAGAAAAGGACGCAAATTTGGCGTGGATACCTTATGTGGTAAAAAAGTTACAGGGGCCTCAGCGAGCACTACCCCAAATAGCCAAAAAAGGGCGTGGCACAGGTGGGGAAAAGGCCTGGCAGCGAAGGGGTTAAATCCAATAGCTATATGGAGCAGACAAAAACTGTGATTCTTCCACCTCAAAATCCAAATGAAAAGTGACCAAGAGGTGGACAAAGCACTGGGAGGAACCAGCTGGACAGTAACAGGAAGCTGGAGTGTCAGGGGCACTTCCGTCAAGTTGAAAAAAATGAAATAAATAAGTCTACTCCCATTAAAAACAACTTGAATGGGCCATTGGAGTAGAATATTAACTGGAAAACATCTTTTAGAGTAGATTTAGTTGCTTTCAAGTAGAGAATCTGCTTGAGGTGCAGCTGTGGTCACTCGTGCTTCCCAGCATCAGGGATGGCGGAATTTAGCTGGAACATTGTATTACATGCTTAGCGCAGAGTTCCTGATTTCCTCCGACTGAATATTTCCGCCCAGACCTACTTTTTTACAATCTCTCGAGAGTCTTGCAAGATAGTAAAACTGTTTTCTAGAGGATGAATTCACACTTTCCTTTATTACAGTACTCATGCCTTATAGTCCCCATTAGTAGAGTGTAGGGAGAAAGTAGACTCTCAAATGAGACCTTTTCACAGTATAAAAACAGTGCACAGTAGGGTATAAGGAGATACTGAGATCTCACTGACACCTCTCTACCTCTCCACAGTCTAACGACTATGTATAGTAGACTATGGGGAGAGACTGACCTCCCCAGTGAGACTTTGCATGAAGGTAACCAGTGGGTAGAGTAGGGTGTAAAGAGACTGCATCACCACTCACACATTTCCTCAGGTTCAGTGGTATGCATAGTAGGGTGGGGAAGGTACACACTTCATATGTAAGACCCTAGTATTCCAAAGTAAGAACAACAATGACTGGCCTCTCCGTTGAGATCTCGCCCCAGGAAAATATCCATATATATTATGGTGTGGGAATGGATTTCACTGTCCCGTCACAGCTCTCCCCAGGATGACAGACATATACAGTAGTATGTAGGGAAACATTTACTTCTACATTAATACCTATCTCCAGAAAACATGGATGTGCAGTATGGTGTTGGCGAGGAGTGGCGTCTTTGCTGACACCTCTCCCAAGACCAACATAGATGTGCAGTGGTGTCTGGGAAGCGGGTGACATGTCTGCTAACACATCTTACCAGGGTGAGAGGTGTCTGTATTAAGGTTTGATGAAAATGTATCTCTTCCTGTGCTGAAATGTATGCATAGTAGACTGTTGGAAGGAAGTGCCCAGTTTGCTGACACATCTCTCCTGCATGATAAGTCTTCCCAGTGTAGTGTGGGGAGAGATTGGCAGCTCTCCTGTGACCTATGTCTTGGATGATAGGTGTGTAAATTAGGCTGTGAAAATGAGCTTACATTTCTGCTCTGCAGAGAACTGTGTCTTAGATGATAGGTGTGCAAATTAGGCTGTGAAAATGAGCTTACCTCTCTGCTCTGCAATGAACTGTGTCTTAGTTGATTGGTGTGGATAGTTGAATGTTGGGACAAATTCACCTCTCCCACAGACTAGTCCTGGGTGGAGTTTGTGGAGTTTCACTTTGCGGAAATCAACAGAGTTGCCAGAAAACTCTGACAAATTCCACAGCATTCCACAAACAGGAGGAGTAATTTACTGGCTGCTACATTTAAACCATCTGATTCTAGAGAACCGGGGACAAAATGCTGGCCGCATCCACAGTCGAGTAAGCTGGCTCTCACCCCCGATCAAAGCCTGATCAAACCCCCCTCCCTACCTGCCTACCTTCTTGGACTTGCCCTCTGCCCTGTCGGCATCATCTGGAGGTTCTGTGTATAGCGCCACAAGTTGCCAGGTGTCATTACGCTCCTGGCTTCCTTTTGTCAGCTCAGGTCTGCTGCTCCTCCAGACTTGGCACAGTCCATGTCATCCAGCAACTTCAATGCCTCATAACCCCTCAAGATGTGCTAAGACCCGCAAGCCATCCACAGCATCAAGCTCAGTGAGGGGAACAGGAACAGGGGCTGGAGCGGGAGCTGGAGTATAGCGTTCTTCCAGTGGTGTGTGTCTTAAGTACAGAGAGGTGATTCAGAAGGCTGGTTACTCCACTTGCAGCAGAAAAATGTAGCCAGCACTTTTTCAAGCAGCCCAGATACTGAAGACCAAAAAGATACAGTATGCTGAGACGGAGGCTGACGGGACTGCAGCCAACACCAACATGAAGGCTGTGTGGGGCCCCCCATTGAACCAGGAAGCAGCTTTGCATTCAACTTCACAAGACTCTCTTTGTGGTAAAGAAGTGAGTGTTGGAAGTGGAGAGACTGCTGATAAGAGCATGGGGGCTTCCGAATGTGGGGTAGCTTGGGACTATGGCGGGGGTGCTTGGGTGGAGGGGGGTCAGGGGATACTGTGCCAGTAGGCCCCCTAATGACTGTTATGACTGTTACAGAGAGCAAAAGAAAGGAAGTGACCCAAACTAAAACAGGGGCCTATGAGAGATCCCCTGGGGGATAAATCCAGGGGAAAAAACTAATCTGGGTAATTTAAAACCCAGAACTCGGAAGATCCAATTTGTAGCTTGGATAATCTGGATCCATGCAAGAGGTAGATTCTGCTGATACTTTTTTTCTATGTCAGATCCTTTCTAATTCTTCGGGTGATGAGAGCCTGGGAGGCACAAAGGACTGGGCCGGAGGAGAACTTACCTAAAGTGCAGCGACGGCCCGTGTAGGGAGTTTTACCGGGGCGGTGACGTGGGGCAGAGGAGGGGCAGGGTGGGGGGTTGCAAAATGCGGCATACGGCCGATTGCAGGTAAGTTATGAAAAAAAAAAAAAAAAAATTTGTTACGTGCACTGCATCGCATTTGGCGATGCTGCGCGCGCAACGAAATTCGTTTTATTTATTTTTTCGTAACTTACCTGCAATCGGCCGTATGCCGCATTTTGCAACCCCCCATCCTGACCCACCTCTGCCCCACGTCACCGCCCCGGTAAAACGCCCTACACGGGCCGTTGCTGCTACAGTGATGGGAGCGACACAAGCAGTCTTCCTTCTCCCCTAGCCTTGGGGGTAGTGGAGAAGTGGCCACTGAAAACGCGGCTTCAGGGGCTGTGGAAAACCCAGAGGAAATCTTGCTCTCTATCATTTACAAGAGCATTATGGTGCACAGAGAGGAGACTTGGACAGAGAGCCTAAGAACCCAGGGTGCATGCCGCAAGCTGCAGAATTCTATCCATGGAGTTGCTAAGTCCTGCTCAGAATTTGCTACACTGGAATACAAACTTGTCGCCCAAAGAACCCGCTCGGACTCTCTAAGAACACAGAAGGACGATACAATATGGAAAATGGCTTAAGAAGGAATAATTTGAGAGTCCTTTGTATTCTTGAAGGCATGGAGGGAATGGATGTTCGGAAGTTCAGAGGGCGCACAGATTTCCTTGCAAACAGCAAAGGAGATCGGGACAGCTTATAACTAAACCTAGAGCTATATTGATATGTATGAATAATTATTTGGCTTGGGAAGCTATTTATGATCTTGCACGACCACACAGGAAAAGGGTAGGTAAGAGCAGTGGATTTTTTGTTAAGCCCAATTTCTATCATGCGATGGTGGAGAAGAGATGGCAATTGTGCCAATTGATTCCAATGTTCCAGGCAAAGGGGGCTCAGTTTTTTTTTGCTTAACCCAGCCAAACTGAAGGTCATCTGTAAGAGCCAAACAAAGTTTTTTACCTCCCAAGTCCAAGTGAAAGAATATTTGCAATACATTTAGAATAGCTAGGATAATTTGTATATAGGTATGGATAGTATCCTGAACTGGTTCGGTAGTTATACATCTAGAAAGGTTCTGTTTTCTTTTTTGGGGTGGGAGGATTTAGGGGGTTCAATGTCAGCTTCCCATCACTAAGGATCGTGGGTTTGAGGGGTTGTGCTTGTGAAGAGTGGGGGGACACCAGATTGGGGGTGTGGGTGGGATATGGTAGGTGGTTTTGAGGCACTGGGGTGGGTTTGGGGAGAAAAGAAAAAAAAAGGTCATGGTGGAAGAGGGTGGAGCAAGGTTTACTTAAAAATGTCATGATAATGTCAAATCTGGAGGCATATTCTCTGATTAGATGGGGAAAGGACTGATGGCTGAGAGGCTATGGGTTTGCATGTTTAATGTGTCTGGTTTTAACAATAGGTCTAAGAGGCAGCGGGTCACTATGGAGTTCTGAGGTATCCATCCCGATGTGGTGTCTCTACAGGAAACATGTATTACCTGGCAGAAGAGTGGTGTGAAGGCTGAATTAGGGTTCACTGTATTAGTGTGTACACAACACAGTTCCACAACTTGTGGGGTGGCTATACTGCCTAAAACCTATGTGCGCTTGGAGGGAAGGGCTATTGCGGATAAATATAGGCACTGGGCTATCACTGAATGTGCGTTGGGCATTGGAAATTCATTATATGCTTGGAGTATGGGTCAAATGTGGATGAAACACAAATTTGAGATCTTCTTAATACAGAGTTGGCTTCCTGGTCAAACCCCTTGATACTATGCAGGTATTTTAATATGCACTTAGATGGCCTAGAGCTAAAACCTGGTGGCGGACCGTATATTGGGAGGAAACCTAAAGTTTTTAGGGCACTGCAGCAGCTTATGTCTTAACATGGCTTAGTAGATCTCTGGTTTATAAACAGAAACCCAGACACTGGATTTACTTACTTTTCCTGTCCGCACAATAAATGGGTGAGGTTGGACTATTTTTTTGTCTCATGGGGCCAGGCTGCTACGGCCAAAATTCAACTATTTCCCAGACTTACGTCTCAGCTGATTTGGGTCAACGGCGGGGGCTTTGTTCGCCTCTTGCCACTGGATGGCAATGGCTGCGCAGTTCTCATCTTATCCCGGATGAATTCTTAATTCTGCTTAACTCGCGCTTCTAAGTGTTGGATCTCTGGAGCCTGGATTAATTCTATTTCACAGCATCTTATATTATTAAAATGTGGATCCATTTGATCGATTTAGTCTGACCACTCTTCGGCCATATGCATTTAAATACCTTGACCCCTGTAGTGAAAATGTTCACAGTTTTATCTCTTGACTGCCTGTGTTCTTCTAAGACACTTTAGATCCAGGCCTATCTTTTCTTGTGTCCCACACTTGATCTGATTGCCCTGATGAAGGTGTGACCCACACCCGGGTTAGATACAGAGACGCGCATTGGCGCTGGAGAACCATGTGCCCCCGTTGTTTCCACATTCTCTAAGAAGAACATATGCGACTATGGACTGCATCAACTCACCAAATGACTGACTACTTGATGTTCAATATGTACTTGTGTCTTGAGCTTGATTAATATTAGTATTGAAATGATTATGTCTTATGTGATTGTTAATGTTTGATATTTTTGTAACTCATTTTGAGTTTTCAGAGTGCATGAGTATGTCTGGGTCTGTGGTTGTTTGTGTTTATTGAGAGAATGTAAGTTGTGGGACCAATTAAATGTCTATTTACTTTGGAACTTTATCATTGTATATGCCACTTTTTACAAATTTTGATAAAATGTTCTAAATAAATATGATATATTTCCTAATCATCTTCCTTCCTACTTTTCGGGGGAATGTCCCAGTTTGTATGGCTATTTCTCAATATATCTTTGACTTTTGAGCACTTTATAAGGATTTGTCGTTCAGTTTGGGTCCTTTTAGATTGTATTACATATGACCATAGTCCAGTGGTTATGGATATTTCGGTCCAAGGTCTTCCCAGGCCACAGAGATGGTTTACCTTTGATAGGAAGTTATTAGCAGATGATACATTTGTTATACATTTGAAAAGCTGGAGCACTCAGTTTCTGGAAATAAATAGAAATACTGCATCTCCTTCTGTAGTGTGTGATGCCTTAAAGGCGGGGCTAAGGGGGGAAATATTGAGCTTAGGTATACATAAGCAAAGACAGCATAATGTCGTGGTCCAGGGTCTCGATGATGATCTCAGGCGGGCTGAATGCAGCTTGATACAATGTGTAGTTGATAAGGTGTCAAGTTCATTGACACAGGCTGCAGTAGCCTGTTGCATGTCTAGGATTCATGTATTATGGTCTAAAGATATTTCCTGTAGATATCATACATTTAGTAGAGAATGTTATGAATTTGGGGAGGCTACTGGTAGGTGCCTAGCTAAAAGCGTTAGGAACAAGGAGACTGAGCATGGTATAGCATTTTTAGAAGACTCGGTGAGGAAATTAGTTAGCAAACCTCTTTTGATTTTATCAGTATTTAGATCTTTTTACCAGGACTTGTGTTCAGTGGAGGTTCAGAGGAATCCGCATCAGGCTCCTTACCGCAAGCCTTGTTTGTCCAAACTTTGAGCAGCGTAGATGATGCATATTTAGAGTTGCCAATAACCCTGGAAGAGGTTGAGAATGCTATTAATTAATTGGTGATATGTAAAACAGCAGGTCCCGACAAATTACCTCTGGAATCTGTGTGATGGGTTTGGAGTCCGAACCTGTTATTATAACCTAAGGGACGAGACAGGGATGCCCATGCTCCCTTTATCCATCAATCATTAATGTTTCAATTAGAGCAGAGCAAGATAATCCAAGCTCTACAAATACAGCAGGAAGGTTATAAAGTACTGGCTTATGCCGATGATGTGGCCATCGTCACTACAACACCTGCTATATCAATGTCTGAAATAGAATGATTGGCCGCTTCATTTGGTCAAATGTCAGGATGTAAACTGAATACTGCTAAAACACAGATCATCTGTACAACCCATACCATCTTTGATGATTCAAGAGTTACACAGGAGGCAGTTTATCTAGGTATTAAAATTAGAGCTTGCCTGGATGATCTAGTAAGTGCTAGTTGGGATCCTATGTTGGTTGGAATTGAGAAAGAACTGGGGAGGTTAGAGTGTTTACTTCTTTCATTGGTAGGTCGCTGTAACATTCTGAAAATGAATATATTACCTAAAGTGCTGTTTTTTCTTAGGTCGGTTCCTTTAGAGCTCAGTAGAAACCAGCTACAAAACCTGCAATCAATCTGTGGCAGATTTATTTGGGGTCCGAAACAACCTCGCAGAGCAACAAAGTAAATGAGGCTACCTAGAACTCGGGGAGGATTGGTGGATCCTAATTTTGTGTTTTATTATTATGTTTGCCTCCTGCAGAAAATGAGGATTTTATTAATAGGAGAAGCAAGTAGCAATGCTGCAGACGCCCCTTCTAGTTATCACATAATGCGAGGTGCAGAAGCTGAGAGATGTTTTTTAGGGCAATCGAACTGAGTTATTATAAAGAGACCCAGTTTAAGGTTCTTTGGGCAGCCTTAAAAGTTTGGAAACAGGTGCATAGAAGCCTGAAAATTGGGTGAATAGGCTATTAAATACCTATTTATGCAACACAGCTTCTACCCCCTATCTTTTGGGATACATTTATGGGCAGGTGCAAATCAAAAGAGGTCTCAATAATTGGAGACTTTTACGAGAAGGATAACTTGTATACATTTGCAGCACTTTGGGAAAAATTTGGATTGCCAAACGCAGATTTCTTTAAGTATTTACAAATACGGGACTATCTTTGGAATAAAATTGCAGCTGGGGGACACAGGGAAGAAGGGTCTTATGGAAGCAATTAAACTCAAGCAGAAAATCAGGAGTCTTTACACCGGCCTTTCAGGAAATACAGGAGGATGACCTTGAAGAGGAGGATAAGAAATGGGGTAAAAGATTGGGGTATGGAGATGGGTTTTTTACCGAGGTCTTTGAGATTGCAGAGAAAATCTTGATTTCCTCAAGTCTTAGAGCCCAGCGCTATAAAACTATTTTCAATCTTTATCATAAACCCGTGAAAATTTTAAAGTGGGGTAAATGACGACAAATGTTTTCAGTGCCGAGCTGATTTACCAGATAGACTCCATGTGTTTTTGCATGCACAAAGCTGCATCAGTTTTTTTCAGGGATAGATTTCTTTTTAACTTCTGTGACTGGAGTAGAAATTATGCTCTTACGGCTATGTTACTAGGTTTCACATATGACGCTCTTGCCAGATTCAGTGCATTGCATGTGGGCTACCTTATATTTATGGCAACTACTGTGGCCCGGCTCTGTATCGCTTCATCGTGGCTGCAAAATGAGCCCCCTTCTTTTAAAATGTGGAAAGCTAGATTTTTCAAGTTTTTCAGCATAGGGCAAAGTTTGTATTCCCTTAAAGGACCTCGTAGAAGGAACCTTGATCTAAAGGTTTAGGGAGCTATACTAGACTATATGAATGATGAATGTAATATGCCTCAAATGTTGTTACTATTTTATTATTCCTTGGTAGGTGTTCTACCGGCTGATGATAGCAATGATTATACTGATTGTCGTATTTATGTACTGACTGCTGTTAGCTCTCAATATTTAATATGAAATATGGATATTATATATGTAAGTTAAATGAAAAAAAAGTATTATTATTTATTTATTTTGTATTTTTGATATGTGGCATATTATATTGTGATATTAATCAATTCTCCATACTGACATCATGACTTAATACATAAACTGAAAAAAAAAAAAAATCTGATTCCACACACACAATTAAACGTACTTTCAAACATAAAAGAACTATACCAAGCCTTTATCTTCTGTTGAAATGTGGCAGAAACTTCATTACTTATGAAGCTTTCCTCCATTTAACAGTACAACTCAAGAGAGCTCAACTTAATTAGAAGTTCAAAGTAAGGCCACTGAGCATGAGGTTACCCACAATTGGAAGAATCGCCCACAGCTTATTGGAAAGGGTGCACAAGACCACTGTGAAGGAGAGGGGCATCTAGAGCTCTCTGAGAACAATGTGAGGTGTATCCACGAGTGACCTCCCTAGTAAAATACGATACCCGACAGAAAGTGAGGTGGGACTACCTGTGACGCAGCTTCTTCCTCTCCCCTGATAGGGGTAGGCACTGACTTGGCTCAGCAGGCCTGCTCCTTGCCTCTGCCAGTGTGCTCCAATGGATGAGGAGAGGGCTTCTTTCATGTGCCCAACTCATGGCCTCCTGTTTCAACTAGTTGATACATGATTCAGCCCCTGCTCAGCTAAGCAGCTCATAGCCCAACTGCCTTAGGCCGCGCCCTGTGCTAGTCTTTGCCACTCACCTTTCAATTGGATGAGCAGGCGGACAATGGAGCTGTAGATTTGGCCTTGATGTTAGGCAAGGACACCTCTGTTAACAGTGAATGCACACATTCAGAGAGCGCCCTGGTGAACTTTGCTCCACTAGTGTTTGGCATCGTACACATATATACAATTTTCAAAAAGCTTTTGTATAATAGATTTTAGTTTTGAAGCCAGCTAGCAAAAAAGTCTTGGCAATGTTTCTCATGTGTTTACTTTTTAAAAGAAGTTCACAAAGGCTAGCTCGGGCAGAATAAGGTTGTGGTACAGAATTGCAGAGCTCTTCAAGTGATTCCCTATTCTTTCAACCTGATTCCACTGTGCCTGCTCAGGTACGCACTGCTGAACAAAACAATAATCCGGCATGTCTTAACAAAGCTTATTTTTGCTTCTTATGTAAGCAGATAATTATTTCCTCAGAGACAAGTAGATCTACACAGCAAAAGCTTGTGCAAGATCACAAATGCCCTTTTATGCAATACAAATAATATCACTTCTCCAATAAATAGTTTTCTCCCCACTTTTCACAGAGTAATTATTTACTATTTTCAAAAGTGCACAAGACTTCTTTTACTCCTCCATATACTTTCTCACATGGTAGTTTTCTTTTTCACAACGTCTGGTTTCCATTTTCCTCCTACAAAAAGAGAAAATAACCAAAAATTATAAAAGTTACATACTAGTCAATAAATCATAACAGTCATTCTTCATTATATTCTGCAAAGTTTTCATCTTTGATCCGTAATCACAAATGTATATCTAGTATAACTCTAACTTGTTATTCCTTTCTCTGGAAAAATTTCACATCCTTGCATTTTTCACAAATAAATTATAACATGCCATCAAACCTGATTTCATAAACATTTATAAAGTAACGCAGTCCTCTTGTGACACCTTTGCTAACTCTGAGCATGGTGCTTCACTCTAGAAATAGCAATATAATCACTCAAACATCGCATAGGACTAAAGTATATGTACAGTGAGATTCATAAAACCACTAGGGCGTATATTAAAGTGTTACACATTATTTGTTTTATAATTTGAGAAACACTGCGTCCTTTATTTACAAGTACATAGAGTTTGAATGCTTCATATTTCAATACAATACTTTCTCATATCTCACTTCATTCTAATGTCTACATCTGAAAAGCTATATAAAGGGTCTACACCTCCCAAAACAGCGTGTCATTCTGTAAACATGCCATAGAGTAAGTTTACCAACATTAGTACCCTAACTGACACTTCACAACAATGTTTATAAAATATAATATTAAATACAAATTTCTTAAATGCATATGAAGGCACCAGTAAATTCAATTCTGCTGAGAACAACTCATACAGACTTCCTTCTCCTCCAAATCACCAAGAACAAACTGAGCTATCTCTGGTTCTGCAGCCAATCACATCACAGCATTTCTTGAAACATGTAATAAGAATCATAACTATTGGCTGAGCCTTGGATCGCAAAATACCTCAGTGCAGGCCGAGTAATTTTCCATGCTGCTCTCACAAGATGCTCATGGGATCAAATGAGTCTCATGCAGCAAGTTTCATTCTTTGAAACTTGCATTCTACTTGCGTGAGACTCTGGCAAGATCACAAAAGAATTCTAGGAAAATAATAGCATATGGAAGGGACTACCCCTCCAATGACACCCTCTCTTGAATAATAAGTGAGCATACTAAAGTGTAAGGAGGAACTTCCCCCCTTCTTTCAAACCTCTCTCACAGATGACAGGTATGCACAGTAAGGTGTGTGTAGGGACTTGTCTCTCCTTTGGGACTTCTCTCTCATTTGACAGGTGTCCGTAGTAGGGTGTATCGATAGACAGGCCTCTCCACTCAGACCTCTCTCTCAGATGATGGGTATACATAGTAGGGTTATGGAAGGACTGGCCTCACTGCTGAGACCTCTCTCTGTAATGATGGGAGTGTTAAGTAGGGTGTGGAGCGGGACTGGCATTTCGTTTAAGACCAGATTCTCAGATGATGGGTTTACATAGTAGGGTGTATGGAGGGACTGACCGCTCTGCTGACACCTATCTTTGTAATGATGGGTGTGCATAGTTGGGTTTGGGGAGGGACTGGCCTATCCAATAAGACCCCTCTCGCAGATGACAGGTGTGCATAGTAGGATGTGGAGAGGGACTCACCTCCTCTTTTCATAACTCTCTCTCAGATGACGGGTGTGCATAGTAGGCTGTCTGAATGAGTCTTAACTCTACTCACACCTCTACCCAAGCCAATAAGCATAAATAGTAGACTTTTATAAACACCATCTCCAGTAAGACTCCTTCCTATAGTAATAAGTGTGCATAACAAAGTATATTCAAACATCACCTACTCTTTCCTACTTTTCAGGATCACACAAGAGTCTCCAGAGATTGTAACATTTTTTAAAAATAAGAATAATTTATTTACTCATCACAGTAATAATCTGTTACACACGTCCTCTCAAATACAAGGGCCACAATATACATTTCTCCTAATAGAGTATATTTAGAACTCATCAGCTCCTTTTTATTATTCACAATTCCGCAAACGTCTTGCAAGATCATAAAAATTGCTAAAAAAAACATTATCCTTTTATTATCTTCATAGTAATTATCCATTAGACACCTCCTCTTTGAACCTAGGGTGACAGTATGCATTTTTGCTGCTAGCCTTTTTTACTTCATTTACATAACACCTCCATTTTTCCACAGTAAACAGTAATGGCAGCCTTTTTATTTCTAACATTTCAACGGCCAGCCAATCTGAGCACTCACTCTCATGACTCAGGGCTCCATTTTTGTTTTTTCACTCTCGCTGGAAATTTGCGGGACTCTCGCGAGCCTAACTGCCAAAATATATAATTATTTTCCACCCTTAATTTCTCAAACTACTGAACAGATTTACAACAAATCACAAAAAGCACAATCTGTGGACCTAGATCCAGCTTTCTACGGAATTTGGTGTAAATCCTTTCAGCAGTATTTGCTGTAGCCCTGCCTAAAGAAATCTATGGAAAATGCATGAGGATTTTGCATTTTGGGAGCCCCTTTTTTCTCATCCCCCAGTTAAGACAAATCACTCCAAAACGTTTGGGGAAAGAGCTGAGGTTGATGGACTTTTTCTTTTAAGTTATGTGAAAATTAATCAAACAGGGCCAAAGTTATTGGCATACCTAACTAGAACTATGGCCACAAATGGACAGCATGCACCAGCAGATAGCACAGCTTAAATCCAAGCTTTATGTCGGCATGAAGTTTTCTGAAGCCTGGCGCATTCAGCTTGGATTTAAGCCCTGTTGTCTGCTGTTGCATGCCGTTCTTTGTTTTCCGGCAAACCGAAGGAGACGGATCCTCCCTGACTTCGCTCCCAACACCTTGCAGTATTGCTTTTGATTAATCTAGGATTGCTTGATGAACTTCAGTAGTGCTAGTGATTTGTCACACCTTCCATACCTAAAAGTTCTTATTCTAGTCACAACCGGCCAAGTAAAGTCTGACTACACTTCCCTTGAAGGCTGAACTAACCCCTTGGTCTCCAGAACAGCTTCATTCATCTGTAAGCTTTGAGCGACAGCTGTGGACCTTTAGCCTCTTGACTGGTGACCAGTTGGACTAGCCCAGGCCCAAGCACATATGCTCCCCTGGCTCCCACATTCCCTGGAATTCATTCAGGTAGAAGTAATCCTTTCTGTATTCCCTGATGATGACCTTGAGTCATGAAGGTCGCAACACCATTGACTTCAATCAGCTGAATTGGGATAGTTAATTATAAAATGGTTTTTATTTGTGGTATAAAGAAAACATTCATGTATAATATTGCCTCTTAAATTTCTCTAAGATTACGCTGTTTTTCTTTTCTCATGTGTTTCACTTGCGCCGATTTTTAAATCTTGCACGAGCACAATGTGCTCACTTTGCACTTAGTGCACAACCTAAAAAGCATGGGTGTTGCTGCATTCTAACCCTTGTAAAGTCTAAATCTATGCTGTTTCTGTTAATATAAATACATGAAAACACTTTCTAAAGGTGGCATTTCTAAAATAGTAATGAGGATTTATCATTACAATTTTAAATATATGAAACATGATGCAGCTACTCCTTTCTATTCAGGAATTACAGCGTAAATGTATTAAGGAATTCCTAATGCAGCCTATGATAAAAGTAGGCATCACAGTAGTGAAAAGTGAATTTAGCACATGTCCTACCTTTTGCTTACACAGCACCCTGCCCTTAGGGCTACCTATGGCCTCCTTAGGGGTGTGAAATAAAATTGGAGTTTAAGGCTTGACAAGTAGTTTTAAATGTCACGTTGAAGTGGCAGTAAAAACTGCACACACATGCCTTGCAATGGAAGGCATGAGATTGGTTTGAAAGTCTACTTGTTTGGTTGGCGCAATCAGTGCTGAAAGCCCTTTAGTAGCATTTAGGTTGTAGGCCCTGTGTATATGGTAAACCAATTTACAAGAGACTTATAAGTAGACTAATATTTCAATTGTGTATACACCAATGTCACCATGTTTAGGGAAGAAGCACATGCACTTTAGCACTGGTCAGTAGTGGTAAAGTGCTCCGAGTCCTCAGGCCAACAAAAAGATAAAACAAAAACAGGAGGTAAGCATGCAAAAGGTTTGTGGGAAGACCACCCTAAGGATGACAGGTCTAACATGGTAGGAGAAGGTGTTGAACATGGCAGGGATGTAGAGAAGGATTAATGCTGCAGTGCCACCCATGATGAGATAGATGTTGTCAGTGGTGGTAAAGATTGCGGTCTGGAAACTGTGATTAAGCCTAATTCCAGACTGGGAAGGGTCCAGGAGGTGGTGGCAGCCCATTGTTGCTGATAAGGTTTTCCAGAACTTTGCTGCGTTTGGAAGGTGGGAGAATGGTCTGTAGTTTGCCAGTGTTTCTGCGTCTGCTGAAGGTTTTTTCAGTAGTGGTAGAATGTTGGCATTTTTTCAAGCATCTGGGAAGGTGGTGGCAGTGAGAGAGTTGATGATTATCATGGTAAGGACAGTGCAGATGGGGTCAATTCCTTTGGTGAATCTGAAGTATGGACAAGGGTCAGACATGGCTTCTGAGTTAATAGAGTGCATGATTTAGGGGATTTCTGCAAGCATGATGATGGAACAGCAGTAAGAGTGGTTTTCAGTGAGGTTTTCTAATCGGTTTGGATGGTTGTATGGGTGGAGACATCGAGTTTGCGGTGGCAAAGTTTTTGTACATTGTGCTGATTTGGTTTCTGTAGTGATAGAGCTGGGAGCAGAGTTTCTGTGAGAGGGTGATGATAAAGGAGATGGAAGTGGGGTAGGTGAATTCCTTCACTATGGGAAAAATATTTTATAATACTTGGAGCTGTTTTTGACCTGGGCCATCAAGGTAGAGCATTTGGTGGATCTAAATCACTGATTATAGTACGGAAAGGCTGATCTGAAAGTGTTTTGTCATTGTCATCATGGGTATGTTGCCAAAGGTGTTGCAGCTGTTTGCAGGGGTGTTTGGTGAGTCACATGTTTACCAGCTTGCTTGTGGCTGGTCCACAAAGTGGCAAATTGTTGAGCATTGCCAGGGTGTCTACTCAGGAGGTGATCCAGGAGTTGAAGTTGGTGATAGATCAAGATAGGTTTTCCAGGCAATGGGCATGTATTTCTGTTGTCCAAGTATCTTCAGGAATCTTGTTCCAGTTGCATCAAGTGGTTTTGGTAGGTGTGATGCCCTGTTTATGGGGTAGGTTTAGGTTGAATCATATTAGGGAGTGGTTATTCCAGGTGAGGGGCATGGGCTCATCTACTGTGATATTTAAGAAGTTGGTAAACAAAGGATTGAGGAGATGTCCAGTGACATGAGTGGGAATCTTCACTAATTGGGTGAGTCCAAGTGTGTTGAGATCTTCGAAGAGATTGTTAGTGTTCGTGTAGTCTTCCATGTGGAATTTGAGTTTGACGAGGAGGATGAAGGAATTGGATTCCAGCACCAGTGGTGCCATGAAGTCCAAAATGATCTTCATGAATTTGGATCTAGGACCGGGAGGGTGATAAAGTAGGGTACCTGCCACAGTGGTATTCCTAGAGATGTTGAGCTTCAAAGCCATTTGTTCAAGATGGCTTCTGAAGTTTTCAGATGAGATGGAGCAGTGGATGTTTTCTTTGTAGAAAATGGCTTCTCCTCCTCCAGGTTTGTCACTGCGATGTTGGAGACATTTACCAAGTTGAGACAGATCATAGTCTTGAAAAGGAGGTCAGGGAAATAAATGTTGTAGGAGGTCCCAGTCTTTGATGGAATACCTGACGAGGAGGTATACTGTGGAGGAGGGTGGGGTGTGTGCAGTGTGTGGCGGTGTTATGAGGGTTTGGGTACTGAGGTGGAGTTGTAGACAGGAGATTGATTAGGTGACACAATACAATTTGGTCTTCAATGTGGGTGGGGGGATGGAAGGCCTGGGAGAAAACTAAGAGTTTGATTTTGAAAAACCAATGAAAGTCAAAAACTATATGGATGGCTGTCAAATCTGATGGCGGACATACACCAAACGTTTACTACATGAAAGGAATCACTGTGATGGCAGGGCCAGCAGTTGTCTGTACATTTGGTAGAGTATTGCTGCCATCCAGATATACACTACTCCGCCCACCAAGCTCTAAATCTGGCCTTCAGTTCTGTTTGATCAATTCATCAACATAGAGCAGATGTTGCAGCCAGGGGGCTCTTCATGGTTTAGCTGTCCATGGTACACCTCCTTGCTCAAGATTAAACAGTGTTTCCATTGTTTACTGCAGGACACGGAGGAAAGCCTTTCATATGTAGAGTTTCATTATTTTCAGACAATGTCAGTATAATTTAAAAATAATGGGTTACTCGTGGTGTCTTCCTCTACCAATGTGGTGGCAAACTAAGCGCCAGGGTCTGTATTACACAAAGTTCCCCGGGAGAGCTACGGGCATTTGTGCCCGCTTTGTGCTCCCCCAGGGCACTTTGGTATTACAGAAGGGGCAGCAGATGCTTGCACATCCCCTTCTGTAATACTGAAAGTGCCTGTTCTTTCTCAAGAGGGCATTCCTTCATTTGCATGGGGGCGTGACCCTTGCAAATGAGGCAATCCCTTTGCCTCTGCACCTGCGCCTTTTGACAGACGTGAGTGCAGAGGCAAAGAAGCTCTCAGGAGGTGCACCAACAGTATTCCACCTGATTGCAGGCTCTGAAGTGGGTAAAGATGGTCCTGTGGACTTCTCAGAAATTCCCTTGCAGGTGGGTGCAGTCACTCACTGTGTTGTGAGGGTTTAGGGGTGCCAGCGGACGTTGCTAAGTTAGCATTAGTTCGTCAGTTGCACCACCGCCATCTTGCTGCTTATGCACACGACACTACATGCCTTGGTTCCCGTAAACACTTTTGCTCGTGCTGCTTCACATGGGAACTGTCTGCCTTTCACTATTTCTATTGTGCTCTGAGTTCTCGTCTGTACTTCGTGTTCAATGCCAGAAAACAACACCACTGGTTAATCGGCTTTGGTTTGTCCCACACACCTATAGACATAACATGGAACACAGCTGCGCTTCTGACTTTCTGGGTGTTTTTAATATTGCACAGGATGCAAGTTAACAACACTTGGAAAAAACTCTTTCCAGAGGAAGAGCTGTGCTGGTCCGGAGATGTAAATCCTATCATCTAGACTTGAGATAGGGGGTTCCGCTGTCCAAGCCAAGAGGTCTTCCACTGATATAATAAACATAGCTTGTAGCACGGGGAGAGTGGTAAAGCGCTATAAGGCTTAATCCACTGTCATTATAATATGCTATCCCTGTTCGTATTATATAGAATTGTAACCATGCTGATTATATTGTTTTTATACATCTCTTTGCTAGTGTTAGCACGTGTACTGCATTACAGAGCATGTTAGTTGAAATAAACGTTTTAAACTATACAGTGTCTCTTGTTACTCACATTGTGAACAGGTATGAGTATCTAAGCGAAAGAGTGTCTTGTTCCCACAAATCCTGAGAGGCCCTGAGTTCATGTTCTAGGATATCCAATCATTGGTAGCACCGCTGTAGTACGGAAAACAAATGGGATACTATAGCTAGCCGGATAGGGGTTCTGGGCACCGAGGCGTGTTTTTGGTGCACCACAGTACACCGAAGTCCTGGTTTCCTGTGCAGAATTCTGTGTATGTGCAGAATCCCTGCAACATGGTGCACCTAACGTTTGGTCTGGTACTTATTTACGAGGCACTTCAGTAGTTCTCAGTACTTGTTCATAATCCCCTCGCCTCTATTTCTGGAAAACATTGGTGACAGTTTACCTGCCTATATTGTTGCTTTTATAGGTGATTCAAGCTTGAAATTTACAAAAGGTATCGTTCGTATTTTGAATTACGACCCGACATTGTCTTGCTGCCTTTTTCCTTAGTGTTTTCTTTTTCGAGTTTCTATATGGAAGTTAACAGCGCGGCGCACATCCGCTTGGCGGTCCGGTAGCATTTGCAAGCATGTGGAGTGCCGGATGCTGGTGTCAATCTGATCTTTGTGGTCCTAGCCTACCCAGTCTACACATATGAGGTGTTTTATTCCTGGATGACATTTCCAGCAATTGAGGGGGCGGATAATTTATGGCATAAATACAGCCATTCTGCCCTACCTGCTGTGTATCAGCCATATAGAACTCTAGAAGTTCTGTTGACGGCATGGCAGCATCACATTTGGTTTGATGGTGCCCTTCCCGTACCCCTGACACCTGTCATGTCTGGCCCGTTGTCGTTTGATGGGGCCACATGGCCCGTATTGGCGGGTTTTACGCCGGATCCACGACATTTAACGTGCGATGTAGCGGCCCTCCGTCAAATGCACACTACACTAATCCGTGCAGATAGAGCATTGGTTCAGTATGTGATCCGCAACATCCAGGTGAGAGCACCTGGAGTTGCACAGCAAGCTGCTGGTGCTGGCGGTGTTATTATTAGCCCCATAATGGTTAATTTGGTTATGGGCAAGCCTCCCCAAATAAGGAAGATTTACCTTATTGGCTTGCTGAGAAATTTGAGCAGCTGGAAGCGGTGTTTCCACATACCACTCCTGTGGAGAAGCACCGAATTTTGATAATTAGTTTGCAGAAAGACTTAGTACCTGAATGCACTGATTGTGAGAGTTGGGGTAAAATCTATGCTGCAGTTTATGCAAAGTGTTTTGGCACACCATCCATGACAGTACTCCCCTCTGTAATAAAACGTGTTCAAGATTAACACGGACCGGAGGTGGCAGTCAAATTGGGGATGAGGTTAGTTTGAACGTATGACATGGTTGCTGATCTAATCCTTGCTAATGTTAAGGGTCAACTTTCATGGGTCTAATGCTTTGGCTCTTGTCCCAGATGCGGACAAGCCCTGCGAATTACCTAAGATTATTGCCCAGGCATATAAAACAGTTGGGCGTAATAGTTTGGGTGTTAAGCCATGATTCATGATTTAAGATTATTTCAGTCATAGCAATGAAACAATGCCAATTATTCAAATCTCTATATGTATAATTTATAGTTGATTTTTTTCTCTATATAAAAATTCAAGACTTGCTATATAAACAACCATTTTTGAATATTTTGAACTTTATTGCTGCTTTTAGATCCATGTATTTATGTTGTCTAGGTCCATTCAAGATAAATATTGTTTCCTAAATCTATGTTTTTTCACAAATGTTTACTTACCCTGATTTAGGAATATCAATTAGGGGTACCCCTTTCTTTCAAATACTATTCGTATGTAGATGACATTTATCTTAGGGACGACGAATTATATCCGCATCTTTGTCGCGTGGACCGCATCATTGTGGAGTTTGCGGACTACGTTTACAAATGTAACTTTGCACAATCACACATTGCTGAATTCGCAGTGTTGTTCTTGGGCTACGAGCTCAATAATGAAGGACGTGGTTTGGCACCGCACTCCTAGAGAAGTGCGCATTTGTGCATCCTACTACAGCCCTGAAAAAATTACAATCTTTGCTGGGTTTCTTGAACTTTGGTCGTACTTACGTACCAGACAATGCCCAGCACATCAAGCCTCTTTATGCTTTGATACAACCAACATTTGCAAAAGCATGCTGGTTTCCGGAACATACAAATATACTACAGTCTTTTCAGTCTGATTTACTTGACCCTAAACTCTTGTCAACCTGTGACAACCATACTAACCCGGTGATACGAATCGTCCCAGGCGCAGTGGGTTTCACATACTTGACGTTTAATGAAGGAGCCGCAGTCCCCATTGCTTACAAGTCACACTTGTAAACTTCAGCAGAACTGAGGTTTTCCTCTGTCGAAAAAGTCTTGACAGCAGTCCAGATGGCGATTCTAAAAGAATGCGCCCTGGCGCAAGGAAAACGCATGTTGGTGGTTACACCATATCCTGCTCTAGAAGCAGTGACAAAAGCGAGTGTTCCTAATTCCAAAGCTTTACATCCACAGTGGATACAATGGGCTACATCGTTGACATCCCCGGATGTCACATTTATCTATGATTCCTCATTACAGACTCAGGAGTCGCTGTAATATGAATTTGTTCATCCAGCTCCTCTGTCTATGCGCCCACTCAAGGAATTTCGTTGTATCATTTACACTGATGGTTCGGCGCAGCCGGCTATTTGATCTAAACATTCTTATTCTGCAGCCTTTGCGATTGTGGCTGGTTCCATAGAGAACGGCGAGTTTAAGTCCAGTGTGGTTCACACACAGGCGCTCGGCGACTGTACCGCCCAATTGGCTGAGCTGCATGCTTTGGTGCTCGCACTAGAGTTTGCAGATCCTAACGTGACTACTTTGATTGTAAACGATTCCTATTACTGTGTGCAATCTTTCAATGACAATTTATTCTTTTGGTCTCAAAATGACTACCGGCAAGACAGTTAAGCATAAGATGCTATGGGTTCGAGTGGCAGAGCTAAAGGAACACCTGCCGCTCACACAGGTAATTCATATTCTTGGCCACCAATGGGTAGGATTTTACGTGGTTAGTAACAGCTTAGCGGATGAAGCAGCCAAGTCAGCAGTGGACACGTGCTTAGTAGCCGCGGTTACAAGATCCATGAGTAAGATTGATGTTGACGTTTTGGCAGCTGTAACTGCTACAGAGAAGGGAGGTAATTATCCAAAAGGATTCCCTTCCAAATACTCTTATCATGTAAACCTAGATAACATTCCCTATGTGACAATTAATAACGTTGGGGAGAGGTTGATCCCCAACACTGACCGCAGGCTTACACTAATTATCGCAGCACACGTCGGCAAGGCCTTGCCGCATGCTGGTGTGTCTGCTACAGTCAGTATCTTGCAACACCGTTACTGGTGGCGTGGCTTATATAAACAAACACGTACTTATGTACTTTCTTGTGTCATTTGTCAGCAAATCAAGCCGTCTACTGTGACCCGGCCACCACAAACACCGTTATGCATATCCAGTAGACCATTTGCATGTGTTTATTTGGATCACTTCGGTCAATTTTCTTCTGATACTGCATCTAAATACATTTTAGTTGCAGTTGATTTGTGCACATGTTTTCTGTGGGTCTGGCCACAACGCAGCGCTGATGCTCGAACTGTAGTCAGGGATTTGCGTCTAAGGCGTGCAAAGAATCCATGAGGTCTTTGGGGGTGCAGGTCAAATTTTCGTCTCCATACCGGCCTGAGGGCAATTCCGTTGTGGAGCCAATGAGCCGTGACTTAAAGCAATCCTTAACAGCTAGAGTCCTAGGCACTGGCAGGAACTGGCTCACCCATTTGCATAGCATACAACGAGCACTTAATAATCTCCCTAGAAGACCTCTGCGTGGGCGGACCCCTTATGAATTGCTCTTTGGCATGAAATTGTTTGTGCCAGACCTTGATGGTCTAGACTTGGTGGCTGCTGCCGTCCCTTTTGACGTAGATAAACAGTGTGCTGTATTACAGACCCTACAAGACACACAAAGCAGTCTAGCAAAAGACCATTTACCTGCCGCCGCGGATGGCGCACTGCAGATTCCAGCGATCTGCTGGCTGCCTAAAGTTGGAGAACTGGTCAGAGAGAAGGTGGCGAACAAAAAATAATTTGGTCCATCCTATCAATCTCTGATTCCAGTGCTGGGCGTGCAGGGAACTCGTACAGTTATTTTACCTCCACTTCCAGGACACAAAGACAACGGATATGTCTCATTTGACAATGTCAAGCTACACCATCTGGCTGATTCTGAATAGTTTGCCTCCAGCTTCATCGTATGCCACTATTCCAGGAAATCCTGACATTGCCATAGAGATGGACTCTGTTGCTAATCCTTTGCTGGTCCAACAATCCTCAGCTAATGAGGAACCAGAATATACTTACCCTACCAGTGAATCTTTGCCTGGGTTGAATGATGCAGCCAGGAACAAATCACGTTTTTCCTTTGATTCTCATTCAACATCGACTTTGACCCCATCAAAATTTGCAATTTTTATCTCCAGGTTTAAACGCACTTATTTGGTTCACCCTTGGATATATATATTTGGCTGGTGCTCATCCTTATTTTCCTTATTTTCTTATTCATGTCCATTAGATTTGTGACAGTATTTTTTCTTTTGATCAATAGACACTACCTTAAAGAACGCTCTACTGTAGAACTGGTAGATGGAACTGTGGCCCCTTATTCTTCATCGTACATCATGAAGAGGGACCTGACTTTTGTCAACATTACAGCCTGGCCAGTTACGGATGGTATAGTTTGGAATACAGTCCCATTTCTAATTCATGGTCCGACAGAGATTGTTAATGTTCCAAATGTACTTTGTGTCTCAATGGGTGATGTGGTTAAATATGACCTACGTTGAGATGACTGGGATGTGCGAGCAATACAATTTCTGTTTTCAGATTTAAAGTACTATGCAGCATTTGATGCTGAAGACTTGTATTTGAATTCTGCAAATTATGCAGACTTATTTTGCTATCAGCATTATGGCCACCATTATTTGCATAAAGCAACTACTTTTCAAGCTGTATTCAATTACACACAATGGGAACATTGTCCCGCCCCACCAATAGGGAGTTCAAAGACCCGGTTGAATAAATTCACATATTTTACGAGTTCTAATAACAAACCCTGAATGTTACTATTTTAAATTAAATTCTAAATCAAATACGAAAGTTATGCTTACCCACTCTAAATTGTTCTGTTCTGATTCCTTTATCCTTAAATTGGCAGTGGGTGGCTATGATCATTGGAAAAATACAGTTGATTTAAAATCAGTTTGGGGTTCCAAAACCTGGCAGGTGCGGGGCACAGAAGCTTTGTATCGTGCATGTCTTATACCAACACAAGTACTTTTCTTGAACAATTCTATCTATCAGACTACTTGTCTGGGTTTAGCTACGGGTAAACAACTGAAGGCTCCTGCTTTTCCTTCCCTTGCAGAATATACAGACTGGAATGTTACTACCAATTTCACATTTGAGGAGTTACAAATGCAATGTTTATTTACAAATGCAACATTTAATATCTCTAATATTGGCTCTATGGGGTGGTTGGTTTGGCAGACCAGTGCAGATGCATGCCAAATGTGTTTCCATGACAGGGCTCCAGGTTACACACAGGACAGGCCTGATCCACGATTTTTGACTACACATTCTGTTACAACGTATTCTGTTGGTAAATTATGTCAAATTTGGTTGCAACACTCTACCTTGTCTTCTGTTAAACAGCATTTGTCAATGTTATCGAATTATGTGGATTTAGCAGATTTCATAAAAGGCCCGATTGGCCCTAGGCCTAAATGATGGATATATGCTGTTTACAATGAAATTTGGAAATTGTCTCAAATTAAAGCCGCTTCAAGTTTAAGGGCTATAGACCAAGCTAATCTTGAAAAAGTTCTTGCTGTAGTAGATAACAGTATTAATACCCTTTCTTCCAGGATATACACATTGGACAATATTGTTTCTTCTGTTTTTGATATTGTACAGGATGATGTATCTGTGTTATATCATGGTCAGAACCAATTGCGCTCTATTATGCAGTTAGCATGGACCTTGCAGATGCTTAAAATGGGTTGCATGCCATAGGACTATGTAAATTCGTCATCTTTGTTTTTACCTTTTAATTTGATTGACAGACAACAGTCTATGTCCATAAAAAATGCAACCTATACCCTTTTATAAATAAAAAAATTAGACTCTTTACCGTTCTCAGAAGCGGAAACAAACTCAGCTGTTTAGCTCATTCATGGGGTTATAACACTGCCGTTCTCCTTATTTAAATTTACATCATGCATGAAACATTTTCCCCTAGGTCGCTATGAACCATTAGGAAACTCGTTCCTTCATGAAGTTTGGTCACTCCCCTTCACGTTTAGATGTTTGCGTGATGACACAGAGGTGTATCTGACTGGTGAATCTTGTGAGTCTTCCATTGGACACTCACTTGTGTGCAAAAATATACAATTGCACGGCGCCTGTAATTTAGAGACGCCTAATTTAGCGTGCATTTTAAAGGGAAAGCCCATCCCCTCGATTAAACCAACATTCACACTGTTGTCTAATGGTAGTTATTTACTTCTGAATAATGAAAAATGCTGTAGCATGTTAATAGGCATACCATACATTGTGACTGTGTCACAACATGAAGTTTGCTGCAAAAATGTGCACTTTCCTCCCCCTCGTTGGAGTCCCGATATCTCAATTTGGCCTTCCATTCCAACCTTGAAGGCAGAGTTTGACAAGCTGAGACGAATAAGAGCTTTATTGTCAGAGAAAGAAGTTTCTCTCACTTCTGCCAGTGAGACCTATGTCCTGCAGGTGGCTAATACAAGAACAGAAGTTCAAGCACTTTTAAACACTGACCTCCTACAACATTTTGGTCAGCTAATTCATTCTATCTTCAATGCTTCACATACAACTGGCTGGCTCATTTTTTTTAAACTGTGGGCTCTGGCCTAGTAACATCTTTTCAAACTATTTTTGGTGTGATCCTGGCTTTCATTCATTCTATTTTTCCAGCGTCTTCGGTGGGTTGCCACTAATATTCGCTTTAGCTGCCGGCGTCTTCCTAGTGATTTGCCTGCTCAGAAATGGCTGCCCCTCTTGTGGTCGTACACAACCCGGCCCGGCTGCAGCTGCTTCATAGCCACATGCTTCAGTGCTGCGGTAGCTTGCCACTGGCCACTCTAAGCATGGCTTTTAATCTGTCTTTCTGACTTCCATGGTACACTTGCATGCAACCATTTTTCTCCTGCTTGGAATGTCCTTTTCAATGGACTTTGGATCTCTGCCTCACAAATACAGCATCTCCTGACCCGGACTTTGCCTTACTGATGGGCCCACTAGTGTCTCATGAGCAGGACTGTTCCGGTATGAGTTTGATGGCATGTGCGGCTGCGCTAGGAGTACTAGGTCAGTGGTACAATGGTGCAGCAGCAGGTGATTTCCTGCAACAAAGTTACATTGAGTACCACGCAAGTTGCCTACCGATGGTGCTACAAGCACCCATCGCCAATGAGCATGTTAGCTCCTTTGAATTATTTAACTGGATGGCGTCTACATTTTCAGATGATGACAATGACTTTGTCACTTTTTGCGCTTACACACTGATGGATTGATAAGACCAGGCCACCCAGACATTTTTTTAAATATTTCTTTTCCTTTCTATGACTTTTTTAATCTCTTACCAGCAGGATATATATATTTTTTTAACGAACAGAACTATACCATATTTCTCACCCTATTGACATTCTTCTCTTCCAAGTCGCATAAGCTCTTGTTGCTCAGACTTTTTGAACTCTGTGTTCTGCTTCAATCACTGTGCGTAGGACTGCCCAAGGGGAGGGTGTCGTGAGGGTTTAGGGGTGCCAGTGGACGTTGCTCAGTTGGCATTAGTTTGTGTGTTGCATCGCTGCCATCTTGCCGCCTATTTCCACACAACGCTACATGCCTTGATTCCTGTAAACACTTTTGCTTGTGCTGCTTTACATGGGAACTGTCTGCCTTTCACTATTTCTGTTGTGCTCTGAGTTCTCGTCTGTAGTTCGTGTTCAAGGCCAGAAAACAACTCCACTGGTTAATCGGCTTTGGTCCGTCCCACACACATATAGAAATAACATAGAACACAGCTGCACTTCTGACTTTCTGGGTGCTTTTAATATTGCACGAGATGCAAGTTAACAACACTTGGAAAAAACCTTTCCAGAGGAAGAGCTGTGCTTGTCCGGAGATGTAAATCCTATCATCTCAGACTTGAGGTAGGGGGTTCCGCTGTCCAAGCCCAGAGGTCTTCCACTGATATAATAAACATAGGTTGTAGCACGGGGAGGGTGGTAAAGCGCTATAATGCTTAATCCACTGTCATTATGATATGCTATCCCCGTTCGTATTATATGGAATTGTAACCATGCTGATTATATTGTCTTTATGCATTTCTTTGCTAGTGTTAGCACGTGTACTGCATTACAGAGCATGTTAGTTGAAATAAAAGTTTTAAACTATACAGTGTCTCTGGTTACTCACATTGTGAACAGGTATGAGTATCTAAGCGAAAGAGTGTCTTGTTCCCATGAATTCTGAGAGGCCCTGAGTTGCATGTTCTAGAATATCCAATCATTGGTAGCTCCGCTGTAGTACGGCGAATGAATAGGATAGTATAGCTAGCCGGATAGGGGTTCTGGGCACTGAGGCGTGTTTTTGGTACACCACAATACACCGAAGTCCTGGTTTCCTGTGCATAGTTCTGTATATGTGCAGAATCCCTGCAATAACTGCACCCGCCTGCAAGGGGATCTCCAATTCCATTTAAAAGTGCAGACAGTTTGCCACCTGCACAGTGAAACATGTAGCGGCTGCTTTAAAGCCGCTCTGTATTTCACTTGAATGCGCTGCCCTCAGGGCAGCACAAGCTCGCTGCTGCCGTTGGAGCAGTGCATTTTTTGTAATATGGCGCGCTTTCTCTGTTTGCGCCTGGTGCACCTGTTTTAAGGTGCTCCATGATGAAAACAGGTTAAGTATTCCCTATACAATTAGGTCCCATATCTATTAACATTTGTTTAACATAAAATTCTTTAGTACTGTGTTTGATGAAGGGGAAAAAAATTGTCCAAGGCCATTTTTACAGTTTTTTGGCGATGTCATTGGCAGCACTAGCAAAAAAACATTAATGCACGATGCTACTGGGCCAAAGCAAGTACAAACTAGCAATGACTTGTAGGGCAATTTGCATGTGAGGGATACCTTCCAGTACAAATGTCTAGGTGCAGGTCAGTGCCCTTGGGCAAATAAAAGACTTTATTCACAATGCAGATAGTAACATTGTCTGATTTTCCATCTGCCTATTGTTAGCATCTATTTTCATTTCATGTTGAGATAGCAAACCAATCCAAGTCGTGCTACGTTGGTAGATCTAGCGCTTTCTGTAATCTAGTGGGTATTTGTGTTGTTTCCGCTGGTGGTCAAGCGCTGTGCAATGCAAAAGTGTTTTGATGTGCACTCTCTGCTACTTGTCAACATAATAAACGTTTGCACAAGAAATGTAATTAATGCTGCCATTCCTACTGCTTTGTCTCACATCAGCTCCAACCCAAATGAAGAGTAGATATGGGTGACAGAACACCAGCATATTTGCCTTTGAAGTTGTAACCTTACATCACCTTCTTTCAAAATAAAGCCTTGTAATAAATAGTGGAGTTTAGAATGTTTCCTCTTCAGGCACCCACCTCACAATATGAAGTATGTTGTGAAGCGCATGGTTTCTGGATTTAAAAATGTTTGTGGTGGACTGAAATAGGTCTTTTGCTAATATATCAAACCAAAATATGAGAAACGTAATTGTTTTACCATAGGAAAGCAACCATTTTTGGATAAAATGTATCAAAGGAATTCCTTGATCGCTAGTAGAGTGTGGGAATAGTGATGCTGCAGTAGCATCTTAAACGCGAAAAACACTACATGGTAGGATGGGTCTACTTGAAATATCATTACAGAAATTAGTATTTATAGAAAGCAGAAGAAAAGCATCTAAATGGAGAAACAGGATGTATTTGTTTTATTTTCATCCCAAATATTTGCATTACGTTAAGCGGATCTTCAGTTTGACGCTCATGGAGGTAAGATGATTTAGCCACCGTCGCCCATATTTTGGTCGAATTCCAAAGTCAGGATTACAATCAATCTTTTTACACATGAAGCAAATAACAAGCTACACCAATTTCCTCTCTAGACCTTTCTGCCATTGTCCTAAGAACTGTGTGATCTGTCAGTGGTTTTACATTTACCTTTCAGAGGCGGCTCCTCTGCTAAGGTGGAGGTGTGTCACCCCACTGACTTGCAGCAGTGAAAGAAAGGAAAAATAAAATGATAATAACATGACATCATTATATTTGTATTTATTCCTGCTGCGGCAGCTCATGAGTGGGTGGGGCTGCTCTGCTTACAGAGCAGGGCAGGAGAGGAATGGTGGGCACACTGAAGTGCGCATGACACTTTAGCCGGCCATCTAGGGACTGCAAAACTGTCATGCGCACTTAGCATGTTCTCCACCCAGGCTGCATTACAGCCTGGGTGAAGCATATGCCCAGGCCTCCAGTCCCCGTCTGAGCACCGAATTACGGCACCAGACCAATCACAACACTGCATTGCAGTGTTGTGAATGGCCTAGGGGAGCCAATCATTGGATTAGGGGAGACTTGCTGCTTCCTGTTCGGCCGACAGAGAGACGACATGGGTCAGAGTGGTAAGTGTATTTTTCTTTTACACTACCTTACCCCCTTGCCACCTGCCACGCCACCCCAGATCCATGCCAGCTGCCACTGATTTTCATTAGCATTTCGTAAAACTCAGACGCTGATACATGGTTGTGATTTGGGGTTGCCAGGGGTCACAGCTGCAACCCCTGGCTTGCCCTGTGCGACCTCTTGCACTGCCTTTGCAACCCCTGACCTCAATGGTGGCAAAGGTGATGCGATGGATAGAAGGTAAACAGTACCCTGATGTACACTGTTTGTTTTCTGCAAGGCTCTCACTGTGACCTGGGCCATTAAACAGCTACACTCTGCAGTGCAATGTATAATCTCTTGCATTAATTAAAACAATAAAATAAGAAATTGACATTTTTAAACAAGATGTTTCAGATTGTTAACATATGGAGAATGAAGTATGTGTTCTGAGAAAGTAAAAGTGTCTACAATTAATGAAAATCAAAACTCATTAATAATAAGAATAATTTAAGAACATCATACAGCAATGCATTACACGCAACAGACCAGCTACCTCTCCTATCACTCATTGTTCTTTATGCTTTCCTTTGATCCTGTACAGCTCTCCATTACCTTGTGGGTAGGTTTGCACCAATTAAATACCAAATACATATATAAGAGTCATTATCATAGTTCATATTCAATATATGGTCTACATCAATTAATACACATGAACAAAGCCACAATTGCTTTTTACACTTTTTGGTTAGTCTTAGTGTAACGTACGCTTGGGGTATATTATATGGAGGCCATAAATTCATGACAATTATTTGTACAAATACTTTGGCTTCCCATTTAGGTTTTGTGACTTTAAATTCTCCTTTTCCAGGAATCACATAATTTATCATAAAACTAAAAAGAGATTTATGCAATGTTCCTAGCCGGTCGGCAAGCCTGCTCTATTTGAAACGTAGGTGGTTTATAGAATGTCCATTTATCTGTGATAGGAACGGTTGTGCTATTATACAACTGTGTACCTAGGAAGCTTTTAACTTGAGCAATGTCATCAGGGTAAAGGTAATGTGACATCACTTCCTGAGGATTTAGTGTCAACGAGCATATGATGTCACTTCTGAACATGTCATTGGGTGGATATGTGATATCACTTCTGCTACCACTGGCATTTTGGTTAAACGCCGGACATGGACACTTTACTCAAGTATAATGTTCATGCACGGGTGACCCAGTTGAATTTCGTTTTCATCTTGCACTCAATTCAATTTCACACTTTAGTCATTAAAAGGTTTTGTTTTCACAGATTAGTCATTAAAGGGATTTGTTATGCGAGGCTCCCTGTTTAGTTTTATTTTACTGGGGAATTTCTTCTGAATTGCACACAGCTTAGCATAGAATCCGGGTGCCATAGTGAACATCCTGAACACGTCGCCAGGAAACATGGTTGTTGTATGGTCACACACTGGATTTAATGTTCAGTCTCCTATGTGTCAGACCCTGAAAATATCCTATTGTAGAACACACATTTGTGTTGGATTGCTTTGGACTCTGTACTTGAAGGCTCAAATGAAATATAAACCCTCGTTGTGGAGAGTCTCTCCAGTCTCTTCTCTGTCCCTTTCGCAACTCATTGAAATGAACGTGGTTCTGAAGCTAAGAAACACTACAGGCTGCCATGGGAGCCCAGAGAGGCATCATGCACCATGGAACTCTACCCACTGCTCAATCCTGACACGACAGAGCTCTTGAATGTGTTTCTTTCCCCGTACATAGGCCTTGAGCCCATGAAAGATGCAGTTATTGCTTTTAATATTTTAAAAAAACTAATATAGACAGTACCGTGTTAACCAACTATCATCCCATCTCAAAGCATCCATTTCCCAGTAAAATCCTAAAATTGAAAGTAACAACTCAATGAAAATGAACATGTTTTAGAGCATTTTAGTAGATGCAAATTAATGTAATTAACATGTAGAATTAACGTGTACGACTAAAACGAGAAGCAAGAATTTATGAAACCAAATGGGAGCTCTAGGCTTTAATAATGAGCCATGTCAAGTTAGAAATGGTTCTGAATGAAGTTTTTTCTATTTTTCTTTTTACCGAACTTAGGTCAACATTCTCAGTAATGTGAAGATGTGACGGGTTCAGTGATAGAATGTGCTGGACTAGCATGACAGTGTTAGGAAAGGTAGTTTTTGACCTTCCCATAGAAAGATTATGCATAGAATACACTAGTGTACTGAATAATGTAGTTTAAAATGTATTGAAATGTTTCTTTATTGACAAGACTTGTAGAAGGGAATATGTGAGAAAGTGAAGATTTCATTTAATAAATGAAAGACCAAACTGTGAACTGTTTTGTTTTGTATAGAATAAGTCGATGGGAACTGAACCACAACTTACCCAATGTTAACCCAAATGTAGCATTAGGAATTTAATAATATGGGAGCCTTTGTTTCAAAACAATGTAGATGGTGGAAGCTTTCCTTTCCCATGAAGACATCACCACCCCGTTGGCTCAAGCGACTCAAATACAGCAACAAATGTATTAGTTATAGATATCTAAATGTTAAGTTAATGCGTAATTCGAGACTAGAGTGGGGAAGACTTTCCCAGGTGACTTCCCCAAGAGCTTCCTTTCACACTGCCATCCAGACTCTCTGCGCTCTGAAGCACTATGCTCTGGGCATACTTCACTAAGCTCTTTATGGAGGTATTTACTGAGACACAGTTATTTCCCCTTTTGCAAAAATCTATGCTTTACCTCTGAAGACTCCTCTTAATAGTCTAAACGTCTCTTCGTGAGAAGTGCTATTTGATTTGCTTTAAGATTTATTCTTCCTCCTGTCGATTTTGAACTCTTTACAGGTAAGAATGCTCTGTGAAATCCCTTAAGTATCGACTTACTCCCACTCGTCTGACAAGCTGTTTCATGCACCCTTTGGTACCTCAGTCAAATTGTAGTATTTTAATACCTGGACATTCAGGAGCACTGAGACCTATGCTCACCCATCCTTCGTTGTTGGTATGTTGAGAACCCCATCTTTGGCCCCTGATGTTTACCGTATAAAAACCCATGGGCATTGGTCTAATGGATGGACCGGATTGTGTCAAGTATTGTGTACAATGCATAACAAATTAACAAGACTGTGAAAACTACTTGTGTCAGTTAATGACGGACTGCCCATGGATGCCAGAATAACTTTTAAGATGGCCTCCATCACACATAAAGGGTCTCCTACTTGCAAGACAAACTCTCAGTCCCAACAGATGGAAGGAAAGCACCAGAAATATATCACAGCGGATTCTGTAACTCCTGACACTGAGAAGCGTAGGACATTGAAGCGAGCTATCTCATGTGTGACTTCAACAGCCTAGAACTATTTGTCTGAGATTCTACGGCTTAATGGAGACCTACTATCATTGAGTAGGAAACTGAAGACCCACCTGTTCAGAACTTTCCTATAGAAAGCAGTCCTTCTCCCTTTGTCCTTCATTATCAATCAATCACTCGATCAATCAATCAATCAATCAATCAATCAATCAATCAGTAGAGCTCTACCATAGGAAAGTCACCCAAATACCCTGATTAATGAAGTTATCTCTGCTATCATCTCTGTGCTTTCTGGAAGGAAAGCTTTATTCGACAGTTTTGTCATAAAAGCAAAACACAATACGTTACAGCATACATTTTAAGATAATAAATATTCTGAATCTAAAACATTTAAAAAAGAATTAAACAGTGAATACTGCCGAGTAAATTAGTTCCAAAAACATTAAAATACATATACACACAACTGTCCCATGCAGTTCATATATAATTTAACCTGAACTTCATAACTGAGGCCATTACAATCAAGTACCCTCAAGCAACATCCTGGATCTAATGGACCAGGCCCAGCCTAGAAACTTAGCCATGACAATTGCTATTGGCTGCGATGGGTCCGTTGTGAGGATTCTTAGGGCCTCATCATGCTTCCTGAAACCCAGAAGCTTACAAATAGGAATGACCCACATAGCCCGAGGTTTTTTATACAATGGGCAAACAAACAACAAATGGCTGACCGTTTCTTCTTTATCTAAGCATTTTGGGCAATCTTTTATATTAATCCCAGCCCAGTTACCAGTAAATGATCTAACCGGTAGGGTACCGATCCTCATTTGGAAGTATAACTTCCTGTCTGAAGGTTTTTCAATAACATTCCAATAATGTTCTAGCGCAGGATTTGTCTTCAGTTCAAGGAATCGGCCTGTCAGGTGTTTTGCAGCACCCTTTGCCATGATGCCATTGTCATATGCCATGATGCCATTGTCATATCCCAATATTTCTCCTTCAGTAACTTCTTTGACGGAAAAGAAGCATTTAAGGGATCATCCCAAAGTTCGCTCAGACCTAGGTTCACCAGTAGCAACCTTATCTCCCCTTGCCACTTAACCCTATTGAAACAATCTGAGTCCATTACATCTTTTAGCCCTCTTGCGTAGTGTGAAAGATCACCCGTGCACCACAATCTTCGCCAATACAAGACAGGGCGAAGTTTAGCCAAATCCCTTATTGATTTCCTTCCCAGGTCAAACAATAATGGGCACATAGGAGTGCTTTTTGGGGCGCCAACAACCCTACGTAAGAAAGAATTTTCAGCAGCTATTATAGTATGTAGGTTCTGGAACCCCCATAATTCCGCACCATATAGAGTAGAACTTAGGACTTTCAGGCCATAAATCTCCATCAATGGGCTAATTGGTTTGGAGAACGAGGTTTTAAAATTAACTGTGAGGATCCCAGCCTGTTGTTTATGCTTTAGGGTAGCTGTATTAATTTGCTTGGACCAACTCATATCTGACTGAAGCGTAACCCCCAAATAGGTAAAGGCACCTACTTTTTCAAGAGGTACATTATTCATAAATACCTTACCGCGAAAAGATTTATGCTCATTGAATGTCATCAACATTATCTTTTCTGTGTTAACTATAAGACCCCGAGTTGTGATAAAATCCTCAAACCTTCTAAGGGCCTTTTGTAGGCCACTAGGGGTCTTAGAAACTATCAATGTATTGTCCGCGAACATGAGGACAGGTATATGTTCATTCGCCAATACAGGGGCATCGGTGGGGGTCTCCTGGAGGAAGTCAACCACCCCATTCACAAAGAGCGAAAACAGAGTATGCGCAAGCACGCAACCCTGGCGCACTCCCCTTTCAACGGGAAATGAGTCAGTGACTTCACCCCTTGTCCCCCACCGAACCCGTGCATGGTTGTCCTCATGTAGACGGACGACCAAAGACAGCAAATCAGCTGGCATCGCCATTTCACTTAAAACACCCCACAGCTTACGTTGTGGTACCAGATCGAAGGCAGCTTTCAGGTCAACGAATACCACATACAGGGCACCATTCCCCAATACAACTGTCTTCCAATAGATGTTAATAAAACGGAAGACCTGGTCGATGGTACTCGTAAGGGGACGGAAACCTGGTTGCAATGGGGTGAGAATGTGCTCATCGTCCATCCATGCCTGGAGCTTATGTAAGATCAATCTACCCATGATCTTTTGCATGCAGTCTATAAGACTTATTGGTCTATAGTTGGCGGCAGCGGATTTATCCCCCTTTTTAAAAACCGGTATTGTCTCGGCCCCTTTCCAAGAGGCCAGAATTGGTGCCCCACAGGCAATAGCATTAGCTAAATATCTTATGTACAGGCGCCACGAAGATTTATAGTTTAGAAACACATCTCCAGGGATATTATCCATTTCAGGAGCACGGTTGGGGGTAATGGTGTCCAGAGCCCTATCCACTTCCCCTAGCGAGAACACCTCCCCAGAAAAGAAGGTTATATCAATAGGGCCCATAGTTTGTTCGTCCTCCAGAGAAGCGTACTGGGGTTTGAAGTATTCCACCCAAAGATGGTGGGCAACATTGTTCTGTGGGGGATCTGGGATCCCTCCCCTATCCCATTTGTACGTATCCCAAAATGCTTTAGGGTTTCGTAACATACATGCTTCTTTAAGTTCTATCCATCTTGCCTGGTCCCAAAGTTTTTTTGCAGTTTTAACGGCTTTTTTAAAGGAGTCCCGTGCCAGCCTTACTTTTGCTATATCACCTTCCTCTATAGCTAGCCCCAGGTTTCTCCGCAACTTGCGACAGTTATCGGTAAACCACCCATCAGTTTTCATCTTCTTACCCTGCCGGTTTTTCATAGGTTTCTGGAAGAACAGTCTCAGTTGTTCAAATAATGCTGTATGCATCTCAGTTACATGGGTCATGGGGACCTGGTTTCTTTCACCTAAACCCCAAATTCTAGTACCCTATCCACCTCGTTGTTCATCGCTGTCAGTGTTGTCTGGGTACTTGAAACGTTGGTCCATCTCAGATAAATGTGTATCATTAGACAGTACCAAATCATTGGCATCTACCACTGGGGTAACCAACTTAGTTTCACCTAGCAAGCCAGCCGCTGTCACAATGAGTGGGTCATGGTCACTTTCCGCTCTGGTGACAACGACCATGTCCCTCACACAGTGCCACAGAGGCAGGCCTACCGAAACATAGTCAATGCGGCTCGCCCTACGACCATTATTAAAGGTGTTAGCCCCATTCTTGTCAGAAAGTGTATGCCCATTTACGGCCCTCAGCCGTTGCCCAATGCACAATCCTTTTAATTGTATTGCCGCCTCTGTCCATTTTTTAATTGGCTCGACCTCAAGTATGGGTATGCCCCATAATGCATCCTCTTCCACCGATAAATCTTGGTCCTTTAGCCCCAGGGGTTCAAAAGTTGTATTGAAATCCCCCACAACCAACGGACTAGATTCCCTTGGTATGTCGTCCAACAGCCTGTCCAAGTCAGATACAACATGAGAACGTCGCCCACCAGCCAGTCCTCTGGCATAGACATTAAAAATACATAGGCTAGGACTTTGTTCTGGGGTAATTTTTATCCCTAAGATATCATTGCTATTTGTGGGTATTTGAGAAATTTTGCACCTAAGTGCCTGCCGTACCCATATAACCGACCCCCTCCATTGGTCGACCCTTCACTTGTCTAATCGCAGGGACCTGGAAAGTAAGATACCCCACACGAAACAGAGGCTCTATTGCCCAGGATTCCTGAAAGAAGCATAAGTCATGGGTTTCAATTAAATCTGACTAGTCAAAATATGCTAGTTTGGAACCCAATCCTGCTATATTCCAAGATAGCAACTTTAGGACTGTTGGGCCAGAGGTACAAGAATCATTCAACATAGGACAACCAGGGTGAGTAGATGGAAAGGCCGAAAGCGTAATGGCCTCCATCTGCAATGCTGAGTCATGAACCCTGTTTTCCCCTTGGTACTTCCAACTATTGTCAATTGAAAGATTGGATACTGAAATCCTATCTAAAGGATGATTAGGTACAGTTGGGTTTCTATGGCCCGCATCTGGTATCTTCGAGCCTAGATCAGAAGGGATAACACCTTTGGATATACATACCGGATTATGATGCTTAGTCATAATTTGTAGTCAATCACACTCCTCTAGGCCAGACAAAACCTCAAATCTATTTCCAATTGGAACTCCTAACTCACCCACAGGTCACCCTACCAATCCACTCCTATATACCCTAGTTGTACAGGGGCCTAAGGGGGGGGCAGGGTAAAAATATGTTAGAGAAAGAGGCTTTATCCTAGAAGCCATACCTTGGTGATGCCAGCCACAGATATATTCCCCTGTACTGGTGTCCCCAAAGTTAATAACGATGCAATCACCCTCAATCATTTTCTGTCTTGACCCAACCCAATCCACCCTTCTTGCAAAAATAATTTTAGCCGAGGCTCCATGTGGTAGTGTTCGGTTCGTATTTAGCCAATGAATACACTTATTTTTTAGATCAGTGTAATCCTCCCGTTGTCCCGATCTCAATGGGGGCACCCCCGTCAGGATACACACATAGGGGGTAGATGCAGGGGGAAGGTACAAACGTGGAGGGCCGCCTAAAGATATATCATGTGGCACCCTATTACCCCTGTCGTAGACAGGGGGGATTACGTTTGGACCGTCCAACATTGCACCCTCCATAAATGGGTCCTGTACTCCAGTTACTGCATGCATAGAGGTCTGGGGAGTAGGAGAACACACTGGCATGGTAGGGATACTTACAGAAACCGTTCTCTGTGGGAACTGTACTAATGGGTTTGTCCTTGATGTATTTTTAGTAATCCCCTCCATACACTGCCACTACTGGCACTGTCCATAGGCCTCACACTATTAGTAGTGTTAGTAGATTTGCCTTCTACACCTTCTAACATTCCTAGTCTTTTTTCAATCAAGGACAATCTTTTGTAAATAGGATTACAGATACTGTTGATTAGTAGTTCAATTTGATCCCATACTGTCTGTGGTAAATGGGAGCGTTACTTGGTCTATCTCAGTCAACATTAGAGATGGAGTCTCAGCACTATTATCTACAGGCACCAATATACCTCCAGAAGATTCGACTAGAGCATTTGGCTTCTGGATTTTTGCCTTCCTGTCCTTCTGGGCCTTACACCCCGCTTCCTCTTAGTTACTGGCAATGGGTGCACTGGTTTTACACCACGTCTGTAACGAGTCCTAGCATTACTCTCCAAAGGAACAGGTGAAGTACTTCCATCTAAAGAGTCTAAATGACCCTCAGATGGTGATACAGGTGTAAATATAAAATTCGACCCCCTATGGGATTCGCTAGGTGGTAAATGTACTAAGGCTGTGTGAACACCCTGGTCAATGCCTATGCACTCATCTGGCTGTACGACTGGGCCAGGGATAATAAAGGGGATTGTTGACAAATTAGGAGACACTACCCAGCTAAGAGGCCCATTGAGGACCTCCTATTGGCCGCAATATCCATTGACAGTCTTTTTTCAGTGCGGTCAATTTCATAAGCCAAAATAGAAGAAGCACGTACAATGAATTGATCCAATGTTCCCATAACAGAACCTGTAGGGGCCACCTTCCCTCCCTTTCCCACCTTGCCCGACTTCATTGTCATTTCTTCCCCTTTCCCTTTATAATTGGAAAGATGCACCAAAGACCAAATACGTAGATTTTGGATATCTCCGGGTGTTGTAGCAAGAATACAAAAAAGCAAAACAAGCAGCACGATATCCTATGATAACAACAGAGGGGGGAATCCCTGGTAACCACGATAACACAGATTAAGCACAGTTGAAGATTCCCCGGCAACAACAACAGGTCAAGAATACCTTATAAGCACCAGCAGACAGTCAGCGTTAGGAGGGAGGCCCTGCCCTGCCTATTCCTGGCAATGAAGGGCAAGGACGGGCCCGCCCTTGGCCCGGGCTTTGCCCGCGCGCGGCCCGCACGCGGCCCGCGCTGCGGGTCTTCTAGCCTGCATAAATCCCTCCCCGGCGCTGCCTGATGACGTAATTGGCAGGCGCCCGGGGCAAGGGATGCTGGAAGGTGAAGTTTGTATGGCCGTTTCCCTCACGGCAACGAGAAGAGCACAGGAATTCTCTGAATGGGATTCGCCCGACAGATGCCGCTCCCCTCACGGCAGGACAAGCAGTTTCAGCGATAAAGCACCAGGTAAGGCAAGCGCGCGTCCGGTGCTGCGGGTCTTCTAGCGTGCTTAAATCCCTCCCCGGCGCTGCCTAATGACGTAATTGGCAGGCGCCCCGGGCAAGGGATGCTGGAAGGTGAAGTTTGTATGTCCGTTTCCCTCACGGCAACGAGAAGAGCACAGGAATTCTCTGAATGGGATTCGCCCGACAGATGCCGCTTCCCTCACGGCAGGACAAGCAGTTTCAGCGATAAAGCACCAGGTAAGGCAAGCGCGCGTCCCGCGCTGCGGGTCTTCTAGCATGCTTAAATCCCTCCCCGGCGCTGCCTGATGACGTAATTGCGCAGGCGCCCGGGGCAAGGGATGCTGGAAGGTGAAGTTTGTATGGCCGTTTTACTCACGGCAACGAGAAGAGCACAGGAATTCTCTGAATGGGATTCGCCCGACAGATGCCACTCCCCTCACGGCAGGACAAGCAGTTTCAGCGATAAAGCACCAGGTAAGGCAAGCGCGCGTCCCGCGCTGCGGGTCTTCGAGCATGCTTAAATCCCTCCCCGGCGCTGCCTGATGACGTAATTGGCAGGCGCCCGGGGCAAGGGATGCTGGAAGGTGAAGTTTGTATGGCCGTTTCCCCCACGGCAACAAGAAGAGCACAGGAATTCGCTGAATGGGATTCGCCCGACAGATGCCACTCCCCTCACGGCAGCACAAGCAGTTTCAGCGATAAAGCACGAAGTAAGGCAAGCGCGCGTCCCGCGCTGCGGGTCTTCTAGCGTGCTTAAATCCCTCCCCGGCGCTGCCTGATGACGTAATTGGCAGGCGCCCGGGGCAAGGGATGCTGGAAGGTGAAGTTTGTATGGCCGTTTCCCTCATGGCAACGAGAAGAGCATAGGAATTCTCTGAATGGGATTCGCCCGACAGATGCCGCTCCCCTCACGGCAGGACAAGCAGTTTCAGCGATAAAGCACCAGGTAAGGCAAGCGCGCGTCCCACGCTGCGGGTCTTCTAGCGTGCTTAAATCCCTCCCTGGCGCTGCCTGATGACGTAATTGGCAAGCGCCCGGGGCAAGGGATGCTGGAAGGTGAAGTTTGTATGGCCGTTTTACTCACGACAACGAGAAGAGCACAGGAATTCTCTGAATGGGATTCGCCCGACAGATGCCGCTCCCCTCACGGCAGGACAAGCAGTTTCAGCGATAAAGCACCAGGTAAGGCAAGCGCGCGTCCCGCGCTGCGGGTCTTCTAGCATGCTTAAATCCCTCCCCGGCGCTGCCTGATGACGTAATTGGCAGGCGCCCGGGGCAAGGGATGCTGGAAGGTGAAGTTTGTATGGCCATTTCCCCCACGGCAACAAGAGCACAGGAATTCGCTGAATGGGATTCGCCCGACAGATGCCACTCCCCTCACGGCAGGACAAGCAGTTTCAGCGATAAAGCACCAGGTAAGGCAAGCGCGCGTCCCGCGCTGCGGGTCTTCTAGCGTGCTTAAATCCCTCCCCGGCGCTGCCTGATGACGTAATTGGCAGGCGCCCGGGGCAAGGGATGCTGGAAGGTGAAGTTTGTATGGCCGTTTCCCTCATGGCAACGAGAAGAGCACAGGAATTCTCTGAATGGGATTCGCCCGACAGATGCCGCTCCCCTCACGGCAGGACAAGCAGTTTCAGCGATAAAGCACCAGGTAAGGCAAGCGCGCGTCCCACGCTGCGGGTCTTCTAGCGTGCTTAAATCCCTCCCCGGCGCTGCCTGATGACGTAATTGGCAGGCGCCCGGGGCAAGGGATGCTGGAAGGTGAAGTTTGTATGGCCGTTTCCCTCACGGCAACGAGAAGAGCACAGGAATTCTCTTAATGGGATTCGCCCGACAGATGCCGCTCCCCTCACGGCAGGACAAGCAGTTTCAGCAATAAAGCACCAGGTAAGGCAAGCGCGCGTCTGTGCTTTCATATCATCACTGTGTTTCTAATTATTTATAAAGTGCATGAACAACCAAGTGGAAAGATATCTGTTATATAAATGGCAATAATAAAACAGTAATAAACAGTAACAATTAAATATTTTTTTATTTAAGAAAATATTGGTTATGGGCTGTTTAAAGAAACAATGAAAGACATATATTTTGGTGATAATCATGTCACTTCTCCCATTAAAAATACACAAATAACAATCCTCCACTTAAATTGCAATTCAGATTTAATTGCCTAAGTTAAAAGAGGCATAGAGCAAATGCACCAATCATGCAACAAATTATGGGATGAAGTGTGTTTCCTTAATTGTAACGCATCATTTACAGATAATACATGTGATTAGACTTTTGGACCTGCTGGATTTCGTTACACCTTGCAGAGAGATCATGCTCCCAACCACCCATGGGCACACATGGCTGACTATGTGATGTAACAATATAAAGGATGTGATTACAATTAAAGCTGACCTACAGACATTGTCAAAGGGTAAGGACACCAAAATGTAAAAGATGGCCTATTGACTTGATCACTGGGTCAAAATATCAACATATATAGAGCAAACCTAATGTCCAAAAATCACCAATAACTATAATAACATTTATATTTTATAAATTCACACATTGCAAAGTTTTAAAAAAGTGATTGTCATAAAACAATTTATTAAAGCCTTACTAATAAAAAAAACATAAACATGACTTTGAGTCTTTTTTAAACATTTTCAGGCCAGTAAATGCAACCCTGGCACTTACCACAAGGGGCCCCTACACTCCAGCTGAAGAGCATACAGTTCTAGCTTGGAGCGTTTAAAACAAGTATGGTAAGCTCTCCTGGTGTCAAGGATTTAATGACCCAGGAGACTTACAGTGGTTTTTATATTGCTGGGGGACTACTACAGTCCCTGATGCCCCCACAGCATAAATACATGGTTGGTGGTGCCCCTGCCTCTTCTAGAAGCGCCACCAGGATGAAAAAATATAATTCACTAAAACCCTAAAGCATTATGGCACACTCCTTGCCGGAGCAGTGAATATTAAATGAGTGGCTCTTGACGTTTACTAATTATTGTTTTTTAAGCCCATTTTTTTGTAATTTTGTGGGTGTCCCACCCATACTTCTTTTTTAAGTTTGGGATTAAAGGGGAGCCACCTGTCCCCTTGCCAGCTCCCCACCAGCACCCATACCAGATGCTGGCAGGAGCCAGCCTTTTTTAAAAAAGTGATTTCCCAGTGCCCGTCTGGGCTACCCAAAAGTGGACAAATCGTTGAAGGCTATGGGGATAGTCAAAAGACCCTACAGCCCCTGCCATTTCCACATCTGCACCCATTTGGGTGCCATCTGGAAGCATCCTGTTTTTTTAAAGAAAAAGGGTACCCAGGTGCCCACCATGGAAATCCACAACTTGCAAAACTATTGGGGGCCGTGAGCCCAAAGCCCCATGGCCCCAGCCGGTTCACCAGACAGCCTACCTCGTGGGTGCCAGTGGGAGCAGGCTCTTTCACTTTCTTGCCATCCAGTTTGGGAGCAGATTTTTATATACTACCGCATGTGTGGGACCAATGTTGTTTTTCCTGCTCAGGAGAGTGTGAGCAGCAAATGCCCACACGGTTCTAACTTCCCCTTCACCTTTGTTTTTTTAGTCAATTTCTAAGATTTTCTTAATAGAAAGTAAAATATTATTAAAATCCTAACAATAATGTCATATTAACATTTGTTTTTATCAGTTAATTTTCAAGGTTATTTTTCTGTAACCCCACGCTTCGTACAGCCTTCAGTGTGGGGTTGGTGCTGCGTTCATGGCAGCCAACCACATGACCAAAATAAAAAAGTGGGCCTTATCTTTTTACTAAGGAGTGAGCCTATCAATATTTATAAAGCAGGTCAATCATTTTTGTCCAAAAATTGCCAATATTTTTAAACAAATGTATATTCCAGTAATTTTCACAATTTGACCCTCATTACAATGTCGGGCACAATCACTTCCACCTGACACCGCATCGGTCATGGGACCAACTGACACCCGGTCGACGGTCCAGACTACCACATGCAACCGAACACTGTTTGGTCTCATTCCCACATTTTACAATGAGAACATGCATTACTGCCATAAACCGTGCATAATGCATGCTCCCATTGTAAAATGGGTAGTGCGGTTCATGCCTGCCATAAGGTGCAAGGATCAACAGGGGGGCCTCCAACCAGAGGCCTTGCAACAAATGTGGCCCTGCTGGGTGCCCCCAAGCACGTTTTCGGACATGGTTTTCATGTCAGAGAGGCCAGCATGGAAACCATGTCAGAAACCATCATCCTAATCTCAAGGGCAGAATGGCCCACCCTTGAGATTACTTGATGCATTCCAACTGGTGGACGGGCTCTCTGAGCCCGTCGGAAGACAGCCAGAATGACCGGTTGGATTCCTTTCTGACCGCCTCCATTGTAATAAGGTGGTCGGAAAGATCATTGTATAATAAATTAGCTGTTCCTGCTGCTCATTTACGATTAACTTTTTCACTTAAGATTTTAGTTGCTATCCTGGTGCCCACCTTTGACATCAACATTTGTAATTTTGTTTGGGGGCTGAGGGGTGAGCCCCAGGGCCCGCGCAGCCCCAGTTGACTTCTCAGCTGGAAATTGGGCTCAACCTTTTACAGGGACAATAAGGAGCGCCCCACGGCCCTGGGTCATCAGCCAACTCCTCTTACAGAAGTTGACCTTTTATAAAATACACTACAATGCTGGGACCATTGGTGGCCGTGAGGGGAGCCAGCTTATCAGTCAGCACCATAATCATTGCTGGCATGAGCCATCACATTTCCTTTGCTACTACTCGAGTGGGAACAGCATTTTTAAACCGCTCCAGCAGGGTGGGATCAAAGTTCTGAACCACAGTCTCCTGGGATGATCTCCCACCAAAGTATTGGGTCCTAGGGGATGGGGGTCCTTAGGCTGAAATCGGCATAGGGAGGGGCACACAGCCACACTCCCATTCAAATGGAATCAGCACTGGGGGATGGGTTCCCTGATGCATCAATGAGGCTGGGGGGGTCCATGCATCCCCCCCTCTAATTGTTGATTTGTCTTTGAGGGATGGTGTCTCCTGGTCCTGTAGAGGCTCAGGAAGGTGGGCCCCAAACACCTCTCTAATTTGTATAACATGGCCTGAGTCTAAAAGTGTCTCAGTGATGGGAGTCCATGCACACTACCTCCCCAAATAATTATATACATAAAAATGATATATTTAGACCGCTGGGCCCTGTTGCTTAGGCGGATGCGGAGGATGTAAGTGAGGGAGAGGAAGGTAGAGCGCAGGACTCTGGAGTGTTGGTTGAAGCTCAGGCAGAGGTTGATGTATGCTGGTCCTTCCTCATACAGGACTTTTTAGGCATGGGTCAGAAACTTGAATTGGCATCTCATGTGGCTGGAGAGTGAGTCTAGTTCTTCAGGTGAGGTGTAATGGGGGTCTTCCTGGGAAGGTCGAGGATGAGTCTGGCTGTTGAGTTCTGAATTATCTGCAGTCTCTTCAGGAAGTGTGTTGTAATTCCTTCATAGAGTGTGTTGACGTAGTCCAAGAGGCTGCTGATGAGGAATTAAGGGACGTTGTATCTGGTGGAGACTGGGAGCCATTTGAAGATCTTTAAGAGCATGCACAGAGTGAGAAAACAGGTGGAGGGGAGTGCATTGATCTGGTTCTTCAAGCTAAGTTTGCTGTCCAAGATGATGCCAAAGTTCTGGTCTTGGTCCATGGAGGTTGGAGAGGGTCTCAGTTCAGCAGGCTACCAGGATTAGTTCCACGGGGAGGTGTTGTTCCCAAAGATCAGTAGGTCTCTCTTGTCTGTGTTGAGCTTGAGGCAGTTGTTTTGCATCCAGACAGCAATGCTGGTCATGCACAGGTGGAAGTTGGCCCTCATGGTGGATGGGTGTTCGTATAAAGAGAGGATGAGCTGGGTGTCATCTGTGTAGGAGATGATGTTCAGTCCATGGTTTCTGCTGATGTTAGCCAGGGGGTCATGTAAGCATTGAACGGAGTAGTGCTGAGGGATGAACCTTGAGTGATGCCACAAATTATGTTCTTGTGCTTCTTGGTGAATGGTGGAAGGATGCAATCCATTTGAGGGCATCCTCTTGGATTCCGATCTGATGAAGCCTCTTGATCAAAGTGTGGTGGGACACAGTGTTGAAGGCAGCTGAGAGGTCAAGGAGGATCAGGACATCCACTTCTCCCCGGCCTAGGAAGGTTCTGATGCCAGTTACTGCGATCAGGGCAGTTTCGGTGCTGTGGTTCATCCGGAATCCAGATTCCCATGCGTCCAGAAGATCGCTATTCTCATATTTTGTGAGTTGGCGGTTGATGGCATTATTGAGGACTTTGGCCGGTAAGGGTAGCAGGGAGTAGGTCTGCTAGTTCTTAAGCTCATTGTGGTCGGTGGACGGTTTCTTGAGGAGGGGTTTGACTTCAGCATGTTTCTACTCATTAGGGAAGGTGGCTAAGGTGATGGATGTGTTGAAGATGGCTGTGAGCTTGGTGCTGATGGTCTTTATGCCAACGTTGATGATGAGGTGGGTACAGGGGTCTGTTGGTGCTCTAGAATGGATAAAATGTATAATGTATGTGCTGCTCTGCATGGTGAGCTGGTCCCAAGCGGTGAGGCGTTGGTTGGATATTGCGACGGTGGGAGCGGGGAGGGTGAGGATGTAAGCAGCGGTTTGGGGATTGAAGTGTTTATAGATAGTGGAGATCTTGTATTGGAAGAAGCCTGCCAGGGTGTCCCAGAGTTCTTATGAGGTGGTGATGATATTTTCTGTTCCTGAGGGTTTGGAAGTTTCCTTTATGATTCTGAAGAGTTATTTTTGATGGTTGAAGCTGGCTTTAATGCGGTTGGCTAGGGCATTCCTTCTCATCTATTTCAGGAGTCATTGGCAGTGGTTGAGAGATGCCTTGAAAGTGGTCCAGTCAGTGAGCTCCTTGCTGGTACTCTATTTCCCTTCCAGTTGCTTGCAGTTGTGTTTCGTGGTTCTCAGTTCCAAGGTGTATCAGCTGGTATGTCTATTGGATCTCCTGAGTTTGGTGGGTTTGATGGAGGTGTAGTCAGAGATCCAGGTGGTGACCTTCTTGATACGCCTGGGTGTAAAACTCTGCTCTGCTCATGATGTTTGCGGAATTTAGCTACTGCAAGTTCCGCACTCCACAATAGAGCAGAGTTTTTTTTAGTTGGCACGCTCAAAATGTCATTTCGCATGTGCTGGAGTGGCTTGCTGAGCACTCGCAAGCACCCACAATATTTTCTAGCCATTTGCGAGTGCCATGAGATTTGCAAGCTGCCTGCATGCTCCAGTGAGATTTGCAGATGCTAACTCAGCTTTAGGCCATGCCAGAGACTTCTGGTATTTGTTTTGTGATGTAAGCAATCACCAGTGAGCCCTATCAACTGCAATCTGGAGAAGATTCTCTCCTCGAGACCATCAAAGGGGCATATTTACAAGGGCTTTATCTCTGCTTTTTTGGGATTACAAAGCCAAAAAAGCAGGGATAAAACCAGCGCCCTATTTACAAGAGGGTGCTAAAATGCATAATAGCATGTTAGCACCCTTTTTCCCAACGGCTCCCTTTGCATCTCCAATGAGATGCAAAGTGGGCATTACTGGGCGTACCCCAGATGCACTACCTTGAAAATATCGCTGATATTTACATCGCAATATTTACAAGGCAACCCACATCATTTTAGCACACATTAGATTTTGGCGAAAACTAACATTTTCACCAAAATCTAACGTCTGCTAAAATCCTGACTTAGCAATCCTTAACAAAGAGGGTGGATTATGCTGATACGACCCTGTGGGTCGTATCAGCAAGGTTATCGCCCTTTTGCAGGGAACATCGCTGGAAAACCAGCGATGTTCCCTGCAAAAGAGAGATAACCTTGCTATCTCTGGAATTTGTATCGCCCTGGAGTAACGCGCTACCAGGGTGATAAATACCAGAGATAGTCTGCGATAATATAATTATCGCTAAGCAGGGCCAGCGATGATTTTTGCTGGCCATTGTTAATATGCCCCAAAATCTTTCTAAAACGACAATTTGGAGTAAAAAACCTTCTCAAATGGACCATTTGCTTTTGTTTTTTGTGGGAAGAATCCTTTTTTTACTTGCTTTTTTTCCATCAGGAAGAAAATGCCCCAGAGTGTCCAACTTCCTGTTCCTCTCCAGCAGACTCCTCACTGTGTTTTGTCCATCTCCTAGTCACTTTTCATTTGGATTTGGAACTGAAGTTGAAAAGATCACTCTTTGTTTTTGCTGCATACATACCATTGGATATGAGGACTGTATTTGAGATTTCACAAGTAAGCTAAAAAACAGTTATATAAGGGTTTTGTTTTATAGAAGGCATGCACCAGGATTTATTTCTATTTGTATTCAGCTTTGACAAATGTATTGTGGTGGGGGTGGCCTGCAGTTTCAGGAGGGGCCTAGTTATTGTTTGCATGTAATTAGTCTTCTTCTGTAAAGGAAACATGTTGCACAATTTAGTACATTTTCTCCATGTTTTTGAATACATTTGCAATATTCTTTTAATTCACTATGTGTCCTAGTCTGCCAATGGGCCTTCAAGCCAGTAGGCCCAGTACTAGTCATAGGTGCATGACACAACTGTTTCTGTAGTGTCTGTTAAATTGAAACATCACTTAGGCCATGGATGACATTGGATGTATTTTTTGGTGGCATTTCACATTTTGTTTTCCTGCAAACAGTGTATAGGTTGGGTAATGCTGTTGGAGGATATTTTGCTCTGCTAATTTTAGTTTTTGTCATTGCTGAATTAATGCTGGGTTCTCTGTGTTACCATGCCTTTTTTCGCTGGCCAGTGTGTGCGTGTTTGCCATAGGCAACCATTTGTCTATGTTTCCCATGGATGTGGCCAAGGGCAATTTTGTATAGTCAGTGTCCATAGGCATGCATGTGTTCTTTGTTTTCGAGGCCTCCTGCTTGTTGTTGTGACCATGTGGTTGGCGGTCATGTTGTGTATGAGTTTCGAAAAGGGGCTAATGTTCCTATGAAGGACAGAGAAGGAGGCGCAGTCTCTCAAAATGTGGAGAGTGCCTGGGTCAGAGTACAAGATAAAGACTGTCAGCTGGACTGTTCTTGGTGCCGTCACGCATTCCCTAGAGAATGTCATGCTTCATCATAGAGAGGTCCTCGTCTCAAGAAGATTCTAGCTAAGTTCCTTAGCTTGAGTGCGGTAGCTGGTCAGGTCGCTGCAATTGCGTCGGATTTGTACAAACTGTCTATATGGGAGATTCTCCCGGAGGGCCTTAGGAGGGTGACTCTCAAATGAGAGGAGGCTGTTGCAATTGGTGCTTTTCGATAAGTCTTGGTTACCAGCTGGCCTTCTTTTAGGCTGATCAGCAAGTCAAGAAAAGGAATTTCTGCATTGGAAAAGGTGCTGGTGAACTTGAGAAAGGGGTTCAAGGTGTTAATCCACTCTGTGAAGGGGTCACAGCTTCTGTCACCCTTCCAGAATACCAAGATGTTTTCAATGTACCTCTTCCATAGCAGGATGTTATTCTTGAATGGGTTACTTGCACAGAGTACGTGTTTTGTTTCAAAATCTTCCACATACAGGCAGGCAAGACTAGGGGAAAATGTACACCTGTTGATGTGTCTTGTACCTGAGGATAGAGTTGAGTTTTGTAAACAAAATTTTTTTTTCTTGATCACTATAGTGGCGCACTCAATGATGAAATACGTCGGGGTGGGGGTTGGCAAGTTGGTTATTCTTAGGAGTCTCTCCACCACTTCAAAGGAGACGTTTTGTGGGATACTTGGTCCAATGTCATGAGGAAGTTCATCTCACCTCGGTTTCCAATGTTGGCAATGAGGTTCAGTACGTCTTTAGTATCCTTCAGGTAAGAAGTGATAGTATGAGAAAGAACTGGCTGAGTGGTTCTAAAACAGAAACTATCCCTGAGAAGATCTGTCTCCCCGTCGGCGGGTGTGTTGCTATGTGAATCCTGGGTAGTATGTAGAAGTATGGAGTGGCTGGTGTCTCATTGACCAGGAAGGCTGCCTCTTTCTTGGATATCCAACCATGAAGCACAGCTGAGCAAGATAGACTCTAGATCTTTTTAGGAGAATATTTGTGGAATCTGTGTCCATTTTGGCATAGTAAGCAGTGTTAGCCAACTGTCATTGGCGTTCACGGTCGCAATCTTCCATATTCATAATGACTGTTGCTCTGGCCTTATCGGCAGTTTGATGATGATACTGTCATCCTGAGTGAGGTTAGTGATGGCTGCCTTCAATCTGGTGGGGAGATTGTTGTAATTGTTATTTGTTTTAAATTTTCCCACATCCTTCAAGACAGCTTTTTCCACGGTTAATATTTCACTTGGGGTCATGGCTGTCAGTGGTGTGAAGGTGGATTTAGGTCTCAGGCCTGTACCTATGGATGTGGTGATAGACTCATGTTGAAAGAAGGAATGGAGACTGATATTCCGGAAGAACTGGTGTAGGTCACTGGAAAGGTGAAAGGACTCCTCTCGTGGAGTGGGGACGAAGCCTAAACCCCGTTGTAGGGCTCTCATCTCATCTTGGTCTAGTGTCCTGTCTGACAGATTGGCGACTAAGTTCGCCTGGATGTTTGGCTCTGTGTCTTCGGTTGGTTGCCCTCTTCCTGCCAATGAACCTGCTTGTCATTTCCTCTCCTTCTTCCTCTGCCTCGCCCGAAAAGGTTGAGGGAGAGGGTTTCGGAAGAATGGTGGATTGGGTTGCTGTCCCTTGAAGCCTGCATACCACGTCTGGATGCCAGCTGGAAACGGGGCTCCATGAAAGCCATACATTTGTGGTGCCAGAAGTAATCCCTGTTGGCCTCTGTTGTTGTAGTGGTTGTTGCTGCTAGAGCTGCTGTGTGCGGATTGGTTGGATCTGTTGGAAGAGGTAGAGCCACCATCTGAGGATTGGTCACTCCTGGAAGGTTGGTAATAGTCCTTTGTGTAGGGATAAATACGATCCCTTTCGAACTTATGAATGTCCTTCTGCAGTTTTTGTGTCTTCTGCTGCATCAGGTAGTCTTTATGCTCATTGAGCTCTGTATTGATTTCTAACAAATAGGTTTTGTAGGCTGAGATGCTGATGCTGGTCTTCAGTGCATTCTCAGTGATGTTTATCTTGATTATGAGGGTGTCTGAGAGTATCTTTGTAGTGCTGATTATCAGGATGAGCCAGTCTTGCATGCAATTCCATGCTATCTGGCTCCATTTGCTCCTGAACATCAGATCCTCCAAAAACAGGCATGGTGCTGTATTCACAATCAGGCCATTGGCTGCAACATTGGTCCTCAAATACTCCGCCTTGATAGCCCCGTGGAGTGCTATCCTCATGTGCTATTTTTTTAGGGCAGCAATAGAATTCCAATCACCTTTGTCGTTGCTGGAAGGACTGCTGCCTTCTTCGTTCAGTAATGATGGGGTTCTTAGTATTTCAGTGAGTACATCTTTGCCATAGCTCAGGCCAAGATTGGGGTCCATGTCTGTGTCCAAGAAAAGAAAAGGTAGAAATAATAGATAGATAGTGTCCCTCAGCTAGGCTGTCATGCTATGATGTTTCAAGAAGGACCCCTTATCAAAGAGAAGTGGGTACGGAGGGGACTTGGAGCCTAATTTGGAGGTCCAAAAGCATGTGCTCCTTTACAGAATCACAGTTTCAACAAAGGGCTAATGTTCCTATGAAGGATGGAGAGGGAGGCACAGTCTCTCAAAAGGTGGAGAGTGTCTGGGTCAGAGTACTGGATAGAGACAGTCAGCTGGACTGTTCATGGTCCCCTCACACGTCCCCTAGAGGATGTCATGCTTCACCATAGGGCAGTCCTCCTCATCAGGCCAGCACTGTACTGGCCTATGAGTCCCCCAAAGGGTCACTTTGGCAGAGATCTTTTACAAGGATGCTGTATGATGAATGGGGGTGAGGTAGTTCGTGTGGTGGTGGAGTGTGAGATAAAGGATTAAAACTGGTAAGGAAGATCCTGCACTATACTTCAATGTGGGGCTGCCCTTACAGGGATAAAAACCTATTGGCAGGTGAGTGCTACCTTGGTGTTTCAAAGGAACCCTGGTGGTCTGAATGCTGAGACTGTGTAGGAGAGATCTCCAGTTGTTTCAGGGGAGGTACCTGACTCTGGTCACTTCCAAGCCCGGGTGGGTAACTCCGCCAACCGACTTTAAGGAGTTTTGCCTACTCCACGCTCCATAGAGAACGTGAAGTTCAGGAAAAACTCTGACTCCATGGCGGAGCAGAGTTAGCCGGCCCCTCCACCCTCCCTAATGTGATTATAATTTTAAAAAGGCACATACTGGCCTATGTTGTACGCACAATGTAGGCGGTTCCATGGACTAGGACGGTGAGGACGAGGAAGGAGAGAGAGATCATGGCGAGGAAGAGGCAGCCACAGCAGGTAAGTGCCTTTCTTAATTATAATTACATTAGGGAGGGTGGAGGGAGCGGAGTTCCACAGAGTTTCTTTTCAACTCTGTGGAACTCAGAGTAGTGGCACTATGCCAGCTCCACCCAGGGTTAGTCACTCCTTCATAAAAAGGAAAGTCAACATGTGTCACTCCTAAACTGGTCATAAGCATCCACGGCACTTCATCATGATAAAAAAACATGATAAAGATCGTCACTTCATCCCTACAGAGCGCTCGCATGGGTCATGATGTTTGAATACAGGGGTCTGGTAATGTCCAATACAATCCCGCAACTACAAATAAACCTAAAATGTTATATGTGATGTGTTTGTGCTGTCTATATCGATATTGCCAATTGCCAGTACCATGACAAGGAGGGTTATTTCAATCTCCACACAGTGCGCCTATTGTATGGGGCCAAATTCTCCTGCGACAGTAACCTGCCCTAAGCCATACAACTGAATAATACATACAAACTTACAGATATTCAGTCCAGCACCTACATTTATTTATAAAGTTTTATTTTTCAAAGTTTTATAAAGAGCGAACATGACCAAAATGTCAGAGCGCTGTACAACCTAATAAAAAACCAAAGGAAATGATGGACGGATTGTTGAACATTGCAATCACTCACCCCCAGTCAACTGATCTGGGTTTAATCCATCACCGTTCTTTAGCCCACTCTGCCACCCCAGTTCAGACATGGCCATATGCAAATCAGTCTGACCCTGTGCCTCATGGGAACAGTCCAGCCCGAACTGCCAAGCCATGTCTTCCCTGGACCGGAAACAAGCTTCCTAGGACCGGTTTCTGGCATTCCAGCCGTCTTCAGCCAGGCTTGCTTGAATCCAGTGGCAAAGTGAGCAAGGGACTCACGTCTGAGCATACCCTGCCAACTTATGGCGGACAAAGCAAAAACCAAAGGAAATGATGGACGGAGTGTTGAACATTGCAATCACTCACCCCCAGTCAACTGATCTGGGTTTAATCCATCACCGTTCTTTAGCCCACTCTGCCACCCCAGTTCAGACATGGCCATATGCAAATCAGTCTGACCCGGTGCCTCATGGGAACAGTCCAGCCCGAACTGCCAAGCCATGTCTTCCCTGTACAACCTAATAAATAGCATTAAATATACAAGGAGCAAAATATAGAATGTACAGCATGAAAAGATAATACAAAGAGACATAGTGAAAACACCAGCAAAGAAATCAAATTGGCATGGATAATCGCCTCAGTCGGAAGGAGTTTATTCTGTAGTCTCATTTTTACTTCGTTTTTGAAAAGAACGAATGAAGGGATGGTCCTGATCTCTGGGGGAAAGAGTTCTAATTTCTTGGGGCAATTCAAGAGAAAGACCTCTTATAGGTTTCCTTTTTGTGACATTTTGGGGGTTTCAGCAGTAGGGAGCATATACTACGAGAAGCTCTATTTCTTCCAGATAGCACCAGTTTCTGAGCCAGGAGCAAGGAGTGTTGTGGTGGATGGCTTTGTATGTCATGCATGCTATTTTTAGGTGGATCCTAGATTCATAAGGTAGCCACTTCAGAGAGTGGAGGGCTGGGGTGATGTGATCATTTTTTCTTTACGCCTGTGATGAGCCGTGCAGCAGCATGGTGGGTAGCCCTCAACGGTGCTAGTTTTATTTTCCTAAGGCCAACAAGGGTAGCATTCCCATAGTCAAGTTTCAAGGTCACAAGAGCCTGGACCGCCATCTTGAGATCTACATGGAGCAGGAAAGGCTTTAGATTTCTTAAGATGTGGAGATCGAAATTGGTCGCTCTGGTTGTGGAGCTGATGTGATTCATCATGGAGAGGTTGTTGTCTAGTGGTATTCCTAGGGATTTTGCTGAATCAGCAATGTGTGGGGTACAATTCAAGGCGGTGAGTAGTGGGAGCCTGTCTTTGATGTTAGAGGTGGTGTTGTGAGGCGAGATTAATAGGAATTTAGTTTTGAGGGCGTTAAGTTTGAGGTGGGTAAGTGTTAACCAGTGTTGAGTTTTGTTCAAGATGTTATTGAGAGTGCTGATGTGATTAGGAAAGGTAATCTTCATGTACAATTGCATTTCATCAGCCTACATATGGTAGGAGATGTTGGAGTGTTTGAGGATTTCAGTCAGGGGTTCCATGTAATGATTAAACAGGGTGAGCAAAAGTGAAGAATCTTGGGGTACGCCAATAGTGACCGGTGTCTGATCGGATAAGTCGTGATTAGGACTCGTTGAGATCTGTTGTGTAGGAATGAATAGAACCATTTTAAGACAGTACCAGAGAGACCCATCCTAAGTTCTAAGAGGTTCAGGAGGGGTTTTATGTTTGACTGTGTCAAGCGCTTATGAAAAGTCAAGAAGGATTAAAAGACAGGATTCATTATGATCGAGAAAGCGTAAAGCATCGTCAACAATGTGGACCATGGCGGTTACAGTACTGTGACCTGGTCTGAAACCAGATTGGCAGTGGTCGAGGAGTTGGTGCTGGTCAAGGTGATTGCACAGTTGTTGATGAACACATTTTTTTCAGGAGCTTGGCTAAGGTTGGGATACTCGAAATGGGGCGTACATTGTTGGGATCAGAGAGGTTCACGTCTGGATTTTTAGTATAGGTGTGAGGTGTCCACAGACATTCTGGCATGGTGCCTTGCGTAAGAGAGGCGTTGATAATTATGGTTCCAAAACAACAAAGTCAGTGTAGTGTCTACAAGGCACTTACCATCCAAAAGGCACGGGTCTCCAGGGTCGGAACCTTCCCAAAACGTTATAGGGAGGAACACAGACCTAGGGAGGTAATACAGGTTAAGTATGAAAGCCCTCACTCACCAACCTGGTTGGTGACATGCTTCATCATCGGGCTCCACTGGGTATGGCCGAGTGCCATCCCAGTGTGCTGCAACGCCAGGTTACTGCGGAGCGGGATTTTGTGAGGTGACAGTGAATTTAAAATACCCAATTAAGTCAAAAATATATATAATTTAATAGTTTTGCTAATTGGGAGAGGTTAAAAAGGAGTGAGGGTCAAAAAAATAACAGACCGGATTCACTCCATGGCGGTCAACATGTTTCTGCCTTCAAGTGTGTTTCACAGGCTTTCATCAGGACCAGATTGGGAGTGTGAGAGCCCCGGTGGTATGAACGCACTAAGGTTCACCCTACCGTGGGCTATTGTGTGAAAAAGTATAAATAAACAATTCAAAATCCGCCAAGTGGTATCGAGGTGGAGAGAAACGAGTTTACTCTATAATGAGAAAAGACATACAAACACAAGACAAAACATAAAAGAATTGTAAATGTGCGTGGTCAATTCATTATAAGGCGCCGTAGCTACAGGCACAAAACATAGTGCATGGATGGGACTGTGCCAGTAATCAGTACCTCAGGTGCAAAAAGTTGTGCTATCCGTGCTCTAGGATTATCCAGGTACTAGTGTCAGGGAAGTACACCGGACTTCACCTGAATAACGTGACTAGTACTGTATATCGAAACACACGTGGAGCCTAAATGCTACGTGAGAATCTAAATCAAAAGAGGGCCGGGAACTCATTGGACGTGGCCCGTGCATCATTTCTAGGAAGCAAAGATGCAAGAGTATGGAAAAAGGTTCTTACTATGAGGCCAGACCGTTCGTCGCCTCAGGGATCCCGGGGTGGGGGTGCGAACAAAATGGCACACCCTAGAGAGGGAAGGAAAAGAAAGGAAAAGGCCACGAGCGGCTGGGTAACCAGAACTGTGGCCGTAAAGAACAGAAAACAATAAGGAGACGGGGTGCGGGAAGTACACTTACGCCCTCGCTGCTCAGCACCCGTTAGGAACCTGCAAAGCCTCAAGCCGCCGGGTCCAGGAAGTGAAGACACCTGGAGCGAGGCAGATATAAACAGAAGGAATGGGTAGGGGAATAGAAGTAAGCCCGTCTGTGATAGGGCATAACCCCCAGAGCTGCGCAGTGATTGGCTGGGCCCCAGCCAATAGGATAAGAGGAGAAAAAGTTCGCCAGGGAGGCTCGACCGCTAATTCCCTTGACGCAGTCATCAGGAAAAACTTTATGCGGTATTGAGCGAACGAACATTTTACATGCAGGCGTCATTATGAATATGTGCCTGGGTGGATAAAAATTGGTGAAATGCAGAGTCCACGAGCGCAGACGGGGAAGTAATCGAGCATGAGCTAAGTGCTCCAGTATTACAAAGATGTCAATGCCAAAATGGGAAACAGAATGTGCGGGAAACGTTGCATGTAATTCAGGGAAGCCCAAAATAGTAAGGTTTGGCTGATCGTGTAAAGGGGTCCAACACAGTTAGGGCCAAAGAGGAACTATGTACTTGATAGATATGTAGTGGGACCACCAGAAAGTAACCTGGCGTTGCAGCACACTGGGATGGCACTCGGCCATACCCAGTGGAGCCCGATGATGAAGCATGTCACCAACCAGGTTGGTGAGTGAGGGCTTTCATACTTAATCTGTATTACCTCCCTAGGTCTGTGTTCCTCCCTATAACGTTTTGGGAAGGTTCCAACCCTGGAGACCCGTGCCTTTTGGATGGTAAGTGCCTTGTAGACACTGAGGTTCTGTAGCGATCCGAACCCGTGAATTCGGTATCATAGTACTGACACGATTTTGGTATCAATGAACCGCAAATGATCCATTATATACATGACAGTGTTTTCGCTGCGCAACTGGCATGAATTCACTGGAAAATAGGGCATTCTGTCAGTAAAGTCATGGCACCCATTTTAGTTACGGCATCCATTTTGTTTCTTGCCCTCACATAGCCAATGAACGGACGATGACCCCGGCAGGATCACCTTGTTAAGGACACGTAAGCTCGAGCCCCGAGAAAGGCTGACGCTACATGACTAGGCAGAATCAAGCTGCCTCCCTTGCCTGAGGCCAGTCCTGCTATACTGGTTCTCGTGTCCGTTGTCCTGACTGAAAAGGCTGAAGACGATTGCCCTGCCCATTTATGATCCATAAACACCTCTTATCCTACATTTCAATCCTTTGCACCTGGCTCTGCTCCTTTCTTTCTGGGCTTTTACAATGGGGAGGTTACGATTTTTATGATGGGGAGGATCAAGTAGAGAATGAAGAACTGACAAGAGAGCCTGATCGAATACCGAAAACCTACAACTAATCATTGTTTGATGTTTATTTATTATCTGTTCGGGATACCGGGTTGGGCATGAGAAATATTCGTGTAATGTTGCCCCAAGACATTTTTCTTGTATTTAAGAAACAACCCACTTAATACAATTCGAACAGTCTCCTAGATTCTGCCTCTGTGTGGTTCCTATGATTTCTGTATCCCTGCAGTAAATAAACCTTGGTCTTTGACGCCGCCATCGAGAAGCCCGTGTCTCTGTTTGTTTGTGCACCGGGACAGGGGGAACTCAGGGGTCTTCGGGTGTTGTTTGCCTGACACCTCTGGACTCTTAAAAGTCCAGAACCTCAAATTGGCGCCCAACGTGGGGCGACGTCATCCGGTACCGGTCCAAAGCCTGAAAAGTTCGAGAAGTTTCGTGTGAAGATTCCGGAGGGAGGTACCCCGCTTCATCGATCCCTGCATGTCGTAAAAGTGGCCCGACGATCTCTTCCACGAGGGTTCCCGTTCCCAGACGGCTACAGAGGACCGCTGCCTTGACTGTCGCCCTGTCTTGGACCCGAGGTGCAGACCTTAGTACGGCGAGACGAAGACGGGTTCTCCTTGGTGACGTCTTCCACATTTCAGTTAAGTATTAAGTGGGTTGTGCTCAGTTTGGTTATTCGGATACGTTTTGGATTTGTAGATTATCATTGGTTGCTCTTGTTAAGATAATCTTGGTATTTGGTATTGGTTCATTTTGGTAGGCCTAAGTTCTCTGCGCATTTTGGTTGGAATTTGTCTTTGTAGTCATGACTAAGGGTAACAATTGTTTTTTGTCCTGGTTACGTTGCAACGGGGATTCACGGTTGGAGGACTCATGTTTGGTTCCTCCGATTGGGACTCCTACATATGAGCTCTATTGTAAACATGGTGTGGGTCCTATTACGTATAATGAAGTATGGGTCCGTTATACCAAGAAAGATGGTGTCCTTAGTTGGCCACCGCATGGTAGTTTCGAAACGGAAATTCTAGATAATCTAGAAATGAAGTTGTTTAAGAGAAAAGCCCGGCCGGCGATGTTTGATTCTTTTCGCGTATGGCGCAAAGAAGCCAAACAGAGAGAAATTAGGAAAACAAAGAAAGAACAGAAAGAGAAAGGGTTGACTTTAATGGAGTCTGCTAGGCAGCTGCATGTCAACGAGACCGAGAAAGCAATGGAGATGGCGAGTAGAAAACATAATTTGGCAATTGATAAATGTTACCCTGTATTGCCATCTTGTCCTGCTAAGCCGATAGAGGACCCTGAAAAGGATCCCCTGTTGTCTTACCTGTTGAGTTCACCTCCACCGTATGCACAGGGTATTACAGTACCACAGTTACTACCTGTTGTACAGCCAGCTGTTGGTCAGCCTGGGATAGGTGCTCCACTCCCTTTGAATCCAGCTCCTGTCTTTCCCGTGGTCAATGATCCTATGGCACCCCCTCTTCTTGGGTCGCCTATTCCGCCTTTGCCTATCGTTTCGCAAACTGCTTTACCTACTACTCCTACCCTTACTACTTCATCTGCTTCAGCTGCCCTGTCCCCAAGCCCTGTCATTCTGACTCCGCTTTCCGTTCGTCGGAAAATAACCGACTCTGTAACTAATATATTAACCCCTCTTTACAGGTCCTTAATTGGGACCCCCGTTTCTGACTCTATACAGAGACGTAGCCAGCTTCCTGGTCCCGAGGAACGAGAGACGTTAGATTTGACAGCTCTTAGGTGGATGTCGAAAGCTGTGAAGTATGATGCACGAAGAGTATTAGACACATTTATGCAGTGGAATGAACCAACTCAACGTTATGTTTTTGACGTGATGTGTTCTCTTGTGCGTGAGGAATGGGAAGATGATGACTTAGATTCCGTCCCTTCTGATTTAATATATATTCAGCAGAAATTTGCCGCAGGAATGGTGATAGGTTCAGAAGTAGGGAGAGCGATAGAATTAATTTTAGCTTATAGGGATGAGTCCCCTTTTCGGGCGACAAGAGACCCTGATGGTACACCGATAACTAGGAAAAGACGAGGTCAGTATCCGATGAGAGAAGTTCTGCCCATATGGCGCGAAGCAGTTGCCGCTGATGCGAACTTGGGTATTGCAGCTGCTCCAGCACAATTCCAGAGAGTGTGGATACACATTCCTTGGAAACGGGCTGAAGTATTAGCGGTAAAACAAGCATTACCATACCCTCGTAAGAATCCTGCTGGTTATTACAAAGAATTAACACAGACAGTCCAAGCGTGTATCATGAATTTGGCAGACATTGAAATGCTGTTTGGTAATGTAGTACCACAACCTATATGGGCCAAGATTCGGCAAGAGAACCACCCAGTCGCCTTAGGAGGTGATTGGCCAGCTATCGTAGCGGCAGACGCACAGCAGGTTGGTGGAGCTAAACCTGAACCTCTGATTGCTGACTTACCTGGCAGAATAATTAACCTGATGAAAACGCTGATGCCAGCGTTACGAGTAAATTGGGATAAACTATCAGCATGCAAGCAAAAGAAGGACGAAAGCGTCTCTGACTTCTTCACTAGATTTGAAGAGACCTTCGTAGATCACAGTGGGCAAGATATGAGTACCGAGGGAGGTCAGAGATTGTTTGTTGATAAGTTCGTGTTTAATTTACTACCTGAGCTTAGTAACAAGTTAAAGGATTCTGAAAGTGCATGGGCAGTGTCGACGACAGCACAGATACTTGCAACTGCACAGTATTACAAGAATAGAGAGAAAGAAGAGAAGGAAAAGTCAGAAAAGAAAACGAAAGATTTAAAAACCAAAGTTCTTTTGCAACAGGCATATCCGCCTCGTTCGAATCAGTCAGACTCACAGCAGCGACCCCAGTTTCAGCAGCAGCCACAATTCCAGCAAGGGACGGCCCAGAGATTTAATTATAGTTTTCCCCGACAACAGTTAGCATGGAATCAGTGTGCCTATTGTAAAAAGGAGGGTCATTATAAGAATGAGTGTCCAGTACTACACCCACAAACTAGTGGTGTCCCAGCTCAGAGAGGTAATGTTGGATTTATGCAAGCTCCTAGAGGTAGAGGGCGTGGTACGATGACACCACAGGCTGATCGCCAATCGAATTCTTTCGACCAGCGAAATGTACAACCTACGCAGCCAGGTAGATCTCCACAGTATCATGTTGAAGATTACTATGATCATAATGAAGAGATTCAAAGAAACGAACAATAGGACAGCCGCAGGCAGAGAGAGGGAGTAGTATCAGTTCCAGTTGATCAGAGTGGACCTTATGTCACAGTAGTTACCTCAGGCGTGGTCGAACCGTTTCTGTTGGATACTGGTGCGGCAAAAAGTTCAATCATGCGTGCAAAACTCCTTGGCGCACCTTTGTCCGGCTTAACGAACACTTCAGTAGGTTTCTCAGGCGCCCCTGTTCACAATCCTGTGTCCAGTCCTTTATCTATCACTGTTGGGCCATGCGAGCTAGAAGCACCCCTCATTTTAACAACCGGTTGTAATGAGAATCTGCTTGGTTTAGACCTGTTGAAACGCCTGCATGCGACGTTGTACTGTTCTCCTTCGGGAGTACAGCTCACATTAGGTAAAGGAGTCATCTCCCCGATGTACATGTCGATGGACAAGCTCCCACCGGAGTTGCGTTCTCTCCCTGATACTCTTTGGGCAACTGGTCCCAACGATGTAGGCCTCCTGGAAATTCCCCCTTACGTGGTAAGTCTAAAAGCGAATGTTAAATTTCCACGAATCCCACAGTATCGGATTTCAAACGAAGGTGAACAAGCACTCTTACTAATTGTAAAAGACTTGATACAGAAAGATGTGATAGAGGAAACTAGAGGAAACGTCTGCAATAGTCCTGTTCTGCCAATTCTGAAACGTACTGACCCTTCTAAACCACCAATTTACAGATTTGTGATTGACCTCAGAGAAGTTAACAAAATAGTGATTCCACAGTTTCCTGTAGTCCCAGATATCACTGCATTATTGACGTTGATTCCTGCATCGGCATCATGGTTTACGGTGATCGACTTGAAAAATGCCTTTTTCAGCATTCCCATAGCAGAAGAAAGTAGAGACATTTTTGGTTTCTCATTAGGAGGACACAGTTTCAGATTCAAACGCGCTCCACAAGGTTATTGTGAAAGCCCTTCAATTTATAGCCAAGCATTAAAAAGTCAATTAGACGCTCTTGTACTTCCTCATGGTGTTGCTCTGATCCAATACGTAGACGATCTTTTACTGGCTGCTGATGACAAGGAAACTTGCAAAGCAGCTACAATTTCTTTATTGTGTCATTTGTCAAACTTACATCACAAGGTGTCACCTTCTAAACTGCAATATTGTTGCCAAGAAGTGACCTACTTAGGTCATCTTTTGTCAAAGGAGGGAAGAAGGTTGACCCCAGAGAGAATCAAAGCAATTTCACAGATGACTGTACCAAGCACACAAAGAGAAGTGCGTGCGTTTTTGGGTATTACGTCATACTGTAGGCAATGGATCCCAAATTTTTCTCTCATGGCAAAACCATTGGTAGCCCTGACTGGAAAAGGTGTTCCAAGCCCTTTGCCATGGTCTGATGAATGTCAACAGAGCTTCTCCGACTTACGTGATGCGCTGTGTTCAGCTCCTGTGTTGGGTACTCCTGACTACAGTAAGCCGTTTACACTATATGTCCATGAAAGAGAAGGTTGTGCATTGAGTGTATTAACACAACAATTCGGCGACAAACAACGGCCTTGTGCATATTTTTCATCCACATTAGATCCGGTAGCCAGAGCATTGCCAAGTTGTTTAAGAGCCACGGCAGCAGCCGCAGTGTCTATTCGACAGTCTGCTGGACTAGTCATGAACAACATGTTAGTAGTCATGGTTCCACATGCTGTGGATACACTCATGAATAGAACGAAAACTCAGCACCTCACCAGTGCTAGATTATCAGGCTATGAGCTGACGCTTTTGGCAAGTCACATTCAGATCAAGCGATGCAACATATTGAATCCAGCAACACTGTTGCCGACTACTCAGGAGTCGAGTGATTCAGAGCCCCATGATTGTTGTTTCAGAACTGAGGAAGAGACAAAAGGTAGAATTGATTTGAAAGATACTCCGTTATCAGACCCAGACGGCACGTTATATGTCGATGGGTCCTGTTTTAAACTACAGAATGGTGATGTGACGGCCGCGTATGCAGTTACGACTTTGAGTACGATTGTTGAGACTGCAAGAGTGAGTCAGAATTCTGCCCAAGCAGCAGAATTAATTGCATTGACAAGAGCGTGTGTTTTAGCTGAGGGAAAGAGAGTGAATGTGTTTACTGATAGCCAGTACGCCTTTGGCGTCACACACAATTTTGGGCGTCTCTGGAAAGAAAGAGGTTTTCTCACGTCCCACGGAACTAAGATCCAACATGGACAATTAGTCAACGATCTATTAGAATCCCTGACCCTACCGAATAAAGTTGCAATTGTGAAGTGTAGTGCACATCGAAAGATTACGGATAATGTTGGCCGAGGGAATGCGTTTGCTGATGAGGTCGCTAAAGAAACGGCCAAGAACATGACGAGCCGAATGTATGTTGCAACGTCTGCAAGATGGATTGCTGAATCAGGAATGTGTGAGAATACGATTGACAGTGTGAAAGCAATCCAAAATGAGGCAACTGAAAATGAGAAGAATGAATGGAAGGAGAAAACGGGTAAAATGGATCCAAGTGGATGTTGGATTGATCTGTCTGAGCAGCAACGTTGGATGTTACCTGACGCGTATGTACTTGCGGTAGTCACGATGGCGCATGGAGCAGCGCACATCAGTTCGAAAGGGATCTGTAAAATGTTAGCTCCAGTATGGAAGAACGATGGAATTACTAAGTGTGCGGAAAGAGTGGTGAAAAACTGCATGGTATGCCTGATGCATAATCCTGGCAAGGGAACCCCAACCCCAACTAGTCATTTTGCTCCCCCTTCATGTCCCTTTGAAGTGATTCAATTGGACTATATCCACATGGACAGGTGTAACAATCTTAAGTATGTCCTAGTGGTAGTATGTGCCTTTTCAAGATGGATTGAGGCATACCCATTAAAGGATAACACTGCCATGTCCACTGCCAAAATCCTCCTCAAAGAATACTTCCCTAGGTATGGTATGCCACGGATTGTTTGGTCAGACAACGGAAGTGAGTTTGTAGGGAAAGTTATGAAGAGTGTGTGTGCAGGTCTAGGAATTGTACAAAAATTCCACAGTGTGAACCATCCACAGTCAGCAGGTTTGGTGGAAGGGTACAATGGCACCCTGAAGCTGAAGCTTGCGAAAATTCAAGCTTCCACTGGTCTCTCTTGGCCAGACGCACTGCCTCTAGCTTTACTGTCCACCAGAGCGACTGTACATTCTCGAGTAGGGCTTAGCCCATATGAGATTGTGTTCGGCCGCCCTGCTAATGTTTGGGGAGTCCCTAGGCCAAAGGAATTCAGACAGATAGAATACCCAATGTTGATTGATTACCTTCATGATCTGACTGCTAAACTGAGCCTTATTCATCAACAGGTATTCGAATCCTTGCCTAAACTGCCGGAGAGTCCAGGTCATACGTTGAAACCCGGCAACCAGGTTGTAGTGCGGAACTTTGAACACACTCGAAACCTTCAGCCAAGATTCGTGGGCCCGTTCCAGGTCCTCCTCGTAACCAGAACTGCAGTACGCCTAGCTGGCAGGAAAAATTGGGTGCACGCCAGCCACACGAAGCGTGTCCCTCTCCCACTCCCCTATGACAATTGGGTTAGACAGGGAATTGGTGTATCCGAGACAGAACCTGTTCCTAGGCACATCCCTTTCAGCGATGCAGAGTACCTAACGGACCATCCACGAACTAAAACGCAGAACTTTGGCACCTCAGCAGAAACCACTCCTTTGAATCCTGAACCGAGCATTGTACAAAGTGAACACTTGTCGCCTGTGGAATCGAACATTTCTGCACCTGTAGACCAGCTATTTCCAGACCAAACAAGACCCGGAAAGTACAGATATAATCTACGTTCTCATGTTATGAACTAATGACATTGCATTATCGCCCTTCTGTTTAAGGACTGTAAAACTGTTTTGATCATACTGCATTCCAGTCAATCAGGAAGTTTGCTAGAATTTTTATTTTTTATTTTTATGTTTCTTTCACCTTGCCATCTGGGTTACCGTAGGGTCGTAACGTGTGCCTTGTTTTAATTTACAGGGAATCAGACATTAGGTCGGTTTCTTCTGTTTGTCTTGGGAACTCCCAGGATAAACAGAGGTAAGTTTTTAACAAGTACAAACCATCCGTTGCGAACGGTTGTAGAAGATGGAGCTTCCTGAATCACGACGGGTTAAAGTCATAAAGGTGCACAAGACAAAATTATATGACATATTGTATAGTAAATGTTTCCTAATGCAATGTGCCCTGACACTTCTGATTGTTTTTATAACTCTGATAGGCGGAATTATTTTTGGTATTCAATTGATCTTTGCACCTGTTACGTCTACAGTATCTCCCCATATTTCTGTTTCCCCGACTATTGGTTCTATTCATTCTTTTCATCCTTTTCCTGCCCACGAGCAAGCTCGACGCTCTGAGTTTATAAATAACACTTTCATTCAGCTCTTGCACCAACATCAACTAGTGATTAACACAACAAACTGCTGGGTATGTGGCCTGATACCACATACCATAGACAAGGGCATCCCTTATTTGGTTCTGCCTTTCAGTTATAATGGATCATTCTGGGCATTTCAAACCATGTTCGCCTATGCTCTAGAGACCTACCCTCCACGACCTCCGCGTTCCACCCGGTATAACTCTGCTAATAGAGCCTTGGTAAAAGGAATCACTGATATGGTGAGAGATGTCACTAATACTCCGTACATTCCCAAGGATGAGTTGCGAGTTTACATGGGGTGGAACATTACAGAATATGGCATCACTCTGGGTGAGAACAAACGTAAGAGCTCAACTCCGATCTGGGTCGTACCCCACCAAGGTCAGGTCTGTTTGCAAGGAAATGGGAGGAATCCGAAAGCTCGACTAGGGAAGAGTGACTGTATTGAAACATACGTGTTCCCGTCACAATCTTCCCCTGCATTCTTAGCCGCTAAGGGTACCTATTTTGTTTGTCAAGACAGAGCATATACATGGCTGCCCGCTGACTTCTCAGGCTCATGTTATATCGCTCAACTGTTACCTCCGACATACACTGCTGCACCGGATTATCACAAAACGAGAGTTGTGAGAGGTGTATTCAGTAAAGAGGATACTGCTGGCCAAGAAGCAGGAGACTTTTTCAAAGGTTTCCTCCCGTTCTGGGGGCCTATGGTCAACAGTAGAAACCTGCGTCAACTAACACGAGTAGTTGAATCCACCATTATCGAAACTACAGGTGCCCTTAGTAACCTGACAGCTGAGCTTCAAGCGGATCGCCTCATGACGTTACAGAACCGTATGGTTCTTGACGTGTTACTTGCAGATCGAGGTGGGGTATGCAAAATGATTCAATCAAGTTGCTGCGTTTTTATCCCAGATAATGCGCCAACAGTATACAAGGCCATCTCTAAGTTACACAAAATCTCCGACTCCATTCACGTAGAGGAAGGTGACTGGTCACTAATGGGATGGTTCTGGAATCTGTTATCTGCATGGGGGTGGAAGGTTCTAATGGTCATCGGTGTTACGTTAGTATTTTTATTTTCGTGCTGTCTCATTATTCAGTGTGGCCCTGCCTTATGTAGCGTTTGTGTTTCATCGTGCGTAAGGAGACCACCTGTTTTCGGAAATGCATCACGAGATAAAGTAATGCTACAACAACATATCAGTGACCTAATGAACATAGAAATGGACTCTGACATAGAGTGAGTTATTGCCTATGTAAGGGCAAAAGGACGGTCTGAGGTTCTGTAGCGATCCGAACCCGTGAATTCGGTATCATAGTACTGACACGATTTTGGTATCAATGAACCGCAAATGATCCATTATATACATGACAGTGTTTTCGCTGCGCAACTGGCATGAATTCACTGGAAAATAGGGCATTCTGTCAGTAAAGTCATGGCACCCATTTTAGTTACGGCATCCATTTTGTTTCTTGCCCTCACATAGCCAATGAACGGACGATGACCCCAGCAGGATCACCTTGTTAAGGACACGTAAGCTCGAGCCCCGAGAAAGGCTGACGCTACATGACTAGGCAGAATCAAGCTGCCTCCCTTGCCTGAGGCCAGTCCTGCTATACTGGTTCTCGTGTCCGTTGTCCTGACTGAAAAGGCCGAAGACGATTGCCCTGCCCATTTATGATCCATAAACACCTCTTATCCTACATTTCAATCCTTTGCACCTGGCTCTGCTCCTTTCTTTCTGGGCTTTTACAATGGGGAGGTTACGATTTTTATGATGGGGAGGATCAAGTAGAGAATGAAGAACTGACAAGAGAGCCTGATCGAATACCGAAAACCTACAACTAATCATTGTTTGATGTTTATTTATTATCTGTTCGGGATACCGGGTTGGGCATGAGAAATATTCGTGTAATGTTGCCCCAAGACATTTTTCTTGTATTTAAGAAACAACCCACTTAATACAATTCGAACAGTCTCCTAGATTCTGCCTCTGTGTGGTTCCTATGATTTCTGTATCCCTGCAGTAAATAAACCTTGGTCTTTGACGCCGCCATCGAGAAGCCCGTGTCTCTGTTTGTTTGTGCACCGGGACAGGGGGAACTCAGGGGTCTTCGGGTGTTGTTTCCCTGACACCTCTGGACTCTTAAAAGTCCAGAACCTCAACACTACACTGACTTTGTTGTTTTGGAACTTTTCCCTTGAGGGGACTAGTCGTGTTTTTACCCTTCCTCTTCTGTTGTTGGTTGATAATTATGGTCCATAGGGGTATCAGGAGGTGTAAAGTTTCCTTGAGGAATTTGGAGGGGAGAGGGTCATTGAAGTGGTTGGAAAGTTTAGTGGAAGACAGTAGTTTTGAGATGTCAGTGTCCTCAAATGTCTTAAAGATGGATCACGAGGCATTGTTTTTAGGTTTAAAGAGAAGGTTGCTAGGACACATTTTCTGTGAGGTGGAGGTGGAGGTGGATTGTGACTGGGTTTCAGGCAGTAAACAATTCACAGCAATGCGGAGCTCATTGTCAATTGACTTAGTTTTATCAGAGAAAAGGAGGAAAATGTTGACAATTAGGTGGGGTTGTAGTGTCAGATGTGGAGGATTTACATTTGCCATTAGTTTGTTGTTTCACTAGTTCAAAGAGTTTTTTTGGACGGTTGAAGGCTGTGTCCAGTTGCTGATGGAAAAATTATGATTTGGCACTTCTGATGCAACTATTGTAGTTCCTTCCTTTTTTACACAATAGTTTAAGGTTTGAAAGAGATGGGGTCCGCCGCCACACTCTTTTTGAAAGTCTAAGAGCACGGCGTTCCTCGTTAAGCCTACAGTTGAACCAGTTATTGGTTTTACTTATCAGGACTCTCTTTATTTGTTTCAAGGCTATGGAGTCCATGATGTTAGACATAGAGCTAAGGTAGTGCTTACTGAGGTCTTGAGCATCAACCATATCAGTGGTAGGAGACAGGAGGTTAAGGCTGGTGGCAGATATGTCCGGATTGAGATTGAGAGTGTTTCTGATCCAATGTTTAGCTTTCACAAGCTAGCCTTTGTGGATGGTTGCCTTTACAACAATGAAGAAGGTGATGCAGTGATGATCGGTCCAGTCACAGGGTGAAATAGGATCCAACAGAATGGTATTTTCCTTGGCTATGATTAGGTCTAATATGGCCCCTTTTATATGAGTAGGACGATTACAGACATGGGTCAGGATGCGGTCCTGGATGAAATGTCTAAAAGCAATTCACTAGTGGATCCTTAGTATCATTCCAGTAAATGTTGACGTCACCTAGGAAAATCTGGTTGTTGCATAGGGTAAGGTTGGTGGAGATGATCTCAATGATTTGTTCAATGAAGGTAAGATTATCACCTGGGGGATGGTAGAAAGTGTGCAGAGTTAGTCATGATATTGGTCATGATAGATTCTGGAGTCCTCGCGACTATTTTCTTTCCTGAGTTACATATCCCTGATACGAAGGAGCGAGATTTTTGTTAACCATGGGTACCAAAGCCACAGTGACAACGTCTCCTGTGGACATCCCTGTGACTGCCCACCTTGGGCACCACTAAGCAGTACTCACCTGTGTCTTATACATTTTTGATCCAAGCATTACATTCTTTGAGTTTAAAGAGCTATATTGAAGCAAATAAAAACATAGGTACGACGTTATAACAAGATTTATATAGAAAATAGCAAAAAAGTAACAAACAGTATACATTGTAAAGGAATGAACATCTCAAGATATCTACCAATGATAGACACATAAACCCAAAAGATTAAATCAATAATGAAAAGTTGTACCTTGAAACACAGTAGCATTTTACATTTTTCAGAAAAGGGGGAAAGCTGGAAAAAGAAAAAGAAAAAGGAAGAGAGGAGGAAAAAGAAGGTGAAGAAGAAGGAAGAAAAAGAAAATAAGGTGATATCCTTATCTAATGTCATAATTAAGATTATCCCGATACATTTATCATATCATTCTTGATCCAAGCTTTTTAACTTTTTGACTCAAGCATTCAATTTCTACATGCTTTTTTATGCACTCTTAATTCACATGATTTGGCTTACTACTTCACAAGTCCATGATTGAGGGACATCACGGGTAGATCCCTGTCAACTCCACCTTGATTTTTTAAACTTCTCTTTGTTTCTCCCTCTCTACAGGTTGGACATAGAACAACATACACATACAGTAGGTAGCACCTAGGGGCACCAATCTTGGTTTTGAGTAGTTTGTCCACTACGCATGTTTTTTCATCTTGATGAAGTGCTGCAAATCCTTATGACCAGTTTAGGCGCAAAACATGTTGACTTTCCTTTTTATGAATAAGTGACCAGAGTCAGGTCCCTATCCTGAGACATTAGGAGATCTCTCCTACACATTCTCAGTATCCAGACTACCAGGGTTCCTTTGAAATCTCAAGGTAGCACTCACCTGTGATGCAGCACGACTAAAACAAACCCTTTACAAACGTCACCCAACCTAGGAAAACTCTCCCACCACTTATTCATCGGTGGGGCCCATAAGACCGAAAAAACACATTTACTCAGTTTTCCGGAGAAGTGACAAGCTGGCGAGCTGCAAGACAAACGGGATTCCTTATTACTATTATTTCCCTAAATAATAACTATATACATTATATACATTTAACTTTAGAGTTTTATGGTTTAAACATCAAGGTACTCCATTATTTTGGGTCGATGGACCAACTAGTAGGAATCAGTTGAAAACAATTAAGTCCAGCTCAATCACAATTAAACCTTTAACTTTTATAGATCATAACTTTAATTCTAATAACCACAGACTCAGTTTGAGTTAGCATGACATTTTATCTAGATTTATTGAATAAATTGAATAAGTAAAATGTATTAGACAAATTATAATCATTCATTTCATAAGTGTTTCAAGTAAAGATTCAAACAGAAACAGAAAATACTCATTACCCTTGATCTTAGGGCGATATCGAGAATGGTTCACCAGAGCATGAACTGCAGAACACAGGATAGGTTTCCAAACTGACTGACTGTCCCTTTAACCTCCTCGGACGTATTCCCTCCCACGATAGAATCCCGCGACGGTCTCATTCCTTTTTCCTATCAGAATTCGAAGTTCAGAATCTGTTAAAGTCTTTTCAGCAGCAGGGAGAAAATCGTCTCAAAAGACAGCGTGTTGTGTTGAATAGAAAATAAGCAAGTGCCACGTCATCATAAGCACCATTTTTTATACCCTTTCTCTAACTTGCTATACCCAGAATTGAAACTTTTAGGAGCTGTGATTAATTTACATTGGTCCATTGGAGGGGTGGTGATGGTCACCTCATTGTCCTCCTTGCCTAAACCAGTTTTGTAAATTGCATATTCACGTCTGTCCTCGTGACTTGTCAAGTTCTAACAACCGTAACCACTGTTTTTATTAATAAATGGAATCATCTTCCGCAGTCTGAGTTTTCCCATCCGTTCCCATGCTCTTTTATAAAGAATCTTGGCATCCACTCTTTTGCTAGGCCAGTGCGACCTTGACATCTCTCACTCCAGGCATAGGCCACACTCGTGACTGTAAATTCCATTCTGCTCATGCGCAGGGGCCATCTTGATTACACGTGATCACATCTCTTGGCAGTGGCCACTTTCTCAGCGAGGCCTTGCAGGCCTGAACGGCACTAATGTGAAAACAACATAGCAGAAATTAGACATAGAAAATAAGTCCTTCTGTTTACCACCCACCATTCTAATGACCCGTGTTAGGTGATACCTAGCATAAGCGACATTTAAAGCCATTTTACTTACCATCTGCATTCTTTGCCACAATATTTAAATACACATGAAATACATGCCATTTTACTTCTATTTTCTACACAAAACACAAAGCTAGGTTAATGTAATTTCACATCTGTAAGTAAATTAGATTTAGCATATGCCCGTTTGTTTTTCTGCTTGCAGTGTCTAATTAAAGGTGCATTGATTGATTAGTATATTCAGTTAAACAATTAGTAAAATTAAGGTTATGAGGTCATTAACTTCGAAGGGGTACACATTTTGTTTGTATTTTCCCCTGCTCTATCAATTGCCAGCAGGTTTTTATCCCAGGAAGGGTGGCCCCCCATTAAAGTATAGTGCAGGATCTCCCTTACCAGTTTTAACCTTTTATCTCATACCCCACCACTACAAAAACCAGCTCACCCGCATTCATCATACTGCATCCTCTTAAAAGATCTCTGCCAAAGCGACCCTTCGGGGGACCCGTAGGGCATTGCAGTGCCAGCCCGATGAGGAGCACCGCCCTATGACGAAGCATGACATCCTCTAGGGGATGTGTGAGTGCCATGAACAGTACAGCTGACTGTCTCTATCTTGTACTCTGACCCAGGCACTCTGCACCTGTTGAGAGACTGTCTCTAAATCTCGCTCCTTCATAGGAACATTGGACCCTTGTTGAAACTTTGATTCTGTATAGGAGCACAGGTTTTTGGACCTCCTAATTAGACTCCCAGTCCCCCCTGTACCTCTTCTCTTTGATGAGGGGTCCTTCTTGAAAGGCCATGTTGTGTAGCCAGCCAGTGTGCTTTTGCCATAGGCTTGCATGTGTTCTTTGCTTATGGCCATGTCTCCTTGCTTGCTGTTTGACCATGTGTTCGGTGACTATTTTAAGCAGGCAACCAGTGTTCTTTTGCCATAGGCCTGCATTTGTTCTTTGTTGTGGCCATGCCTTCTTGCTGGAGGCCATTTTGTGTATGCAATTCACACTTAAGTACGCCTGGTCTTGAGATGCGAAAAGGGCTGAAAGCTAGTCCACAGCCCGAAACTGTAACCTGTATGAAAAAGTATGTCTGTGATCAAAATGTTTACATAGAAGAAATCCTTTGTTAGGAATAGAACCCTCACTCACCCAAGGGTGACATGCTTCATCATTGGGTCCCTTCCTCACACCGGGACTGTGAGGTCCATGGTGTGGGCTACACTCCCTGAGTGGGAGGAGCAGATGTGTTTTGATGAGCGATGGAAATGGGGTCAGTGAGGGATAGAGCGCTAGTGAAAGTTCAGTGTGTAGTGTTGGTTAAAACTACCTTCAGGGGACCAAAATGACTTTATTCTGTAGGTCCAACAGGGTAGGGTCAAGAAGCGGACCGGTGTTCTAAACCAAATATACCCATCTCAATAGTCAACATGTTTCTGCCCACAAGTGGTCCCCAAAAGGGGTTCCAGGGCATACACCAGGACCTTAGTTGTTAGTCACTCTGTTCACAGTGTTTCTATAATACAAACAGTTAATTATACTGGCCAGTCAAGGATCAAATTGGCCACAGAGATGGTGGCCTATATGTGCAGTGGGTCCACCGTCATTCTGAAAAAGCAAAGAAAGATCAAGATCAAAGTAAACATTTCAAGTTCACACAACATTTGCAGAATAACACGAGCGCTCGACTTTGAATGTTATAATGATGACTGTTGTTAAATGCATATGCTCAAGGTCTAACAGTGCTCAACAACCACATAAAAGCTTGTTTAAAGTAGTTATCTGTGTAGCTATAATCTTTGTTATTGGATGGATATCTTACCTTCTCCTAGAGTAAGGGATATCCACCCTCAAGACACTAGGTATATCCAGAAGTGCCCCATTCAAAAAGAAATCATGACAGACAGTAGGACCAGGAAATCCTTCATATGAAGTGTATGTGTGGAAAATATTATCCACCAGAAAATTGTGCAAATACAAGACATCCAGCATGATCTGCAAAGTGCTACACCGTGTACTCCTTACAAACAAACTGTTAGTTGTAGCTTAAACCACCCCGACAAACCGCAGAGGACTGAGAAAAGTGCGGCTGCTCTACCCAGAATGGAGAGGCCCGTGGAACAGGCCACTCCCACAAGGACTTTACAAATTGATACAATTCACAACTTGTTATGATATGTCAAAAATAGCCCCCTCTATAACAAGGGCCACTGTATGTTTACGCTAGAGTTATGTCCAGTGTTTTGAAACAATGAGTGGAAAAAAGGTTCTTCAGGTCCCAATACATGAGGAAAACCCTCCCTCCCCAGAGGGTAGCAGTATATAGCGTGACCAGTGTGACTGGCTTCAAAATGTCAAAAAAAGGTGCTACAAGCCTGTGCTTAACCGTAGTGTAGTGCTTTCTTCCTTTACGGAGTCCCGGCAATCAAAGCCGGCAGCCATAAGTAATGGCACGTGCCGGCGTGCGTCCCTGTCATGTGGTATGCATCAAATGCGTCCATGTGTAGATGGGAGTTGTAGTCTAGATGGGATCAGGAGTATAGTTAACAAAACATGGACTGGAGTCAGAAAAATTTCAGCACGGACAGGAGGTGTCCTGAGATTGTGCTGTAACAGCTAAATGCCGGCCTCATCAAGAGGCAGCCAAAATAAGATCAAATTATAAGAAATGGCACTCGATATCACTTCCCTGATACGAAATACACGTCAAAGGCGTCCTTGCGATCACGGGAGCTCCGATGCACATATTATCCCTGTGGATCCCCTATGGTTCGTAAGAAGTGCTGGAGTTGTAGGTAGGAGTAGTAGGTAGGCAACAAACGTTGTAAACCCTCTGGAAAAAAATAACTCATAATAAGAATTAAACCAAGGAATCTCAGTGGGCATCATCTACTCTGCCTAGTGTGAACAAAGAATCATATCATGCCAAACGCCAGAGCGAGGCATAAAAGAGACATGTGTTCAAAAGTGTTCATGAGACAACAATATAATTAAACTCCCCAGAAACCTCTGGGGGGAATAAAATAGGCAAATTACATGTGTGGAGGCACATTCACGTTTGCAAATTAGTGTCCCAGGCTCGTCCAGGGTATATCATCATTCAGCCCTTGATTGTTACTCTTCAGCCTGAGGAACCAACAATGTTCTCTATAAAAGAGAACTGATTCCAGATGTCCCTTTTAAGGGAGCAATTGGGTTCGTCCAATACTAACCAGGTGATGTCATTTTCAGTGTGGGCAGGCTCTAGAAAGTTTTTTGTCAGTTTTGTGTTGTTTTTCTTGCACCTCAGGGAGTTGCGGTGTTCAACGATCCTAGTTCGGACCTTATGTATTTTCATACCAATGTAATTTAATCTGCAAGGACATCTCAACAGGTAAATTACCCCTTCTGTGTTGCAGTTTGTATGCTTGGGAAGTTCCCATCCGTAAGCCCAGATCAATTTGTGTTGTCGTTAAAGTGTATGGGAAACTGAGCATGAACCGCATTGGAAATGCCCCTTGACAGGTGGTAAAGCCACAGAGTGTTCTGTTTCAACTGGTTCTGTTTCGTGCAAGGTCTTGTATGGACCACTATGTCTTCTATATTCTTACTGCATTTGTGGGCAAAAAGGTTTTTTTTTAATATTCTTTTCTCCTGTATTAAAAATGGGCCAATTTTTTTGTAACAATTTTCTTGACTGTGTTTGTTAGGTGACAATAAGTACCTACACATACAAGTCTATCCTCTTGTTCTTGGGGTATGTCTCTAAGAGGGCCTCCCTATTGTTATTGCTGGCTCGCTTTGCAGCTCTATAAATTAGATCATTAGGATATGCTCTTTGTGATAAGCTGGTTTTAAGTGTAGCTGCAAGTTCTTTGAATTTAGTCAATTTGGTACAGTTCCTCTTAAGTCTCAAAAATTGCCCCACAGGTACATTGTCTCTTAGTGCAAGTGAGTGGAAAGAGTTGTAGCAGAGGAGGGTGTTTCTGGCCATAGGTTTAGTGTAGAGTTCTGAGTAGATTCCTTCATCCTTAGGATACAACAGAAGGTCTAGAAAAGGTAGAGACTTCTTACTGTATTCACAAGTGAATCTAAGATTAGGATTCCAGGGCTTTAGCCACTCTGAGAAGGCATGGAGTGTCTCTTAGTTGCCTTCCCAGATAACCAGAATTTCATCTATATATCTCTTCCAGATTTTCAGGTTCCCAGTATATGGATTGTGTGGAGGATAGATGCATGATGACTCAAAATTATGCATGTACATGTTTGCCATGCTCAGGGCAAACGTGCTCCTCATGGAAGTGCTGTTAAATTTTGTGTAGCCAGCCAGTGTCCTTTTGCCTTAGAGCTGCATGTGTTCTTTGTTTTCCTGACCTCATGCTTGTTGTTGTGACCATGTGGCTGATGGCCATTTTGTGTAGCCAGCCATTGTGCTTTTTCCATAGGCATGCATGTGTTCTTGGCTATGCATCCTTGCTTGCTGTTTGACCATGTGTCATGGTAATAAGTAGTAGTCCCCTTCCTCCAGTACAGGAACAATTGTCTTTATTTTATTTTAATTTGTCTTATATTTTATAGTTCTACTTGTTAATTTGTACCCTTTTTTCCATTTCTTTTTTCATTTTTTTCAAATTTTGTTTCAATGTTTTCATTTTATTCAAATCATTTTACTTTTTCTTTTACTTTTTTGTTTTTATTATTTTTTCTAATTTTATTTTCTCCATTTTCCTAACATCCGGCATTAACCTTGTGCTATTGGCGATGCACAGTTGCACAACAGCATTCATTTTCAAAGGAATATTCCATTGTCAGTTTTTCTTTGTCACCTTTACCTCCCTGAGTGCCACATCCCATTCCTATTTTGATGCACATAAAGCAAACAATTATATATGTGTGCTGTAGCTCTTTCTTATCCTTCCTAAGTGTACATGAAAGTTTATGTGGTGTGGTTTTACAAATTGATATTGGATACAGTGTATTGTTAATTATTTATATCTTAAGTAACCACACTAATGATACTACTAATTCAACTACAACAATGCCACGTTTCACCTATGTTCTTCTTGCTTGTTTGCTTTGAGGTGCACAAGAGGCAACATCATCCACAGCATTGCCAGAAGGATTGTGCATGATGTGACGAGTGACCACACAACATGGACATCTCTTCAGTTTGTGAAGCTAAGTGCCACTACCAACTTACAACTTCAAAATGGCTCCAAAGAAATGTGCTGCCAAGAAAGTAGCCAGTGGGAAGGAGAATTAGCCAATTTCCATCACTGGCGAGCCAGCCAGGAACTTTTCCTGCAAATGTGTGCCTGCCGTACTGGCTTCTAGTGAGCAAGCTTGGAGCAGCACCCCTGTATCAGCAAACCCACCCCAACCTAGGCCCCAGCCTATGGTTGGCACAGAGGCAGCCATTCTAATCACAGCACTGCCGATGAGCAGTGACATTGAAATGGACTTATATCTTTCGCAAAGTAGTACCCAATCATTGCAAGAAACTCAGATAAGTGGACAATGACAGCAATAGCCAGCAACAGTAGTCCTTCCTGAGGTAGGAGCAGTTCAGGAGATTGAACTTCATGCTGAGGAAGTAGAAGTCGCTCTTCCAGACGATCCATTGTCTTCTAGATCTCCAGCAAGAAAAAGGAGCGTTACTCTACCATCTTCTACAAGCCCCCCTTCTGATGATCTAGTCTCCACTTGGATCCTACCTCAGTCTGAGAGTGAAACATGCCAGGAGAGGCTAGGTAAAGGGAAGGTTCCTGAAAGCCTTAAAGATATTGATGTAGACAAGGAGGATGATGACAAGCCAGTCATCATGGAGGTTAGCCCAGCCACAGTGGAGACCAACGTTACCGCATCTCAACCTGCTCTGAGGTAAGTGGCACAGATACTACCACCACCAATGCCTGCTGCCATATTTACAAGGCCCTGACAGCGACCTACATCCACAACCATCTCAGTAAAAGTAGGCACTGCAGAGAGGCAAACATCAAAACGCCCACCTGCCACCATTTGATCCAACATTGGCAGTGGCACAAACTTCAGAAAATGAACCTCCTTAATTTGAGACTTCTTTGCCGTTAGCAAGAAGAAGCCAAACATTGCTATAGGCTCCATTTTGGGAGCCAGTGTGTCCACTGAGTGTGTATTCAGTGCAGCTGGTACAGTTGTCACAGTGGGAAGGACCAGTCTCTCACCCCAAAACGTGGAGAGATTAACCATGATCAAAATTAATCAGACCTTTATACCACCAAATTACAGCATATCTGAAGTACGACAGGAGGAGGATGAGGGTGATTGGTTAGACTCTGGTCATGGTGGTAGTGTGTCAGCAGACCAACTTCTGGGCAAACCACCTGACTTTGAGGATGAACTCTACTTCCCTAACTACTAGGCCTCGACCACCAACCATAGAACGTTTTATTTCTATTGCTGAACAGCTTTGATGACACAAAAAAAGATATAGCTAGAAAATTAACTTTGTTTGTTTGTGTCTGACTGACTAATGCAGCCTCACCATTTTAAACACATTGCATTGATGGATTGGAGTTGGAACAGTGTGCAGTAAAGAAGCCTCCCCCATGCCCCTCAAGGACATTAGAGAGAAACATTTATCTATTCCCCTCGCTGGACTGCCCCACATTATAAGATTTACAAGATTAACCAATGTGTGTTTCGTAAAACAAAGAGGATCGGCAATGTACCACCATCACCACACTAGAATTAGAACAGGTAAATGGCATGCATGCACCAAAGATTGATATATGTTTTGAGTGATTCTTGTTTGTGAGTGGGTTGAGATATTTCATGTGATGGCAGGCAGCGAGACTGGGTGTTTAACCATAACAATTAAGCTTGGTAGTGTTTGTAATGATTTACAATGTTGGTGGACTAACGACGGGCGATTATTTTTTCCTGAAGGTATTTTTTTCCTTTCCATTTAACACTTAGCGAGATTTGTTTGCCGGGTCCACACTGCTATGTTTTCTTCTTCACACTCCTCAGAGACAGAACTAGTCCCTCAGCTAACAAACACAAATCTAGTCTTCACAAAAAATGAGTCAATGTTTCTCTTGTTGGTCATCAACAGCATTAAACAACAGGTCAATCTATCGCATTTGAGTTATTACCTAGTCAGTATGGAGTTAAACACATTACTCGGAGTCAGGAGGATGGTGGAAGGACTCTGGGCATGACTACGTCAACAACTGCCACCAGAAAAAGGAAGTTATCAACTTCACAGAAACCAACATTTGGTGATGATTTTAAGAGGCCTACTCAACTCTGTGGAGTGATAGTGAGAGAGGTGTGTCAATTTTACTGGATTTGGTAAATGCAATGTTGCTGAGTGTGGGTGCCAGCTGGCTCAAATCTTAAATTATGTGGTGGTTGGGTGTGGGGCCTGTTGTTACAGTTAACGGGAGACAGACATGTGGTGATGATCACAAAATGCACATGCCAGGTTACATATTATTATTATGATCATGACAGTTGCGAGTTTGATCAGCTCTGTGATTGTTGTTGGTTGTTGTAATTGCTCTCACCTAATTGATCGCACATCAGTCATAAAATGAATGATTGCAAAAAAGACTATTCTTATCTCTTGTGCTGTCTCTGAGTCTTCTTGGTGCACATCATATGAAGTTTACTTCATGTTCTTCTCCTTGATTCTACAATGTCATTTTAGTTTTACAAACCGCAGGCCTTCTTTCTCATTTAGCAAAAAGGCAAAAGCACCATAACGTTCACGCTTTCCTTACTGAACATTTTTTTTTCAGAAACACTGCCTTAAAGACTGTCGTCATGTTTCTGTACACGACGAGCTCAGCTTCCATTGACCAAAAGCCAAAAAAGATTTTCGGTAGAAAAGCAAAGGAACAACAAGCATGTTCATAGCCAATAGGTCTCACATTTGGAACCTTATAAGTATTTAGTTATGCAGCACAATATCCTTAGTGCAACAACATCAACAATGGCATGGCTAAACACTTATAAGTTTCCATAGGCGAGACCACGTCGTTCATTTCATGCGATACATATTCTGTGTCAAAGCAAAATGCACACGTGCATCCCGTTTTAGCTGATTAATTCGACATAAAGGCTTACTGTGAGAAATGTCGAGTTAAAGAACTCTGTTGTTAACTCGATATACAGCAGCACAATTGGTGTAATTTTTTGTAATAATTCCAGAGATTCATTGCTTATTTGTCGGTAAACAGTCAGCATTAAGTTAAATAAATAAAGCAGAAAAGAGTACAGTCCAAACAAACACTGGACATTTTCCATGCCTGAACTTTAGTGAATGAAAATGATGCTTAGGTGGTGACTTGGCCCGCTTCCTGATGTGACTATTAGGTTAGAATAGAGACACTAGAAGAAACTGACTATATGTCCTTTAGGTGGATAATTCTACTCACACGATAACACACACCATTGAGAGCGTGAACTCTTTGGAGATCAGCTGCACTAGCATTAAGAGTTGCAATGTTAGCAAAGGAACTCAGGTTGCTGAGCCTCACCCTGGCGAGAAAATACAAACACCCACCCTGTCCGTGTTTATATGTGCACCACCGCTGCTTTATGCGGGGCGCGTACAAGAACAGTCGGCAGTGCTAGGCATACAAGACAGTGTAGAGGCATGTTACAATATGACTGGCCAAATGAGGCCACAGATGCACCCCAGGGCCTCAGCAAACACCACAGAACCATGCAGAAGCTGGGCAATTTGCGTTACTGCCTTTAAAGTATTCCTGCACTTTTTACATTCTTCAAATATAAACAAGGACACGCTTTCCCCTGCTCTGTGGAAGGGACGGAGAGAGAAACCACGATCTACTGTCTCACCTCCTGCACTATCAAGGAACAGACACAGATACTCAAAGACACTGCCTACTGCACTGTGAAGGTACAGAGATACAAACCCGAAGACACTGCCTACTGGACAGTGGAAGGTACAGAGAAAGAAACCTTGAACAGTAAAGAAACAGAAACCCGGACAATTCCTACTGCGCGGTGGAAGGTACAGAGATAGAATACCGAGCTGTCTCCTGCTCTTACAAAGATATCAGAAAAACACGTCTTACTGGAGCTGTCAGAGAAAGAAAACAGACTCCCAAGAACCCGTGAATAGCTGATGTAATGAAAACAAGCATTGGCCGCGCGGCTGTAAAAGTAACGGCCGCGCGGGCGTGAAAGCGAAAGTGATCGCGGTGAAAGTGATCGCGATGACGCGCTCTGTGGTAGGCACGCGAGTGGTGCGCGTGCAGCAGTGATCACGCTGGAAGGGAGGCAGATGGTGGCTGCGCGTGTGCATGCTCGCGTGAATGCAAGCGTTAGGCCAGCAAGGTCTGGTAGCACTTTGAAAACCCGTATACTAAATGTCTTGCAGGGCAGGGCATTTGGTGGCTCAGGCGAGAACTAAAAAGGTGTGCATCTGATTAACAAGAATGTATGACGTTACAACGAATACATTTACAATGCATGCCTTTGCAATGCAGTTTTTACATCGCAACATGCTTTACAACGCATACATTTACATTGCATGCCACTTCAACAAATGTTTTTAAACTACATTTACAATGCATTCCATTACATCGCATTATACCTTTACAACGCATACCATTACATTGCATTTAAGGTAAGTGTTGGATAGTGTAGGGGTAAAAATTACTATTCTAGCTCCAGGGGGTGCAACAGTAGGGAAAGTGTTGGATAGTGTAGGGGTAAAAATGACTATTCTAACTCCAGGGGGTGCAACAGTAGGGTAAGTGTTGGATAGTGTAGGGGTAATATGCGTTGTAATGGTATGCGTTGCAATGACATGCGATGTAATACCTGCGTTTTAGTGACATACGTTGTTGCCATGTAATGACTGTGTTGTAAAGGTAGTGCGATGTAATGACTGCGTTGTAAAGGTTGTTTCCCGTTCAACAAGATGTCTGGTTGTTCAGCAATAAGCCCCACCTTTAGTTTTGATCATGAGATTTGCATATCAATGTAATACTTTCTACTGCCTGCTTTAAAGATGGTTTAAACCCCCTTCTGTTCTCTGCACTCTGGCACTTTACACTTTTGACTGTTGCCCATGCAACAGATTACTGGAATTTGATGTCTACGCAAGTGTCTTTCCAAGTCAGGCCTTGCAGTTGCATAACTGACTAACGGTCTGGGGTGAAGCAACCTTTGCGCAATAGCTGATAAATATTGCATTTTATGTTGCCAACACCGTTTTGAAAACCCACGACAAAGCTACTCCTCTCCATTTGCAGGAGAGATAAGCATTTGCAATACAATAGGTCTCGTATTTACGCAAGTTTAAGCTATTAGGATTATAAATGACAAAGCCTTTTAATTATGTTTTAAAAACCAAAATATAAATAAAAGGCATCGTCATATACAATGCCAATAGCTCAAACTTGCGTTAATGCGAGACCTATTGCATTGCAAATGCTTGTTCTACTATGTTGTTGTAGTCAATATAGGCAATGGCACCCACCTTCCCTTAGTAGTCAATATAGTTGCAGACTGCAGAGACTAGGAGAGTAGTAGGGCAAGGGTATCACATGGGCATAGCACATACCTAATTGTTGTTATACACTATCAGCAAATGTTTAAAATTGGTTGCGCTAAAAAGGCAGCAGTGAAAAGTAAAACAGCCCCAGAAACTTACATTTGAGGCAGAAATAGTAACACCCAACTATTTATTATTCAACCTACACAATAAAAAAAATACACCGCAACAATTGACCCACCCCTTTCCCCAAATAAATGAAATTCCCCCATACCCAACCATTGTCCAACCAAAATCAAAATGTCCAGTACTCTAAACTATATAAACCCCGATCCTGACTACCACATTCCCCCTCTCCCCCACAACAACAACCAAGTCCCGCCCACCAAAACAAAAGTTAAAAAAGGGGCAGAGGGCACTAGGCACGGAGGGCCAGGCTGAGGAGTTCGTTTAGGTGCCTCTCCATGTGGATTAGAACAAACACAGATTCCATTCGAAAGCAGAAGCATTAAAAAGCTGTCAGTTTGTGCGGTTTCAGATGAGTTCAAAGCACCTTCCCCGAGGCAACGAATTCAGTCACATAGAGGAACAAATAAATGCAAGGGGTTCTAAAGTTTGTGGACCGCCTCAAAACGCTATATTGGTTTGTGTATTTATATAGCGTGGCCTATCACCCGTCTTGGTATCCAGGCGCCGTCCATGGCCACAGGGAAATTAAGCGAAATTGCCCAGACTCACAGGGGAGACGCCGCGCCTGGACCGGGGATCACAGCAGAGGAAACCCTGCATACTACATGCCCCAGAAGGCTGAGGGCCAGCACCAGCAGCAGAGGTCCCATCCCCCGTGACCGGGGACCGCATTTAAGCACCTCGTGCCTCCCGCTTCACGGGAGACGCCGCGCCTGGACCGGGGATCACAGCAGAGGAAACCCTGCATACTACATGCCCCAGAAGGCTGAGGGCCAGCACCAGCAGCAGCGGTCCCGCCCCCTGTGACCGGGGACCGCATTTAAGCACCTCGCACCTCCCGCTTCGCGGGAGATGCCGCGCCTGGACCGGGGATCACAGCAGAGGAAACCCTGCATACTACATGCCCCAGAAGGCTGAGGGCCAGCACCAGCAGCAGAGGTCCCGCCCCCATTGACCGGGGACCGCATTTAAGCATCTCGCGCCTCCCACCTCGCGGGACGCACGCGGGCAGGCGCCGGGCTAAGCCCGGGCAAAGGGCGGGCCGTTTGTGGCCGTTAGGAGCCGGTAGAGGCCGGGCAGGGCCACCCCCCTGAGGACTGAAATCTCGAGTTGCTGCCAACGACGGAAGTATTAAGGTACTGTGATCTGCTCTAAGAGTATACTAAGAATATACTAATCCGTCGTGCTATTAGACTGCACATATCGTGACGCCTCCTGTTTCCGGACTGCGGCTGGGTTTATTGTCCTCTGTTCCTGTGCAGTTGCCTGGGCTCTTTATGATGGGCAAGAGAAAAAGCACTGAGGGAGGGTTGGTGGCTAGTAGCAAGAGAGGGAAAAAAGCTAAACACACAACCCATGCTGCCATGAACTGTGTACTGTCCAGAATTGAGGAAATTGTCAACGAATGCGAGGAGTCGCTTGGGAGCGGGAGTTCGGATGCCACTATTCAAGAGGGGTGTAAAGTGGCCAAGCCCGTTCTTAAAAATGTTAACAAGATGATTCCATCGATGTTCACTAATTCTCAACAAAGACACAATGCGCATGGCCTAGCCACTCCTCTGTTAAAGACTGCCGTTGACCCCCCAGCTATTGTAGCACAGACCACTGAGCATGTAACTGCCCCAGATCTACTCATTTATGAGCCCCCTCATTACCCTGTCTTATGTTCTAACAGGTTTTCCGTACTCGACTCAAATCCTGACGAACCCAGCTTATCACCTGACAGGGCGCCTTCTATTCATCTAAGCCATGACAGGTTTTCAGCTGGTTCCATGGAAGAACTGCAGGCTAGGATTTTAAGGTTGGAAGAGTTGGTTGTGGTTCTTAATAACAGGGTGACGAGCCTCGCTTTAGACCGAGGCATGCCTCCGGTCTCCCCCGCCTCAGCACCATTTCCGGGGCCCATACTTACCCTGAAGATGAGTGACCCGGCCCCCCTCTCCTGCCCCCAGCCAATCGACCCTCTAGTTGTGCCCCAAGACAGGGTTCTAGGGGAGGGTAACAACATGCCATCTCCCACCACTAGGTCCTATGCCGATGTTACATGAAACCTGGTTTCTAACGGGCCGTTAAATACTCACCTCCAGGCTAGGACAGGTAACAACGCAATTCCTCCATTTAGTAGGGGTGAGTATGGCCCATCTCCATACTCTGCGGTCGGGGGTCCCAGGCTCCATCACTCCCCTGCAAAGCCCTTTGTCTACATGACACATGTTCCGAAAATGACCAATCGAGGTGGATTTGAAAGAAGCGAGTCATTGCACAATAAAGTTATCCATTGGCTGAGGCACACTAGAGGCTGCAGATCAATTATCAGAGATGATATATTGAGAGTGCGTCGGCTATCGAGAGTGGATTCATCACTGGATTGCGTGGAGATTGAGCTTAGAGACCTAGCCCTAGCAGAAAATCTAATTTTACTGGAATTTAGGACGTCACCACCCGCACACTCCTCCATCCAAATTCTTAGTTCCTTGGTCTGGTCCCAATCTAGTGAGCAGGTGGATTCAGGCCTTAGACAGGTGGACTGACTAATCAGTCCCTATGTAAATATCCTTTCACTAACCCCTGAAAGTCCCTCCCTAGAGGGCACAGGCTTGCTTCCTGCCTTCCTTCTAGACCCTCCAGGGGACAGCCCAGTTGACCTTGTAATACCAGGTGCAGCTCCAGGGGGGGGCAGATAGGGGGCGCCCAATAAGCAGGGACGGAGCTGTAGTCCCCCCATCCATTTTGCACTCCCCGAGAGTTATCCAGTTCTTATCATGGAACATCGCCGGCTTAAAAAGGAATCTCGCCGATCCTGTGTGGAACGACTTCATCAGTAAATTTGATATCATCCTTCTCCAAGAAACTTGGTGTCTGGAACCCTTTCATAAATCTGGGTTCACTACCTATTCTGTCCCGGCAATTAGCTCCCCTAGAGGACGCCCGTCGGGGGGGCCTCTTAATTTGGGTAAATATCAAGCTGAACAGGATAGTCAAGCATAATGTAAGCGTGTCTCATGACATCCTCCATCTATCTGTTGGTGGGTCAGAACTCCTTCCCGCCTTAGAAATTTTTAACATCTACGCCAGAGGGTTGTCAGGTGCGCAAGCAAGCCCCACGCTATTAACCCTCGAGTCTGAACTTTCAGCTCTTTCCACCGCCTCTGGTGTCGTAGTAGCTGGTGACTTTAATTGTACTTTTGAGCCCCTTAGCGATGATGACATCCTGGGCACGGAAGGGGCTGACTCTAAGCGAGGTATCCCCCCACTTGGTCTCCCGCCACAAAAAATGGTCAAAAAGGGCTGTCCAAATTACCGCCCTGACCCTAGAGTTCAACCTAAGGGCGACAAATGGCAGAACCCGCTCCGACATCAGGGGAGCACCTACATTCACCAGAACTAGGGTCCCGTCGCGCATAGATTACATCTTGCTGGATGTTGGGCTGTGGCCGGATCTCATTGACATGGAAGTTATTTCTAGGCAGGAGAGCGACCACAACCCACTAACCATGCAATTTAAGCGCGAAATGTCCACTACATCTATTGAGCCTATTGGAGCCCAGACACTCTGGTCCAGAGAGGTCGTCCCGTCCAACTGTAATAGACGGCTCAAATGGTCTAGACTTGCCAAGCGAGAGGTAGATCTGGGTAGGATCAAAAACATCGTGGCAGAAAGTACTGGCTTATTGGAGGCTGTCCTGACCAGTTCCCCATATGCCCCGCTAACTAGGGGCTTCAATGAGATATATCTTGAGACCGTCGAAAAGGTGGGGAAGTTTTTCGAATCAAATGTCAATGGGGACCATAAGCCACCCCGATCAAATATGGAAAACTTGTGGTTTTCGCGTGATTGTAGGGAAAGGAGACAGGAACTTTCTAGGGCTTTAAAATGGAGGGATCAGCCCTCTATTGCCTGTGCTCGAAAATCTTATTATAGCTCTATAAAAAAGCTAAGAGACTCTGGGAAGAAGATCATTGGCAGGACTTGAAACGTGCAGCACGACGGAAAGACCCAACTCTGTTTTGGGATCTTATAAACATTAGAGCAAGGGGTGGGGCAGATCCAATCCCAAACCATATAACTGGGCGTCAGTGGTTTGACCATTTCTCCGGCCTATATTCCTCCGGTGAAGACTCTTCTCCGTTGGTAGCGGGTTCAGCCCGTGAGCTTCTCGTCCCCCCGGGAAGGGGGAGGGGGGGGGGTCAGTTTAGCCTTAGCGAAATCCACTCGGCAGTAAAAATGATAGCGCAGGGCAAGGCAGCTGGACCCGATGGTCTCCCTGGAGACCTTCTTCTTTATGATAGAGAACTCTGAGTTTATCCTACAAACCCTGAATAACATCGCAATGGGACACCCTGTACCAGATTCCTGGAAAGGGGCAGAGGTGGTGGCCATTTTTAAAAAAGGCGATAGAGAGGACCCTGCCAACTACAGACCAATTAGTTTAATTGATGTGATCCAAAAAGTGGTAGGCAGGGTCCTCCTAACAAGGATTAAGGCCTGGATCGACGAAGATGGCATTCTTTCTCATTTCCAGGCCGGCTTTAGGCAAGGGGTTGGAACCATCGATCAGGTTTTCAGATTTTGTACCATATACTGGAAATCTGTCACTATCGAAAAGGGTAGCCTCTATCTGGCTTTTATCGACCTTAAAACAGCTTTTGATCTGGTACCCCGGCCAAAGCTGTGGCAAGTCTTGGCTGATCTGGGCATTCCTTCCTTAATTTTGGACCTTCTTAAACGGCTTCATGAAGGTAATTTTGCAAGAGTCAGGTGGGGGCACCAGGGACAGATGACCGAGAGAATTGCAGTAAGGAGAGGGGTCCGCCAGGGCTGTGTTCTAGCGCCGACTATCTGAGGGTTGACGGGGTCGACGCGCCAACCCTGAGCGGGGAAAAATCACCCTCCTTGCTGTTTGCATACGATACGCTGCTGATCTCCAAGAGACCTATGGGCCTCCAAAAACTTCTGACCCGTTTTACCGATTTTTGCAATACTAGGAGCCTTAAGATCAATACATCCAAGACCAAGCTAATGGCCATGTCCCCTTCCAAACGTTTTAGGAACAACATCAGGGTTGAAAATTCTAATCTGGAGCTTGTGACAGCCTTTGATTATCTTGAGGTGCGGGTTAACAACAAGCTGAACTGGGCCCCACATCTATCTAAAATGCTCCTGAATCATAAGCGAGCTGCGGGAGCTATAGCTAGACATCAGAGGCTGTCATATAGCCGTCCAATAGCTGCAGCAATCGAGGTCTACCAGGGAAAGGTTTTATCAGCATCTCTCTACGGGGCGGAACTATGGGGATTTGACAATGTCACAGACCTGACTAAATCAGAAAATAAGTTCTTCAGAGACATAGTCTCGCTTCCCCTGTCTACTCCATTAGTTCCTCTCCGTAGTGACCTTGGTAGGCATCCCATAAGTGACGTGGCAAGGCTGCGCCCCTTACTATACTGGGTAAGGCTCAGAAGGTCCCCGGATTTAGATCAGTATGCATCCGCTCTGAATGACATATTAAAACTTGGAGCATGCTATAAGATCCCGTGGGTATTCAATTTACATAAATTGGTGGTAGAGCTAGGTTTGGGTGAGTCCTGGGAGAACCAGCATCCCCCTCCCTAAGCCATCATAAAAAAAATCTATTGGGACTGGGTTAACACCGTTACTCTGAGGTCTTAGAGAGGTATCCTCAGTGAGAAATTCTTAGGCATTAAACCCGCGCCCAGATTGGAGCCCTTTCTGGACCTGATCGAGTCCCCTAGTGACTGGTCACTTTACCTTAAATTAAGGTATGGTACTCTACCAATACATGAGTTCCAGACAGGGTGGAGAGGCGAGCAGGGGGCTGCTATGGGTTGCCCAGGTTGTGCCTCCCCCACGGAATCTATCGCCCACCTCCTCTTTGCCGGTCGGGCCTCTAGCCATGTTAGATCTAGATGGCTGAAACCCGTATGCGCCAACTTGGGGTGCAGGTTGTACAAGGTGGCTCTGCGTATCTTAATTTATGAGACGTCAGTCTCCAGCGTCATCTATTGGACTGCTAAGTTCTTGGGGGGGGGGGGGCCTGGAGGATCAGACAGAGGCTCCTCAAGAAGTCTCAGTCATTGAGTTGAACTTCAGCATTTTTTTTACCTCTGCCCTAGCTCCTAGCCCTATGTAAAGTTGTTAACTGTTGTATTTGTCCCTTCTCTATGCTGCACACATTGCATAACATTCTTTTCTCTGGGGCTTATGAATTATGTTGTTTTAGACATTTTCAAAATCTTAACTTGTACATATGGGAAACTTGCTGTTGTAGGGCGTTCCCATTTTAAATATTGTTTTTATAATGTTTTTATACTTTTATGATATTTTTATATATCGAATAAAGTTACTACAAACAAACCAAAGCCTCTCCATGTGCATCTGCCAGGCTTCCGTCCACGCAAGCCCTGAATGGATGCGGCATAGTAAAGTGCTGTCTGAGTGGGGGGTAGCAGTGAATGATGATGATTGTTGGCAGGCAGCTGCCAGCGGACTGCGGCACAATGAGATTGAGAAGAAGTTAGAGGTGCTGCTGGTGTTGGGGCCTGGCTAGGGCGATGAGCAGCTGCTACCTCCTCCAGGGCCACCAGCCACTGGCACTCTGCACTGCTCGCGTCCAGCTTTTACTGCCACAGACAGGCTGCTACATCCTGGCAAGATGGACAATGGACAATGTTGATGACCAAGAGTATCTAGAAAGATACAAGACACATTGTAAATAATGCTCTGTGTAAATACTTGTTTAAAAGTCTGTAGTGGGTGGCACAGTAGCAGTACATTATTGGTCCTCTAGTGCCATTTGATTTGATGTGATTAGAGTCACAGGCATTACCTGCAAATGCCTCTTATAAAACTAAAGGCAAATGCACTAACTGTCTGAAATGAATTAAGGCAGAATACAGGGGCACACCTGTTTAATAAAACTGGTTTTTTTTGTTTCTATTGAAGGATTTCTTAGTAAAATCTAAAAAGTAACTAAACAGACATTTCTTGTGGAAAAATAAAAATAAATGGCCTCTCATTAATGAGAAAGGTATTATGCACAATGGAGTACAAGTATTCTCTCTCTTTTTTGCTGAATTAATTCATGGAGTTATGCCTCAGCTGGCAACCTAGCTGTACTTGTCGTTAGTCGTTCTTTGCTAGTCTCTGCAGTCTGCAGCTGGGGCAGCTGTATTAGACAATAATCTTATTCCAAGAGCCCTGTTCTTCTTAAAAAAATGTCTTTTATTTTTTCCATGATGCCACGCAGATTAATAATATGAATGGTGCACCTTACGTATGAAATACATCAATCATGCAGACATCCGATATGCCATAAGTAGACAGTGAAAAAAGTGATGGACTGCAATACAGGGAAAGGAATAAGGAACTGGATATAGCTTTGGCACATTTGTAACAAATTATCCCATTCATAAAATTCAAGCAATTATCCATTCATCTTTGCATTGTTCTTCTAGTAATATTAATCTTCACCCTTGGCTTTGATAAGCACCATTGAAGCGTTGCATTCTTTCATCCACACTTTACCATAGAAAATTACCCATCCATATCCATGTTCAATCAATTCATGAATGCAAACATAGCTCTGAATGAACCTTTCACCAAAATCCATTTACCACCCATGCATCCTTTCACCCATCCATTCATCCTGCTTTTCCTTTAACCCATCCAGGTTTTCCTTTCACTCATCCAGGCAGGCATCCCTTCAGCCATATACATATACCCTTTCATCAATCCTTCCCCCATCCATGCAGATTTCTATCATCATCATCACCCACCTATATAGCTCTGTCCTTTCATCCACACATCCTTTCACTCATATATAACATACATTTCCCCATCCTTTCTCCTTCAATCCAGTTTCCTCTTTCCCATCAACCCGCCATTCTTAAAGTTAATTTATGAACCTTTGTCTGCTGAGTTTCAGATAAAAGAGGACATAACTACTTCACTCCGCTGTATCTGCTAAAGCGGGGTGTTCAGGTGTCAATGACCTTGCAGTGAGTATATTATTATTTGTCAATAAGGAAGCAATGTGACTTACCACTGTCTCCCCCAGGGCCGGACTGGGAACCAAAATCAGCCCTGGCAAAGTGCTCGGCCAGCCCCCCTGGGGCTTTGCCAGGGCAGGTTTTCGCCGATTTTGTTACAGGGTCGATTTTGCAGCTATGCTGCAAAAACGTCCCTGTAACAAAACCGGCCCCCAGGGGTTCCAAAACTGGCCCCCACCCGTGCGGCACACCGGGGGATCGCCTGGTGCCCGCTACGGCCAGTACAGCCCTGGTCTCTCCCTGCTGCCACTGGTACTCCTTCCTCAGTGACCACTGCTGCATCCCCTCTGCTGGCACTCTCGGAGCTGGCACCGGTGGTCTATGTGGCAGGCAAGAAAAAACATTACACATTTTAGATGCCAGATACGTCTCCCCCTATTTTTGTTTTAAACAAAACACAACCACAAAACATCCCTACAGTTCGGTTACAGTATCTTAATCTTCTATCAAAAATATTCAAAACATCACATTGGACATTTTGTTGATTGGCAATGTTTGAAAAGCTAGGTAGTCAAGCCAACCAAAAACTTTTGGTAACGGAGGGGTAGAGTTATAAAGATTCTGAGTTATTGAAGCGCAAACAGTAAAAAGGGAAAACAATTCTAAATGTGAAGCTGTTAAAGATAGGGAAATAATAATATTAACAGGAGGGCTTACTGAGGACAGGAGAGCCATCAGCACTTGGGGAGGACCCTCCTGCTCCCTCACCCGCTGACACCTCAGAGGTGGTAGTATTCCTTGCGCCTCTGGATGCTGATGTAAGAAACAAATAATATAAAATAAAAATGATATTTTGACAGGAAGAGGCAAATGCCGTAACATATGATTTAACTTTAATCAATCAGATCTCCTCCGCTATTAGTATCGTGGACCTATTCCTTAATATCATAACCCTATTCGAAATTTCCTAAACTACATTTTGGAACTACTAATAAATTGCAATGAATGTTCTTTGCTTCTCATCTCATTCTCAATCATTCACCTTTTGATGGGTCAACTCAGTCTGCATTTTTTTCAATGTGAAGATGCATGCATAGTTACTAGTTACTACACATCACTGTGAAATCTCTTGGGATTGGGACTGTACAAGCTGCAAAAAATAAAGGTATAGTGAAGTGAGAGAATGTGCTAGCTCACTAGTAAGAATAGCTACCACTATCTTACTGACAGGAGGAGTCTCTGCATGACTTCTTAAATAAACAGCCCAAGCGAGTGCGAACGACTCCCGAATAGCTGTTGTTGGGTGCGCCGGACCCCAGAGCAGCAGCGCACAACCCGGAGCACCATCTCCTAGTGCTGCCAATGCTCCTGGAGGCCGTACCCACTGCCTGACCTGCCTCCTGCTGCCAAGGTGGAGGGGAGGTGGCACTGCACATGAAAAATGAGCGCTGTCACCTCAACCACTGAGAAAATGGCACAGGGCTGCACTCTCTCACGGCACAGCTGACCATAAGGCAGGCAGCTGTGGCTGGTGGTGCTCGTTTGGGGGGCCTGGCACAACTACTCCCCTGCTCTGCCATGGCACTGGATGGGAGGAAGGAAGGAAGGAAGGAAGGAAGGAAGGAAGGTAGGAAGGAAGGAAGGAAGGAAGGAAGGAAGGAAGGAAGGAAGGAAGGAAGGAAGGAAGGAAGAAAGGAAGGAAGGAAGGAAGGAAGGAAGGAAGGAAAGAAGGAAGGAAGGGATAAAAAGTACAAAAGTCATGAAAAACACAAAAGAATTACAAAAATGTTTATTAAATATACAAACACAAAGGCACATGGAAAGATAATAAATAAAAATGAGGGGTAGATAAATTAGAAAGGAGTAGGTTTAAACAGATTAAGGAAAGATTCAAAATTAGGGCAAAGTACCATGACAGAACAAAAAACAAGATAGCTGCACCCGTGAGTACCACGTGGTGCTGTTCGTGCATGATTTCCGGACCGAGAATTCACTTTACAATACATATATCCTGTGAACGAGTGCAGCAACCATCTCTGCCTGCTCGCTGAACTCTGCGTTTTGCTTCGGAGTTGTTTTTACAGTTTACGGAGTTCAATGTAGCGTGACTACACGAACTCCACCTGGGACTAGATCTTGACAGCCTTTTCCAGGTTGGTAAGGGTGTCAGGGTGGGTGGTGTAGGGGGTGTCAGCCCATTGGCTTTTGGATTCTTTGTTCCATCTGTGGTGTGAGGTGCTCAACAGTATGGTTGTGGTACTAGGGGCTTCTGTGAAGATGAAGTGGACGATTGAGTTTTCCATCCAGGTGAGCTCAATGACATGGCTGTACTTGACTCTGCTCCTTGCTATGAAGATAGGATCCAGTGTATGCCCTGCAATGTGTTTGGGGTTTGTGACTAGCTCAGTGAGGCTGATGATGTTTATGCTTTCGAGAAGGTTGGCTGTGATGGCATCCTTGTGGTCATGGAGGTGAAAGTTGAAGTCTCTGATGAGGATGTAGTGTTTTGTGTCTAGCTCGAGGAGCGATGAATTTGGAGAGGGCGTCACAGAAGCTGGGGTGTGCTCATGGAGGTCTGTAGATGAGGGTGCCTTTGATGGTTGTTTTGCCATCTGTTCTGAGCTGGAAGTTGAGGTGCTCCATGACCGAGATGGTGTCATCCCTGGCAGTGGTGCATTGGATAGATACTTTGTGGATTAAGGTCATTCTATTTGGTCCCAGTGTGCAATCTTGTAGCCATTGGGCATGGCAATGTCAGGTGTGGATGCAGGGTTGAGCCAGGTCTCTGTGAGGAGACACTGTTGAGAGTGAGGGAGGTGATGGTGTCCCATATCTCTTGTGGCGTGTTTGAAGAGCGATCAGGAGTTAAGCAGAAGTCAGTGAAGTTGTCCTGAGGCAGCCGTGTCTGGCATGGTGGTGGCAGCTGTATGTGCAGGTGCACCAGTGGTGCAAGAGAAGAGTTAGTGGCGGCATGCAAAAGGTCCTACTATTGAGCATGTAGGTGTGGTAGCATTTGTTGTTGCAGAGTCTGGAGTCCAAGGCTGTGAGCTCAGCGTCGGTGCAGCTGCAGGTGACAGGAGAATCAGGGCCATTGCACTGGGTGCAGTCCAGGCATGGAAGGGCACAGAGGGGCTTGTCGTTGTCATGCCGGCAGCTCCTCTGCTGCGCACGTCCGCTGCGTGATGCAGCCTCCATTAAGGCAGTTCTCAGGAACTTATCCATCCAGAGACTAATTTTATTTCCATTTTGGATTGGTAATCTTCTGATAATCAGAAAGGTGCATCTGGGCGACTGGATGAATTGTCTCTTTCAATCAGTACAGCCTGTTCTAGGATGGGTTGTTCTCTAGGTGGAGGTAAGAGGGAATGTTTTCTTCTATACATAATCCTAACTTTTCTTCTTCTCTCTCTGTCTCCAGCCTTGTTCTCCACATTAGAGTCCTGTAATGGATGTACTGAATTTGTTGCATTAGTTTGGTTCTAACTGCGGGTCAGATGGGTAGCTACATGTTCCATCATCTGATAATAACTGAGCATGATATTTCACATGTGGTATTAGTAGCTATCACCTGGTGTAAATTGTTGCTAAAACATCCCTTGTCTAATGAGAGTTTATCATTCATATTTATTAGAGTTGATGCTGTGTGCCAGGTATTGGATATTGCTTAAGTGCTGCCTTTAAGTTTGCTTTTATATGTCCTGGGTTTATTTTCTTCCCTTTTGTCAGAAGAAAGGCCTCTGAGAACAGCTCTAAATTTACTTTGCTTCTGGACACGGGCCAGAAGCCCTTTTGATGATAACATGCCTGTTGGTGATGCACTGTTGGTCTGAACAAAATAGAGGCAGCTGTGGCTCTCCTTCCCTGTCTTCTCTCTGCTGCTCTCCATGATGAACAACAGGCTAGGGTGAAATCTAACAAGTAGAGGTTACATAAGGGACGCATTGCCCCTCTTTATACTGGTTCAACATTCAATGAGTAACCTCACAGGAAGGAAAGAGGTGGAAATTGTTCTAGCTGAAAATGAAGTGTCAATTATCCTCTAAAACACACCTGTTTGCCAACATAGGGGTTGTACTTGCTATTTGCATGCATACAGTGGGTAGAGTTGGGAGCCTATAGTAATCTTAAATATTCAAGAGTGATGTGTGCCATGCTGGAGTGATTCCTGCTGACTAAATTTGAACAGCTGGGGAACTGCTGGAACAGAGCATAAAAATGAACTGAATGTAAAGAGCTGGCAGCGAGACTAATTTATGGTCGTCTGACTCCTCGCCACCCCACCTGCCCCATTGAAAAAACTGACCAAGGAAGCAAATGAAGCAAGCAGGAGCTAGACAAAAGTATGGGAAAGATAGCTGAAATTATTGCAGTTCTCATAAAATTGTCAAAAAGGGAGATCCCAAATTGTCATCAATGAAAAACTTTTTCAAGTTCATGAAAAAGAACCAAAGTAAACACTTAGAAACCGCCCTGCTTCCCTATGTCTTCTAAATCTCCTTGGAACAGAAAGGAAGACATTCAATGTGTTTGCTTGGGCAAACACCCTGGATTATAGAGCTGATGTCACCAAGAACAAACACCAAACACAACTTTGGGAGGAGCTTGTCACAGCTGAGAACTCTCTTCTAGTATAAATTGAGGTGGTGAGTGGTAGGTGTCACAGATCCATAGTTCACCAGTTAAGAAGAAGGCTCTTAGCTTATCCCTCTAACAAACATGAAGGTTCCCATCGCTTTCCTGCTCATGGCCCTTAGCGGCTGCCTTGGTGAGTTGTTGTGCGATCATCTATTAGCAGTGTTTCCAACACCTGCCACACATAGGTACTGTGGCATACTGGATCATGTCCTCTCAGGAAGAACATCTTTGAGCAAGGTTTGCATAGCTCTTCGAAGAGAAATAATGACCAAGTTGATTTCAGTGCATAGGAGCTACATGCGGGATGTTTTTGTGCTGAAAGGCAAATTCTTTATTAGGAAAACCTACCTATAACAAATCGTTTATTAGGGAGAAATTTAAAATCATCATGGTTGTGCTTTCAGCCTCTTCCCATTTCTCACACTCTCTACGTTCCTACATAGCTTTTCTGAGGATTTTGATTTGCATATTCGTATCCCTGTATATCAGCGTGTTATAGTAGTTGACCGCTTATCATTGAATGTTTATTCAATATTATACATAGTTCGCATCCCAAACACATGCACCACTGCTGACAAAGAAAGCAATTAAAGTGAGACTTTGTGGACCAAAGGATTGACTCACAGTTTGGCAGATGGGCACTTCATGGGTATGCCATCAAATATATGAAGGATACCCTGCCCACCCTATTACAAGTGCATTAAGGTATAATAACGCAGACGAGGTGTCATAATTTATATTTTTGTAATTTTGTTTGACAGTGGACTAGTGATTTTCTCCAGCGCAGGGACACTCCTTGAAGTAACCAGTAGGTCTACAAATCCTTTATCATAACATAACAATATGGGCATTTGTGACAGAGTGCCCATGCACCAAACTATAAATCAGCCTCAAGTATTCGAACGTGAAGATGCAATAGTCCAAAAGATTCTTCAGTATCGGCATAGAATTGAAAACACTGGTTAAAAATCCAATTACACACTGAGTATTTAAATCTGATAACCGTGCTCTGCACTTTATGAGATCTTGTCTTGTGTTTTGTAGCTGCTAACTCTGCAGATCCTGCATCCTGGGCTCTTGAGGTGAGTCTGAAGTTATTAAGAGAAAACCGCTTGAAATGGTCAGAGTTGAAGGTTTAAATCTTCAAGACTCAAAGGGGGAGATTTAGTAAGATATTTCGCTGTGTTTGAGTCACAAATATATGACTTGAATTCAAGTAGACTTTATACAGGGATCGGTACAATACTTATCACACCTAGTAATTACCAGATGCAACAAACATCCTTAAATTCATTATATTCCATCTGGCCAAACTTGCCATAATCTGGCAACAATGGGAAAAGGTCCAGTTGGTACTGGGACATGTCCTTTAGTGCAGAAAGCACAGGAATCCACGTTATTCCCCTAAAATATAAAATAATTCTCACATCTGATTATTTCAGAACCCCTTGGTGTTGGATTTTAATCACCCCCTTAATGATCTCATCCAACAGGGATTACTTGTAATCCTATTCTTGGTGTCCTAAATATAGTTTTCAAACATATTGCTCCTTTGTATGTAGATTTTATGTTATAATATCCTATTTTGTAAACAAAATTAGGAAGCAATATTTCAGTCAGCTGTTACTTTGGTTGATTTCTAAAGCAGGTAGGGCTTTCTGAAACAGGCAGGGCTAAAAACAGAAACATTGTATATAATATTTGTGCGTTATTAAATAGTTATTTTTACTTCTTAATTTTATTTTTCATTTATGCAAACAATGTGATAAGAGAATATGTTTTAAAGTAAACCTCATTTTGAATTCAGCAAGGGGGCCTTTGGGAGCAATGGTGAAGTGCTTTACCCCAAAAATAATCAATCAATTCATTTTGAAAATGGTGACTGTAAAAAGGAAAATGAGATTTTGACTTTAAGGTCTATATTTGTAACGTTTTATATTGAAGCCATATCTAGTACAAGCAGTCACGGCCCGTGCAGGTAAGAGCGGTGGGGACGGGTGGGGAGAGGGATTTGACAGACAATGACGAGGGAAAATGAAAAAAATATATATAATTTACCCTCATCGTCGTCTGTCGAAATCCCCACTCCTCTTACCTTCATGGGCCGTAGCTGAGTACAGGTATGTACCATGTCATTCTCTGTGCTCTTACACTTTTGGGTTCTACACATAAACCAGTTGACCTTTAAAAATTCAAATTTTGTGGTCCTTGCGAGAGCCCCATCACTGCTAATCCTTAACTAACAGTTTCTTGAAAACAATGCTTAGATGTCTCGATTCATCACAAAATTTGCTGGTGAGTGGAAGGTGTTCACCATTTTCTCAAAAAAACAGATTTCTTTTCTTGCAAATTTATCTTAAACTCTTTGGTTTAGATTCTGCTGCTCTCTGTAATAGATTTGAACGGAATCAAGGGTTGTTCCGTCATCGCATGATCTGAAAAGGCCCTTGATGTTTAGGGAGTGCAATGTATCCTAAAAATGGGAATGCAGCATTGTTCCATTCTCATTTGCACACATACGATAAGCATGGTATCTCCTCTGCTGAAGAGGACTAATCTAGATCTTTTTTTTTCAGAAACCTGATGCCAATTTCTATGGAGATATGCTGGTGATCACTCTTACTAAGTACCAGAAAGCAGTAGTAAGGCAGATTTCCGTTTATTTTTTGCCTCTATTGTATTCTAAACAAGCATGTACACATCCAATCTGTCTTGCTTTGTCAATTGGACTTCTCAACAGGGTTTAATAACTATGGGCAATGAGGTAGTAATGAAGTAAATAAAATTCAAGGAAGTTGAGAAAACTGAAACTGTACACTGTTCACATTCAAAGAACAAAATTAATCTGTGGTGACCATTTTTGATGACAGTGCTCCTGATTACACATTACACTAAAATACATATACCGCTCCTGATTAATCTGACTTTACATCAATGTACCACTCTCCCTATCAAACAACACATCACAAATGACTGCTCACATCATGCCGCCAATCTCTTGATATGTAACTGTGCATCACAAAAATGACTTTAGATCATAAGAATCCCAAACTCCATCCCACACATTGCCACAACACATCACTTGAGCATTCACCATGTCCTGTTAACAAGATAGTTTAAACACTCCACTATGACACCCAACATGACACCACAAACATTCCCATTTCACTGCAGCCATGCTAAAGTTCATCACAGAGCACCTCTCCCAATCACGCAAAATTACATCACACCACTCTTAACATGGCTATTTGATACACCACCACATTGCATCTAGAGCACCACAGAAGATTCCTCAACACCACATCACTGCAAATCCTATAACATGCCTCATATTACATTACAGAACATCACACCTGAGTGGCCAAATGCATGGGGCCATGCCACATCACAGACATATCTTCAAACACCCAACACCAAATCGTGACGTAAATCATGCCTGTAGACTAAACTATATGATAATATATCACAACACACAGCACAACAGTCCTCTGGATTAGTCCTCAAGACAGAACATCACTCAACACTCTCCTACCCTGTACAATAGATGAAAGAACAGCACAATTCACAAAACGATGCAAACACCATTAGTACTAATAGCACATTCCAACTACTGGTACACATTTTCATGCATAATATGAGGCTTTTTAACGCCTAATACACCATAGGAACACATTTCTTACCTGCAACACCAATCTCCAGTCTTACTAATTGGAAGTGAGCCAATAGGATATTGGTTTACATAGGAAGGCAGTAACATAGCATTACATTACATAACATAATGTAAAATCAACATCATAAAATAGCCCATTCTGACATATCATAAAAACAATAAATACAAACATAATAAGTACGATAGTAATGGTAGCATCATTATAGGCAAAAAATCAAACACATAATAGTTCTCCAAGTGCATCCCTAATTAAAATAGCAGCCCGTATAAATGTTAGTACACTCAATGCAGACCGCACCTAGTGTCTCTTTCTCTGCTTCTTCACAGGTGGCAGGTACAGAATCCAAACTCCAGGTGCGAGAAACTAGACAATTATTCTGGTCATTGCTTGTTATTTCCTGATCCATGTCCAGAAACTTAAAATGGCAGAGTAGGGGATGAATTATTGGCTGTAGTCCGTAAGATACAAATGTAGTAGTTCCTGTCCACCTAGCACCATCCTGCTCATATTTAGCACCTAGTTACCAAGAAAACACAAATGATTGCAGTCCACTTAGGGGCAGATCTACAAGCTCCTTGTGACACATTTACTCCACCGTATCATCACTTTTGTGACACAGCGGCATCGTAAATGATGCGCCACATTGCAACACATTTACAATGTGACGGATCTAGGGAGATGCATCACATTGTAAAGCCCTGCGTCACATTATACCTGTGTCATGCATAATTTATGCAGGGTGGACGTTCCAATGCAAGAAAGCCTCGCAGAAGTGTCGTAGTGAAATCTACAAGATTTCACTGCATAACTACTGCGACGCCACTGCGGTGAAACCTTATGCCTGCTTGAAGCTGGTGTAAGGAGTGAAGCAGCGCAATAGGCATTCCTGGAGTTGCATCGCACTTGCGACATGACTCCAGCAATGCGTTACCTTCACGCCAACAGATGCGTGATGCATCTGTCAATCCTTGCGCCATGTTGCGCCGCATTGTAAATGCGATGCATCCATGATGGCACAAGGATTTTTTTGCGTGACTCAATTGAACTGACGCATCTCTGCTAAAATGCAGAGAGGCGTCAGTTCTTGTATATCTTACCCTTTGTGCTTACCAATGGTTTGCTTTACTGTCACCCTCAACAGCCTGCTTCTTTTCTGCGTGTTTCCTTATACTGCTCACTTTTAGGAAACTACTTTTTCTTTTCTCTAAAGCACTCCGCAGGAGTGCTTGTGTTTTCCAGCTGTCTCCCTGTTATGCTCATGCTCCATATTGCTCTCTTTGTCCTATTTGTTTCTCCCTTTCACTCCGTTGTGTTGCGCTCACCCTTTTGTGCTTTCCCCGCAGTCCCATTTTGCTCTCTCGCATGTTTTCTCCACCCCCTAAACGCTACACGTTGCTCTCTTCGACTTGTTTGCTTTTCCCTGTCGCTTCCCCTAGCCCTACCCTTCCATCCCAAATATTGCTTCAAACAATCTGCTTTAAATTTTTTTTATTATTTCACACTTTTTTGTTTTTATTTACGAAGCCAACTCTGAAGAGCCTGAGTCATTTTGTAGGCACGTGCATTCATTCTGTACGTCCCTGCAAAATGACACGGGAGGCTGTGTCACAGTATTTTTTATTGCCCCTTAGCCATTCTGCACAGCATCAGAAAAACTGTACTACATAGTTAACAACTATTTGCAAAAGCAAATAGGTCCCAAAGGTAAGCCCTTTTGATCTTGCCAATGTTTGTTATTGTTTACAGCCATTCAATTCATGTTTATTGACAAAATAATATGCTTGTTGAGCCCTGTAAGGCCAACAGGGTGTGCGTTTTACAAAGGACTGCACCTTGGAACGACAGTCCATCTTAGTGGAAATAGTCCTGCATATGTGTGTCAAGCACTCCGTACCTAAAGCCTTCACTGCTGGAAAGCCCAGAGTACGCCCACATTCAGTGATCAATCTCCCTTCCTTCTCTTTCAGAAAAGCACCTCAAAGGACAAAGAATTTCTCATGAAATGCGCGATGTATGACCTCCTGAACATTGTGGTAAACGATTTCATTATTCTGCTGAAAGTATCTAAACATTCTGAAGGCACCCCAACCAAGTTCCAATGGGGATACAACCCGAGAGCGATTATTGCGGTCATATGAATAGTAAACAAATATTATGGTTTAGCAAGAAATAATACATCTCAAGCATATTAGTACATTTCCATTTAGAAGCAAATTTGCTGAGCTTTTGTACTCATGGGCTACACTGTTCATCTTTACAAGCACGTAGTAGGAATGCAAGAGTGTAATGATGACAGACGGTCCTGTATGCACGTTACCTTTATATCATGAATCATACATAAGGCCGAAGCACTCTCCTACTTATTGCTAATAGACAACGTAATGTCCCAGCAATACGGACTTCTTGGCAAACACAGTTTCTTATTTATTTTGGAACATTTGTAAGCATGTGGTTAACAAATACACGTAGTTAGGATCAGAAAGGCATCTGTAGACAAAAAGTGGCAGAAGAGGGCGCTGACATCAAATAATCTCTTTAAGACGATATAAGTGGGGCTTTGTGTTTCTAGCCATTAAAGCTTTGTGTATCAGAATTTATTGGGAAACCAAAGTTTATTATGCCACTGAAATGCCTTACTTGTACTCCAGCCTGCTCATGAATCCTCCAGCATGCACATTTATCAAATGAACCATGTTACTGGGAGTGTAACGTGTGACCTGCCAATCGCACATGCAACTCTGCAGTCCCTGTGTAAACTAGCTTAACCTCTTACCAGAACAAGCATTGGCAAAGCCAATAGGTCTCGCCTTTTGGATCTTATACATGTTGAGCCATGCAGCAAATTTTCCTGGGCGCTGGCTGTGCCGCTAGGGATTGAAGTGCCCTCAAACAGTTCCTGTGGGCATCTACCTGACCAGTACAGGCAAGAGGTTGGACACAGACCTTGGGGTTCAGAAGCAACAGGAAAGGTAGTAGGTGCCCTGGATTCAGTGAGGGGCACTGAGTGGTGTCAGAACTATGGCTGAAGGAGGTGTGAGATGCCAAGAATCAGTAGTGAGGTGGCAGTGGACTCTGCAGAACATGTGACATTCATGTCAGTCGGTATTTTTTGCAGTTTTACATGCAAACGCAACCCAACCTGAAGGTATTAGAGCGCTTTACACAAGCAACAGTCATATTACGTGAGGTCACATTCATTGTTTGTAGGCTTGATTAGCGTGGTTAGATTTAGTGATATCCCCAGAATCACAGGATGTTAAGCCAATGCTAAGACTCAAACCTGGTTCCCGAGATCCAAAGTCAGCAGCTCCTGCCTTAACGCCACATTCTCTCCCTGCATAACACAAACATGTGTGTCCTAAGACCACAGCTAGTTGCAAATTATCTTTTGAAAAAACATTCTCGAAATCCTTTTGATCATTAATTGCACAGAATTGTCCCAGTAACTTGCTCGCTGGTAGTCAAAGGGTGCAGGCACTGTGCTACTGTGCCATGACTGACAACCTGGGGTGGTGGCCTGGCCAGCCCCGTGCGCCCCCTCATGCAAGTGCCACCAAGCACAGTGCTGGTGAGAGAAGTGCTCCCAAACCACTCTTCACAGAAGGAAGTGCCACAGAGGACAGTGCTGGTGAGAGAAGCGCCACCAAGCCACTCTTCAGAGAAGCAAGTGCTACCGATGACAGGGCTGGTGCTGGAAGTGCCACAAAGCCACCCTTCAGAGAACCAAGTGCCACAGATGACAGGGCTGGTGATGGATCCACCCCAGACCACCCTTCAGCGAACAAAGTGCCACAGATGACAGGGCTGGTGCTGTAAGTACCACAAAGCCACCCTTCAGCGAACAAAGTGCCACAGATGACAGGGCTGGTGATGGATCCACCCCAGGCCACCCTTCAGCGAACAAAGTGCCACAGATGACAGGGCTGGTGATGGAAGCACCCCAGACAACCCTTCAGAGAACAGAGTGCCACAGATGACAGGGCTGGTGCTGTAAGTACCACAAAGCCACCCTTCAGCGAACAAAGTGCCACAGATGACAGGGCTGGTGATGGATCCACCCCAGACCACCCTTCAGAGAACAGAGTGCCACAGATGACAGGGCTGGTGCTGGAAGTGCCACAAAGCCACCCTTCAGAGAACAAAGTGCCACAGATGACAGGGCTGGTGATGGATCCACCCCAGACCACCCTTCAGAGAACAGAGTGCCACAGATGACAGGGCTGGTGATGGAACCACCCCAGACAACCCTTCACAGAAGCAAGAGTCCACAGAGGACAGGGTTGAGTAGTCAGTGTCAAGGCTCAACACAGTGCTCTAGCAGTCTGCAGAAAACGCTGCACGAGGATCAATCCTTCTGTATAAACATCCAGCTTGTGCCGCGGTTCATCTGCATATATGCTCTGCATGTGGTTCTGGTGTTCTGTCGAACATCCTCTAAGTGTTACAGGAAGTCTGTAAAAAAAACCTCAAAGTAGTTTATGCAGTCTGCTTAAACAACCCGGATATGGTGCTGGCAATCTGTATAAATATCTGGAGAGTGCATATATGCCCTCCTTGCGGTCTGTATGTAATAACTCCCTGTATGTGCTTATGGTTGTGTGTATAAACATTGCCAATGTCCCTAAATAAATACATGAACATCGTCCATGTGGGTGGTGTAGTCTGGATAAACATGTTGTTTGGACAGTCTATAGCAACATCATTTGAGCCTTCTGTCTGGACATGTGCCTGGAGTATGCTCAAATGGATAAACACTGCACATACTCGACACACTGATTATGGTTATAGAGATGTGCGTAAAGATCCAGTATGTGGGTAGGGCAGTCTGTACAGACACCCTGCATGAGTTATCGAGAATCTGCATGAACTCCCTGCATGAAGTTCAAGCAGTCTGTTCAAACATCTTGGGCCGGATTTACTAAGCCCTTGGCATCACCCCTTCAACACAAGGCAACACAGGTGCTTAAATGACATACACAAAGCCACGCAATATGATATTTATGTGACCTTGCACCACAAAGTAACATGATGCAGTGCCTTCCACTGCCTTGCGCTACCCTGAGGCGGTGAGTCCTCACACGGGTGGAGCATGGGCATTCCTGTGCATCTACCCATGTACTTTGACACAAACCCTGATTTACTGATGTCAGAAAACCTGGGTTTGCACCAAAAAGGTGTACCTACCTGACCGTGGCTTAACAAGGAGAAATACCTAAGAGGAAGGAGTATGCCTTTAAAATTCGTTGTTTGTGCTGAAAATTGTCCCTTACTGCACATAAATGATCCTACTACAATGCTGACACCCTCGCAGCATGGCACAAGGATACTGCCTGGCACTAGGTAGCCACAGAATGTATGACGTTACAATGCATACATATACATCGCATGCCTTTACAACACAGTTTTTACATCACAACATCCTTTACAACGCAAACATTTACATAGCATACAACTACAATGAATTTTTTAAAACTACATTTACAACGCATTCCATACATCGCATTATACCTTAAAAGACGCATACCATTACAACGCATACCATTACATTGCATTTAAGGTAAGTGTTGGATAGTGTAGGGGTACAAATTACTATTCTAACTCCAGGGGGTGCAACAGTAGGGTAAGTGTTGGATAGCGTAGGGGTAAAAATTACTATTCTAACTCCAGGGGGTGCAGCAGTAGGGTAAGTGTTGGATAGTGTAGTGGTACTATGTGTTGGAATGATATGCGTTGTAATGACATGCAATGTAATGCCTGCGTTGTAGTGACATGCGATGTAGTGTCATGCGTTTTAGTGACATGCAATGTAATGGATGCGCTGTAAAGGATGTTGTGATGTAATGACTGCGTTGTAAATGTAGTGCTATGTAATGACTGCGTTGTAAAGGTTGTTTCCCGTAGCCACAAGTGTGCAAGTGTAATTAGAGAGTAGAAATGTGCATTACCTTACTAAATATGGTTCAATTCTGATCTCTCCCTTTTACACAACGTGGTGCAGGCGGTTCCCTTGCTGAGTTGCGTGAAAGTTTGGTAAATCTAGGTCCCTGTCCGCGGCTCTGTCCCTCTGTACAAAGGCCTACATGCACTCGAAATCTGCATGACCACCCTGTATGTGGTTATGGGAGTCTACATAAAACCCTTGCATGTGGATCACCAGGCTGTATAAACACCATGCATGATGTCCAGTCAGTGTGTCTGAACAGCCTACATTTGGTTGTTACTGTCTTTAGGAACACCATGCACGTGGTTCACGGAGAGCTTACGCCACATATGTTAGAATACAAATGAATACACATTGAAGCAATAAATATAGTACATTTGCCACTTACTTTAGTGGTTGACATCTGAATGAAAGCTTTTTATTCTGCTTTAATTTTACAGTGGCATCTCATACTTTGAAATGCAGGACATAGAGACACCATACAATCTCTCTTCTGGAAGTTCCTAAAGAAGCACAGACGGTACACAGGATAACTTTAATAAAAGTTGACTGCAAAAATACTAAAAATATTTCCAGATGCCCACTGCCCCACAAAGTGAGGGGAACTTAGATACTTACAAACAGTGTGTCAGATACAGGCAATCCCACCCAAAAATGAAAAGGAACAAGCACAACTTTTAGTGGTTGAAAGTAAGTGTCTCAATGCGCTTTGAACATGCGTGGAGCAGAATCACGGGCCCAAAAGTAAAACGATTTTTTTTTTGCTCGGAAACATCACACATTTGGTCCTTATTTATTTAATATTTTCTCTTGTGCCTTAAGCCACCATAAAACCATCAGATGTTCCTGCAACAATCTGTTCACTAGTTGTCTGCACATTCAGCCTTAGGAAAGTGACATTTTGACATTTAGGCACAGTGTCCCCCGCACTGATGTCCCAGAGAACCTTTAAAACATGACAACACTATTTCAGTTGCACATTCATCATCTCAAATCGGAAATGTCCAGTGCAGACATCCACAGTGTGTGATCTTGGGCAATCGTTTGCTGCTCTCAAATGAACATTGATCTCACAGATTGGATGTGTTAGGGAGGCACAAGTATTTCCTGAAAATACATCAGGTAAGTCAAAACCTTTCCAAGAACGGTGAAAAGAATTTAGTTTAGGTGTAGCAGGGGAAAAGTCCCTGGTTTCAAACAGAACTGGAGGAATACAAAATTAGAAAACGGCAAGGAATTTTCCCTCAGTCCTAAAATGACATGTTTAATTCAACCCAAATCTACTGTTCCCACACAATCGATCACAGACAGATGAAACCCGAGACCATCTTTAAAAAGTAAAGCTTGTGGCCTGCATGTTAAAGAGTTATCCGTAACAGACACACAACCCACTCGGCTCTCTTCTCCGCTACAGGGGAAAGCATACAGAACAAAGAACAGCACTTTTTCAAGTTACACAAGATGGAAGCAATGGGGGTCCTGAGCATAAAACCAGAGACAGGCAGGCTTTGTGCGTGAAGAGCAGTCAAGGAACGAGCAGATAGGTGGGCCTACTTGCTGTTTTTTTGTCTCACTACCATTGCATTAGGTTTCTATGAATGGCAGTGACACATACCCAAGCAGTTACAATGCCCCCTGGTCCCATTACATTCAAGTGCAATAATATCAAACAAATAATCAAACAATAATATCAAAAATATAAATATTCAGCAACAAAAATAAACAAGAATGGAGCAGTGCATTGTTAGGAGCAGAGCCAGTGATGAAAAAAACAAGAAAACAGTAAACCATGGGTGACTGGAGGCTGGGACCTGCTGTGGTCCTCTTCGTTCCCACATCTCATAGTGAGTTTTATGGTGGCCTGGAGTAGAACAGTGTGCACTGCGTGATTTATGGGTGCCAGGCAACAGCGCAGGAGGAACCCGGGCTGCAGCTCCCAGCTTTGGGACATCTGCAGCCTATTAGGGTTCACACATCAAACAAAACTACCCTATATAAAACACCTATGACTGATACAGTAAGAAAGAGTATTTTAGATAAACCAAGACAACTATTGATTTAGCGAGGACTCCTCCACTGAAACATGAGCAGCGAGGGCACTAACAGAAGAATCATGACTTGCCTGGCAGCTCCGGTCGGTTCACTAAAGGGGCTGTGTGGAAAGTGGGTGGAGATGGAAAGCCAGGATTTAAAGGTATAGCCACTTCTAAGAAGTGCTCGATGCACATAAAAAACAAGGGAGGAAACAAGGGCAATAAAAACTCGCATTTAGCAACTCCAAAAATGATCGCATGTGAAAAATACAAATGCCACCACATAAGCGCATCGTAGTTATAAGTATAAAAAATAGTGTCCACAAAGTAACATAAATAACAAAATGAGTAACACCACGTGTAACAGGGGATGTCTCCATGAGAGGTACCAAAACAGCAAAAGCAGGGACTAATTAAGCAATTCACTGAATAAAAACACTAATTTTCAAAGGGCACCAATTAAAGAGATGGGTTGTCCTTGAAGCCCATATAGTAGATGAAGCATGACTCGAAGAGACAGCACATGCGCTGCCTAGGCGAGACCTAAACAAGGGCAAACCAAAAGACATACGTCACTTTTTTCTAGATGAATGGAACTCCTCTTTTCCTTCTTTCTTCAGTACTTGCCTTTCTGTGATTTCCAAAACCTATTCAGAAGTAATTATTGCACATTAAATAAAAAAAATATATAAACAAAAAAAAAACCTTGCCCTCATCTCTGAGCTTACAACCAGACAATCGGAGATGGTGACTGGTTTCAGAAATTAATTGAATCATTCCTGACAATTCGAGAAAGTTGTGTACAGCGTAATAGGTTATCAAAGAATTACTAAACACAACAGTTTAGGATGAGGTTTGCATATTTAGAGAACTGCTGTGCAAGAGCTTCAGCCAAGATTTGTTCATTATGTGCAGCAGGGATGTATGACGTTACAACGCACACTTTTACAACGCATGCACTTACAACGCATTTTTTACAACGCATAATCCATTACAACGCATGACATTACAACGCATGACACTACAACGCATTTTTAAAAAATACCTTTACAACGCATTACCATTACAACGCATACTACCTTTACAACGCATACCATTACAACGCATAATATTAAATTACATTTAAGGTAAGTATTAGATAGTATAGGGGTAAAAATTACTATTCTAACTCCAGGGGGTGCAACAGTAGGGTAAGTGTTGGATAGTATAGGGGTAAACATTACTATTCTAACTCCAGGGGGTGCATCAGTAGGGTAAGTGTTGGATAGTATAGGGGTAAAAAATACTATTCTAACTCCAGGGGGTGCATCAGTAGGGTAAGTGTTGGATAGTATAGGGGTAAAAATTACTATTCTAACTCCAGGGGGTGCATCAGTAGGGTAAGTGTTGGATAGTATAGGGGTAAAAATTACTATTCTAACTCCAGGGGGTGCATCAGTAGGGTAAGAGTTGGATAGTATAGGGGTAAAAATTACTATTCTAACTCCAGGGGGTGCATCAGTAGGGTAAGTGTTGGATAGTATAGGGGTAAAAATTACTATTCTAACTCCAGGGGGTGCATCAGTAGGGTAAGTGTTGGATAGTATAGGGGTAAAAATTACTATTCTAACTCCAGGGGGTGCATCAGTAGGGTAAGTGTTGGATAGTATAGGGGTAAAAATTACTATTCTAACTCCAGGGGGTGCATCAGTAGGGTAAGTGTTGGATAGTATAGGGGTAAAAATTACTATTCTAACTCCAGGGGGTGCATCAGTAGGGTAAGTGTTGGATAGTATAGGGGTAAAAATTACTATTCTAACTCCAGGGGGTGCATCAGTAGGGTAAGTGTTGGATAGTATAGGGTTAAACATTACTATTCTAACTCCAGGGGGTGCATCAGTAGGGTAAGTGTTGGATAGTATAGGGGTAAAAATTACTATTCTAACTCCAGGGGGTGCATCAGTAGGGTAAGTGTTGGATAGTATAGGGGTAAAAATTACTATTCTAACTCCAGGGGGTGCATCAGTAGGGTAAGTGTTGGATAGTATAGTGTAATATTATGCGTTGTAATGGTATGCGTTGTAATGGTAGTATGCGTTGTAATGGAATGCGTTGTAAAGGTAGTTTTTAAAAATGCGTTGTAGTGTCATGCGTTGTAATGTCATGCGTTGTAATGGATTATGCGTTGTAAAAAATGCGTTGTAATGGTAGTGCGTTGTAAAAGTTGCGTTGTAAAGGTTGTTCCCCGTGCAGCAGCATTTGAAACATATTTTTAAATGGAGAAATTTTTATTCATTATTCTGTGTTTGTGTTTTTTCCAGACAGAACTTTCTAACGAAGTTGGCTGCACGCCTGATGAAGTCCTGAGTCAGTTGGTAAATTGAATTCTGTGGCCAATAGTTATCTTTATTTTGTAAATAAATACTTGGTGCCTGATGTTTAGGGTTAGTTGTCCATTTCCTAACAGCCCTCTGGAGAATGAAAGGTGTCTATTGCTCTGGAATGGTTGGGGCAAGATTTTGACAAATCATATCTCTATCCACCCGAAACGGTCCATGTATTGATGGCATCTTCATTGAGTGGAACAATCCCTTATTTATATATTTCCGCAATACAGATTTTCTACAGCAGTCTTGTGCCTGATCCAAATCTAGACTAGGCTTTCTAAAAACATACAATACTGGATACAGTTTAAATTTAGGCTGATTAAGAGCTAAGGTTAAATTCTGATGGCTGTTCAAACAGGCCTTGGACCACGGATTTGAATTTTGAGTTATATGATCATTATCATGCTCTCAACTGTTTACCCAAAAAGACTATTTCCTGGCTCAATTATAAAGTGGTTTGACCACTTTATAATTGAGCCAGGAAATAGTCTATCTTTGTTTAGGACTATGGTTTTTTTAGATATGAAACTTAGGTAATCCCTAATAAACATATTTTTTGCCAGAGTATTCATTTTTAAACTCACATTCACACTAGAGCACTGCACTACAGTCTTCAGGTTTTGAGTATAACCCCTGGCAGGAGTATTTTTCTTCTGGGAATAATCAGGCTTAGCACTTAGCAGAGCCTTTTGGCCTGCGATTGTGCACTCAGACCTTTATTCCCTAGAGTTTCAGATGACGATGCTCCGCCAGTAAGGGTGGGCTGATGAACTCTTAACTCCTGCCCGGCGTTATCCTGACCTCTTAAGGGATTTTTTTGTACTTTTTTGTACTCTTTTACACAGCAGTTAGTAGCTTGCTATTCCCCTCCTAATAGACTTTGCACCTTCTGTTAGTTTTTGCGTATCGATCTGAGGGCATTGGAGGTGTAGTAGTCTTTAAACTAAATGTCTCTCTTGACCCTTTCTTAAATTGAGTTTTTTGCTCAACTGTTTACCCCCAACAGATTACAGCAGATCTAATCTGTTAAATTTGATTGAGTGAAATGTTCTGGATAAATGCCAGAACATGAATAATTGTGTGTGTTAAATGCATGCTTCCAAAACTCAAACTAGAAGACAATTTCCAAAATATTCAAATACCTCCCCACTTACCCCAGGGAAAAAGCTCTTTCTTTGTGTGGTAAATACCCCACCCTTTTCAACCCACTTTTAACCTGGACCTTTGTGCTCCAAAAGCAAATCAATCTGGTTACTTCACAATTTGTAGTGCCCAGATGAAGACTTTCACAATCTTCTGTGCCTTTTCTGCTCACATCATGCGTCATGTAATTGATAGATAGAAATATGTTCAGTGACTAAACATACCAATATGTTTGTAGTGCTTGCTCTCTTCCGTACATGTGTAAATCAATAATCCCTGTAAGTCGTCCTTCTCAAAGTTTTTTTTTCTTCAATTGCCAGTTCGTTTTCGAATTCTGGCTCCTCACCAAAGCGATTAACTCCCCATACTTCCATGACATTTGAAATGACACAGAGGCAAGCCTATGTTCATAGGATAGATCTTGGTGGGTAAGACCTAAACATTAGCCTAAAGTTCATAAAAGATTCAGATTTCTTTAGCCAGATCATACTCATCTCCTCATGTAAAGTGACAGCATCAACACTAAGATAGTCCAAATTATTTGTTTTAAGTTTTCTTCTTTGTATGCTATAGTTTTTTAAATGAGTTCTCATACTACCTATTTCTTCTGCATTCATCCTGTAGGGTATGTCTGAATTCTCCATGCACAGCGTACAAACATTAATGAAGGTAAACATAATTTATGTACATACCCCATGGCAATGTGTCCTAAGCATTACAAGACAAACACCATTATGGATTTAAAGAACTGCAGGAAATATGTGAATGTTGTTTTATATGATATTTGTAAAATGCATCCTAGAAAATTCTATGGTCTTTTGTCAATGTTGGGTGTCACAGAGAACAGCTATTTGTCTGCTGATTGTGGGTTTATTGAATGGTGAGGCTGCAAAGCTGGGAGTAGGGTTTGGTCTTACGACTACCTCCAACCAGTACTTGTGTCTCCTGCCCTAGATATATGTACTGTTGCTTTTGATTGCAGATTTCTCTAGTAGTGACACTGCAATAGGGGGATCTGGTCTTGCCATCATGGACAAACCATTGACTGTGTCTCCTGTCCCAAGTCACTGAATGTTGTCTGCTGATTGTTAGTTTTCACGGTGATGAACGCTCAGAACAGGGTTAGGTCATGCAACCTTTTAGTAGTCATTTCCAGTATCTACTGAGAAGTGTCAAAGAAATGGGGTTAACCAGTATCCCCAAGGGGACCTGGGTACATGTAACTCTTTCAAAACAGAAGTGATTATCAAGTAAACACGTTTAAAACACATTGACAGAATGTGTCGAGTTAGTGAGGTCACTGCATCCCACATTTCAAGAAATGTCATCATTAACGGACTCTGGGGAGTAAGGACCTCGATAACTTGATAAAGTCATGTATAACGTATTTAAGAAAACGTTCCTTGGGAATTATTGTTGTTCATCAAAAGTGTGTACGGTTGTACGTCTGGATACCATTAGCAGAAATAGTGCCTGAAATAAATGTCATGTCCTAAATATCATTTAGAAAAATATTTATCCATTAAGTATAGATTTTCTACTATGAACTCGACTGGTGCAATATTTGTGATACCGTGGCATGTGTACTAATTGCTGGATGACTACCTTCCTCCAAGTCATTTTAGACCCTTTTTCCTGTACTGAACTATGTGTGGTAACCTGATGCATTCTGGAGTTTGTAACCTTGCTTTGCTTCTCTTAACTAATTAGACTGACATTTGAAACAATATTTCGAAGGCAAAACGTTCAGGACTGGGTAAATTATCCTTAATGACCTAGAGTCAGGAGGTCCTCCTAATTGTGGGCCTCATAAATCAGCTATGGAATCTGTGTGTAAGTAACTTATTGATTTGTACATAGTGTTACCTTGCATAGGTTTCCAGTCAACATTCCTGGATAGCTGGCAAAATGACTGCCTTTGATCGCAGCTAATTCAAATAATATTTCCAGAATTTTAAAGCTCTACTGAAATGCCAAAGTAGTCTTTCAGATTTTTCTTATCACAGAAAATAATTGGTGGATGCTAAGACCTAAACTGGCAACTATATTCCACTTTTGGGATGCAGGAGCCTTCATGGCATTGAATAATTTGTTCCCTATGTTTGTGGGACTAAACAGCACAGTAGAAATCCTTATTTGAGTTTCACAGTCAAGGCCTTTCCATCCTGAAATTCATCACACACTGTTATTTCTCGCTGCACTGCAATTCAGTGATGCACGTGTACCTATGTCTTAGCTTCTGAAGATCTTACGATGTGTATCTGTAGAGGGTGGACATGTGGAAGCAGTTAATGACAAGCTGGAGCTGGTTTTAGAACATGTTCTGCCATCTTCCCATTTAGATAGCCCCTACTGAGAGATAAAATGCATTGACCTGGGACTTTTTTAGAACACAAAGTTTTAGTCCATTATGTTGAAATGTTAAATGTCTCCGCATAAGGGGACAGATACATCTACTAGACCTATGGTTCTCTGGAATGAGGGGAGAGTTCAGTACTGGACATTTACCACGATCAGCGAGTGGAGATTGGGCCTTCAGCTCAAACTAGCAGCAGACCACATAGCCAGCACTCCAAGGCTATTAATTATTGGAGTATCACATCAGTATTGGAAGATGAAGCATTACAGACAAAGCTACCACCCTTGGATCTGGGGAACAAGGCTGAAGTCACAGTGCCTCTCGACATCCTGTGCTTCTGAGCAAATCAAATATTCTCCCTGTGTCTACAAGAAAAAATGAATGTGACCTTGTGTAATGTAACTTGTGCTCATGTAAAGCCCTACAATACCTTTAGGTCGAATTTGCACTACATAGAAACTGCAAAAAAATAAATCCGCCTACACATGTGACAGAGTTATCAACTGTATGTAAAGCCAAGCTGAGTGATAGGACAATCCATGCTCCATTTATGGATGATCTAATGGATTTCATGTGAGAGGAGAAGCAAATAACACTCAGTGACAGTAAATGGGTATCATGTGACCGTTTTCTTCCTTGCTTTAGGATGGAGATGCCATGGAAGGTATCCTTCCAATAAACCTTCAACATATCTTACAGGAGCTGCTGCAGGGACTCGCTGGGCTGCTGGTAATATACATTTTGTTTAAAGTCTCTGAAAACGGTGTATCTCTTACAACTTTAGTAATATAGATCTAGGCACGTAGACACCTTAATCTAGACCTTGTTAACACATATACATTTTAAACTCATAAAACAATAATTGTCGCTTGAAAAACACAGTATCAAAATGAAGCACTTGTCTTCTTGTTTAGCCGTGTGGTTCCACCCATCACAAGCAGAAACATTTTTTTTCTCAATGCAACACAACTTAAAAACATTTTCAACTATATTTTGTAAAATATTATGCAGTTTCCAGAATAATTGCACAGAATTGATCACTTTCCAGTTTCCTGAAAACATAAAATGTTGATTTATTTTTCTTTCAAATATGCATGTTCAGTAGATGCTCTGCATCTGAAACATCTCATGCAAATCGAGAAGGAGCTCGATGTGTATGACTGTCAAACCATTTTTGCAATTAGCAAAAGGTCGCTTTAACCTTGCAAATATATTTACCCACAAAAAGACTTTTATGTTAGGAAACTGACTGACTCCCAAGGGTGAGGAGGTTTCATTCCATGGCAAGAATGCACTGAGGGGCGAATTCGCAAAGGAAATTATAAATCTGCAATCATAGAAGCATTGTACATTGTGCGATATAGAATTGCCCCCTTAACACATCTCTGCTGAAGTCTTCAAAACAATTCGTGTAGAAGAAAGTAAAGAGATGACTATAGATTTCAATATATTTTCTGAAACCGATTTTATTGACCCTTTTCTCGTATTCGGAGCTTGATTTTAATTTGCCGTTGTCTTAGGTAGGCTCTTGTCTGTGATAATCAGCCAGCAGGTGTTTCACCCTTACTAACCAGTACGCCAGGGGCCTTTTAAAATGGTGCGGTTATCACTTTCAAATTTTGAACACTTACCTTTTGTTAGTGTGCTACAAAGTAAGTCATGCGAATTTTTTTTATAAAGTCTATTTCCACTATGTGTAGTGGTACATAGTGTATATTGAACAAAGTGGAAAGGCATCCCTGTGTGCACCAGGAAAATTTTTCTTTTATGTTTCGTATTTTTTTTTCTAAAGGGAAAATCATTTTCTTTCCTCAGAAAAAAACGCTACCTTACACAACACCAAGGTTGGTGTTGATACATTCTCCTTCTCATCCTGGAAGAGGGTTACCTAATCACTTTTCCGTAGAAAAACTGTCACCATAACCAAAGTGGGAACGGTTAGATAGGAGGTCGTTAATGGCTACTAACTCACAAGTATGTGAACTTTCACAGACATATCAGGCAAACCACACCTTGATCCATCACTGCATATTACCTAGTTTTACTAGGAGGTAGTTGAGAATTACACTTTAATAAAACCATTTAGGACTGCCAGGTCTTCTTTTGTTGAGAGGTGTCAAGCATAAATGCAGTCATTTGTTAATTAGGACTAGGCCGGGCCGGTAAACTCCTCTCTGTGTTCAGGGAAGCAGAGTTTTTCCTCGCTCGCTAGTGTTAAGTTGGTGAGTGCGAGAGAGGAAAATCCAACACTAGACTGCTTCCCAGCAAGATTTTCCAATGCGGGCAGTCGCGGATGGTCGTAACCCCTCGTGTTGAGAAACATTCTGTTTGCGTTAAGGAAGCTGCCCTGTCCACTTGGCCAAGGAGAATAGGTCTTTTATCATCATCTGGGCAATTAAAACCTATTAGCTATCTGGGAGTCACAGCAGATCTTCTACACAATGTACATGGGACCCCAATCATTTTGTAACAAAATGCTCTTCACCCTCACTGCAGAAATTAGACCTCATCTGAATAAGGGAGTGGACAAGTGTTAGAAATTGGGTTGGTGGTTGACAGGGGTATGAGCCCTAGTCAAGCAGTACCCACAATCCTAGTTAGGGTAAGAAGCAGGCAAACCCTTTATTCACATGTGCTCACTCTCTGGTAGCTCAGCACAGAGCAGTCAGGCTTAACTTTACTGGCTTTAATGTAAAGTATTTTTGCAAAACCTCAAAAAGTAAATCAGTGAAAAAAACACACAAAAAAAGATCCCACACTTGGTTGCAAAAATAGATCTAAATGTAATAAATAAAACAAGACCAAAATGGCAAAAATCCATTCAGTTGAACTGGAGGTATTACTTTTTAAACTGTGAAATACCACCTAAAAGCATAAAACGCCAACCGCCATCCATATAACTGGTCATGCATGGTCATATGAAACCCATAAGTTCAAGCAGCTGACTGCGATGGAGTGCAGGTCTAATACAGTCACAGATTAGTCCCACTGAAGGTTGACCTTCTCAAGTTTTGTGCCAAGAGTCCTATTCACGCGGAAGACGTTCGATAAGAGCAAGCAGGGCGTAGCTAGCGATTATAAGTGTGGGCTAAAGAGCAGGCCGGATGTGGCGGACAGACAAACTGGAGCTTCGTGATGGCAATTTAGTCGGCAGAAGATATTTGCTGTGGGAAGAGATGAACATGCAGTGGCTCGCACTGATTTATATGTGAGTGGGACATTCGCATGGAGCCCAAAAGCTTGACTTTACGAGCTTAAAATCACTTCCAAGGTCCCAAGACCTGAGAGGTGCCTCTTGGGGGTCAGGAGCTCATTGAAGCGCGGTACAGGAGCTGTGGGAAAGCTGCTATGTCCCTGAGACTCAGATCAGGAGGCTAGCAGTCTAGCCATTTGAGTCATTCTTGGCCTCTGGTTCTAAGTTGGGGTTCCAGGTCCAGTTATTCTTCCCCACGCAAGGGGGCAGCAGGTAGCAGGTCAGCATAGCATGGCAGCCGCTCCTTGAAAGTATCAGGCCAGCTAAGTGATAGTCCTTTCAGCAGGACAAGAGTCCTTCTTTCTGGCAGAGTAAACACAGGCACAGACGTTTATTAAAGTAGTGATTTCTGAGGCCCAGAACTTACACCCATTGGGACCTTTGAAGTGGGGGAGAGTTCCAAGACAGGCCTTTGAAGTGCATAGAGGCATTGCCCTTCCTATCTTGGGTCCATATCCAGTAAAGGGGGGTATAAAGCCCATTGTGTGGGGACAGGGCACAGCATTTTCAGGTGTAAGTGAATCCAACTCCTCCCTCTCATTCTGCCAGGATGGCCCATCAAGTCACACCTAAGCTCCCATTGTGTGTGGCTGGCTGGGGAAACACACAAAACCCAGCTTTGACCCAGCCCAGACGTGACCAGAGACAGGCAGTAGGCATCAAAAAGCTAAAACAAGAAAATTCCATCTTTATAAAGTGTAACAACTGCCAATGCCTTAACAGATAATACAAGGGTAGTTGTGCGCGTAAGTGCTCGTGAAAATGTGAATAGCACAGGTGACAAGTGATAGAGCGAAAGGCGGCGCAGACTGAATAGTAGTGGCAATATTTCTAAGAGTTTCTGGTTCAAATTGTCAAATTACAAAAAATTAACCACATTTAGGTGAAACGTGGAGATGTGCCAATAATTGTGCTGGGCAGTTGACGACGTTCGGGGAACAACCTTTACAACGCAACTTTTACAAAGCACTACCTTTACAACGCATTTTTTACAACGCATAATCCATTACAAAGCATGACATTACAACGCATGACACTACAACGCATTTTTAAAAACTACCTTTACAACGCATTCCATTACAACGCATACTACCATTACAACGCATACCATTACAACACATAATATTACACTACACTATCCAACACTTACCCTACTGTTGCACCCCCTGGAGTTAGAATAGTAATTTTTACCCCTATACTATCCAACACTTACCCTACTGTTGCACCCCCTGGAGTTAGAATAGTAATTTTTACCCCTATACTATCCAACACTTACCCTACTGATGCACCCCCTGGAGTTAGAATAGTAATTTTTACCCCTATACTATCCAACACTTACCTTACTGTTGCACCCCCTGGAGTTAGAATAGTAATTTTTACCCCTATACTATCCAACACTTACCCTACTGTTGCACCCCCTGGAGTTAGAATAGTAATTTTTACCCCTATACTATCCAACACTTACCCTACTGTTGCACCCCCTGGAGTTAGAATAGTAATTTTTACCCCTATACTATCCAACACTTACCTTACTGTTGCACCCCCTGGAGTTAGAATAGTAATTTTTACCCCTACACTATCCAACACTTACCCTACTGTTGCACCCCCTGGAGTTAGAATAGTAATTTTTACCCCTATACTATCCAACACTTACCCTACTGTTGCCCCCCCTGGAGTTAGAATAGTAATTTTTACCCCTATACTATCCAACACTTACCCTACTGTTGCCTCCCCTGGAGTTAGAATAGTAATTTTTACCCCTATACTATTCAACACTTACCCCACTGTTGCACCCCCTGGAGTTAGAATAGTAATTTTTACCCCTATACTATCCAACACTTACCCTACTGTTGCACCCCCTGGAGTTAGAAAAGTAACTTTTACCCCTATACTATCTAATACTTACCTTAAATGTAATTTAATATTATGCGTTGTAATGGTATGCGTTGTAAAGGTAGTATGCGTTGTAATGGAAATGCGTTGTAAAGGTATTTTTTAAAAATGCGTTGTAGTGTCATGTGTTGTAATGTCATGCGTTGTAATGGATTATGCGTTGTAAAAAATGCGTTGTAAGTGCATGCGTTGTAAAAGTGTGCGTTGTAACGTCATACATCCACAACGTTCTGACTTGTTATTAGTTCAGGTCATCTTCAGGACCAGGTTACAGTATTTTCGAGCTGATAGCACCCGCATGTTTTCCACCGCACGCTAAATAGCTCCATTACAGGCCACTAATACAGGATGGCAACCTCCTGACTGCAGGTGTAGATTTCAGGATTTTCCAGGGAATCTGGTATAACAATATTTCTTGAAAAAAAAATCCTTCCACAACCCAATATTATTTCAAACTAATTTGTTCACAATTAAACCAAACAATGCACAGTTCATATCAGTTTATTGCATCCTATATTTGCCATAGCATTCCATGAAAGTCTCAGAAATGAAGTGCAAATACATGGCATACTTTTCATTTGTATTCACTACAAGTCTAGTTCATGTGTTGCTTGGGAGTTGAATATTTGGTCTGGTAAGTCATTATGTTGACCAATGTGTGAACAGATGATTTTCTCATCTTTTTTTCTTACTTAGGATCATCTTCTCAAATCCGTTGGCATTCTCCTCACTAACCTCATGTCCTCGGTGAATGGACTTCTGGTAAACTGATCATTTTATGGCTTTTGCTCTTATATTTTATTACCATTCATTGTGACACAAGATATTCTAATTTTTAATGTATCTTCATGCGTGCACTGTAAAGTGAGAAGGGGCCTTACTGACAAGGAAAACAAGGAAAAAGAGAAAAGGCATGCTGTATTAGAATGAACAGCAACAAACTTCATAGCCCAATGAATGAAAAAAGAATTGGGAGCAGCTTTGTTCAACATTTCACATAGGTTCTTTCTGATGATACCAATGATTCAACAGGTCTCGTGAATAGCACTTACACCATTACAATACTTTCCCTGAGGGAGCATGTATATGTACATTGTTTTTATTTTTGAATGATTCCAAAGGCTCTCTCTAAAAATCAGAAAGAAACAATGGAAACTGAAGGTACCACTCTGAGTGCATGTAAGGCCTCACCTTACTATTAATGTATTTTTATAAAAAAATCTTTGGGCTAGTTGTTCAAAGCGATTTTGCTTTGGCAGAAGATGCGACTTGCAAAATTGCAGGGTTTGTGATGGCAAATTGAATTATTTCAATTGTTGTAGACCCATTTTGCAAATTGGTTACATATTACTCTATCACAAGATGGGTTTGGATAGGCATAACAAATCCCTATATGAAAGAGGTGTTTTTAGGGCGTCGCTTCCAAAGAGCGATTTGTCATGGTATGAATCAATGACTGTAATCTGGTCACAAAACATTGAAAAGTTATTGACTCGTAAGTTGGAATGGTAACATATTTGCAAAAAGAAATGTTAAAAATGTTTTATTAATGTAAAAAAATATTTGTTGGGGAGTAGGCAGTGGACTAGGGGACCACAGCCAACTCTCAAACAAACCTTTTAAAAAAAAGTAAACTTTTCTTTTTTACTGCAGCCCTGTTTCCTATATGAGAAATGGTCAGCGAAATTTTTTTTAAACATTTTAAAAATATAATCACAGACATAATGGTCTGCTAATCCCAGCAGGCCATTTTCCCACTGATAGTATCCAATCTTAATGAGTCCCAAGTTGCAACCTACATCACAAATATTGATGAGGTAGATTGGATTGTGACTGATGCGATTCGGGATTTTGTGAACCACCCTAGTAAGATATACTGTGGTTAGCAAAATAATTTTGCTTTCACAAAAACGTGGTGCACAATTTGTGATTACTTTTTGCAAAAGTAATATTTGTACAACAAGCCCCTCATACAGTAGTGGCTGTTGTTGATTCTAATGTCCTGATGTACACGTACTTTGTTGCAATATACTGGTGGTAAACTGCAACTACTATTTTAAAGACCAGTAAAAAAAATTAAGAACTGCCCTATATACCAATAGGATGGCTTTCTAAAAAAATCTGAATTGTAGTTGGTTGAAATATGACCAAATTCATGAATATTAATGCAGTAGCTTGCAATTAGTGACTCACTAAGATTGGAGGAAATCACAGGCATGGTAGATTGCTAGGGTCAGTAAATCACCATGCCACAGGTCTGCTCGACATGTATTCCAATCGGAATACAGCAGGTGGTCTGCATACAGGTTTGGTGGTCTTGGAGCAGGGTACTGGTGTGGCGATCAGCTCCAAGACTGCCAATCCCGTAATTTTGCTCTAAGTCCCTGAGTCATGTAATGGCTGCCAGCAACATTTTTCTAATGCTGCTGGCAGCCAATCAGATTGCTCGCTCCCGCATGAGCCCAAGGGAAAAATAAAGCTCCCAGGGCCAATCAGACTGTTCCACTTTTTAAAATTACGTTCAAAGGACTCTTGCAAGTCTATCTCAAACCCAATCATAGAGAAATACAAATATTTCTAAACCTCAGCATCTAAATAAATTCTGAACAGATCTACTCCAAATCACAGAAAGCACAGTTGGTCTAATTCAGTTCAGCAGCTTTTTCAGTAGTGCTTCTTTAAGAAGCCTATGAAAATGTATGAGGAATTTGCATTTTGGAAGTGTCCCTTTGTTTCTCAGCTCCTGCTTAACAGTTCATCACTAAACATTTCAAGCATGATTTAGTAAAAAAATAGCATGCTTTTGGAAACACAGCTAAAGTTATTAGCAAAACAGTAAAAAGGAATTTGCATAAAGCTACTGGGGATCTTCCGCATCTTCTATTTCACTGCAAAACTGACTCCCACTTTTGGAATCAAGTATTTGATTTTATTCAGTCTTTATTTGGGGTTCATCTGAAATATGATTTTCTTAGGTTTTTTAATGCTATTTCCTAAATATCATTTCCCTATAATATTGGATTATTTCAGTGAGTTTCCATGGCGTATTTTAGCATAAAGTAATATTTAGTTACCACATACTAATCCAACCGCTGCCGTGTACAGCCTTCAGCAGTGAACAGTGGGGGGTGGGCCGCAGGGCCTGGCACATTTTGTAGAGCAGGTGGGCACGTGACCCCTTCCCTGGGCCTATTCCCCGGGGCATTTATTTTAGGGGAGAGGAGTATGTGGCCCCCTCTTGGACCCTATTTGGGCTATGAACCCGATCCACTGGAGCCCACCACAATTTTTACACATATATGTGTGTATATATATATATATATATATATGTTGCAACAATCACTCCATCAGGAAATGACACGAACTCCTCTTAGGTGGCAAAACGAAATTTATTTTCGGTTCTCACTGCTCTTGGTCATGACGCGTTTCGGCCGTACCGTCGGCCTTGTTCACATAACAACGCCATAGCGGGAAAACTCCAATTTAAATGTTTTTTTCTCTTTCAAACCCAGTGTCACATGATTACTAGACATAGAGAATATACTGCGACATTTTTACACATACTAGATTTTGGAAAACAGACTAGGTGGTATCTCTCCACATTAATTGCATATTACTACATAAAGTGGAAGGAATAACATATATATACACCTTTAAATACACATTTACGTATAAATAAATAAATAAATACATAAATACATTTCAGTATAAAAACAATATAATTCACTATATGTTAAAATCGTTTTCTTAAAATGATGGCATAAATGTGTAATTTAGTGAGTCTTAGATGTGTGGTTGTCCACCTGATCTTAATTTCCATCAAAACTCAACTATGTGTATGTGAAAAGGGATGAAGGTGTCACAGAAAAAGACTCTACTTCATAATCAAAATCACCCATAAACCAAGGAAAAGTGTAAAAAACATTCGATTGACCCCTCAAATGTGCAAAGTTGCGAAAAGTGCATAATGCAGATATTCTAATAGGAATTTAATTTAATGCACCGTCAATGTTGGCAAGTACATATTAGTACATGTAATAGAATGCTTAAAGTACTGTACAATAAAAATACCTATTTATTATCACAACTAGTGTAAAGATAAAAAAGAAAATTAAAGTGAGAAGTGTCCATAAGTAAATTAAATCAATGGAAACTTCAGAGGGGCATAAAAAATCCCAAACTAGATGTGTGTTCATTTCAAGTAAGTGGATCAACTTAATTTAAAGGATCCTATTAATGCTAGTAATACTTCCTAAGTGTGACATGTGGGCAGATATCAACATCATTGCAATCAATATGGCAGGAGACTTGTTCCCGATTGCTCCTGTTAAAGAGGCTCTTGTGAGGTTTCTCCAAGCAGACTTCTAAGCAGATTTAAAGGTAGGTGTGCATATCTTCAGTGGTATTTAACCCATAAGGGGCCTTCGTATCCATTTCCAGTATTAGGCGAGTCTCTAATTGCCTTAGTAGCCTTTCCCTATTGCCTCCTCGGCGCAATTTAGGGATGGCGTCAATTACGTAGTAACTAAGACATTTTAAGTCATTGTTGTGTTTGTCTTTGAAATGACGAGCCACTGGATAAGTGCTGTCATTATTAACAATGGCTCTCAAATGCTGCAGGATACGGGTATGCACTTGAAGTTTGGTACTACCAATATACGATAGGTCACAGGTACAGGTGAGGACATAGACAGCATATTCTGTACGGCAATTAAAATGCCCTTTGATTGGTGTTTCCTTGGGACTAAAAGGAGTTTTATATGTAGTACGGTTAGTCCCAAATTTACATGCTCTACAAGATGTACACTTGTAAAAACCTTTCTTTGGTTGTAGCCAGGTACTATTGAATACATTCTCTGGGCTGCTTTTAACCAGCTGGCTTCTCATGGATGTGGCACGTCTATATGTAATGGACGGTTTGTCTGACAAGAAAGGCGCCAGTACACCATCGGTTTTTAAAATGGGCCAATTTTTGTTAATAATTGCCCTCAACTGTCTATGTTGTCTGTTGAAAGTCATTATGAGACGTGGAGCATTCTCCTCATCTCCATTCTCTCTCGTAGTACATGGCCTAACATTTGTGCCTAGTAGTTCTTCTCTAGCTTTCAGTGCTGCTTTATCACTCGCTTGTTTGAGAACAGACTCACTATAGCCTCTAGCTCTAAATCTTGCCAGTGCCTCTACCTTGCATTTTGTGAATTCATTTTCTGTACTGCAAATTCTTTTGAGCCTTAATAGTTCCCCATAGGGGATACTCCTAATGAGGTGGCCAGGATGGGAGCTAGTTGCATGTAAGGTGGAGTTTCCTGCGGTAGATTTTCTGTATAATGTGGATTCCAATTTGTTGCCTGATACATAGATAGTAGTATCTAGGAAAGAGACCTGTGTTTGACTAATGTGAGATGTAAATTTCAAATTGAGTTTGTTGATGTTAATCTCATTGATGAATAATACAGCACTATTGGTGTCCCCCCTCCATACCAGGAACACATCATCAATAAATCTTAGCCAATACACTATGTTGTTCTCATATTTGGAACCCAATGAGCCCCTGAGAACCTGCTCCTCCCACCAACCCACGTGTAAACACGCGTAGCTGGGAGAGAAGCAGGCTCCCATAGCCACGCCTCGCTTTTGACAGTACAATTTGTTCTCAAACAAGAAAAAGTTGTTGTAGAGGCACCATCTAATCATTTGAATAAGCATCTCATTATGATTGTGAAAAATGAGAGGTCTGGTGTCAAGAAAATGTTTGGTAGCATTCAAACCACTTTCATGATTAATACTCGTATACAATGATTCAATGTCCAATGTAATGAGCGAAAAGCTCTCATCCCATAATATATTTGTGATTTTTTCAAGGAAGTCACTAGTGTCCTTGATGTACGATGGGAGAGTCTGCACATGTATCTGTAAAAAGTGATCCACATATTGTGAGATTTGTTCGCTCATACCACCTATTGCAGAGATGATGGGTCTGCCAGGTACTGGACAAGTTCCCTTATGGATTTTCGGGATTAGGTATAATGTAGGAATTATTGGATATTCGTTCATCATGAATTTGAATTCTTGGTTTGATATTAGACCATTTCTTTTCCAATTCATTAAATCTTTTTTCAGGTTTTCCTTCGCCTTGTTATATTCCCCAATGTTACTGATACCATAGCATTCCGAGTCAGATAATTGCTTGTGAGCCTCCTCTATATATTCTTTGCGCGGCCAGATGACAACATTTCCGCCCTTGTCGGATTTATTGATGATAATATCCTTGTTGTTACTTAATTTTTTGATGAGGTTCTCGTATTCAATATCTCTATATTTGAGTCTCGTTTTGCTGTGGTTTGTATTGTAATAAAGTTTTTTGATTTCATCAACAGTTCTTTCGTGGAATATGTCGATTGCATCCTTAGGCATCATTGGAAAAAATGATGATTTGGTTTTGAAAGGGCTAATACCAGCACTGGCTTGCACAAGGTTGAGAGCTGTCAGTTTTTCTTGAGTAGATGAATGAACATTTAGACCTGCTTCAGATAAAACATTTTCATCATTCAATTCATGTAGGGCAAGCAATGTAGTGGCATCGGATGCAGAAAGGTTTGGCATACTGGTCATTTCAGTACTTGTGTTATCCGTCGTTTTAGTACTGTTTTTTATCCTGAAGAATTTCTTCAACTTTAACTTCCTGATGTATTTATAAATATCCACTCGGGTTTTGCCGTAGTTAAAGTTGCTTTCAGGACAGTAGGATAGTCCTAGGGCTAGCAGTTGGGTTTCAGCCTCATTAAGGACTACGTCGGATAAATTAACAATAGTATTATATATATATATATATATATATATATATATATATATATATATATAACCTACTGGCGGTCGCCAGCAGGTAGTTATAGTTTGGACCTAGTTTCCATAGGAAAAGCATTTTTTGTTTTCCCAATAACCTTGGCAACGGTTGACAAATCTTCACAAAATTTTCAAAACTTTCAAAACTTGTGGCCCGCTCTGGTCAGCTCCTATCTTGAAAGTTTCGGGGTGATTCGGCAAGCGAGGGCCGAGAAAAAAGGGGGGTCCCAAAACGTGTTTTCTCCATGTTAATTCCCATTGGAAACTTTACACACGGCTACAGCCCGAACTGATGGATGGAATTACACCAAATTTGGCAAAAGGGTAGCCCTTGGTTCAGATACAGACCTTTTTGTTAAATGGTGTAAATCTGTTCAGTAGTTGCTGAGAAAATCAAAAGTTTTGATATTTAGTGGTGCGGTGGATCCGCGCACCCTCCCGACCATGAGCTTTATTCTAATTGGCTGTCAACACTCCAAACCAGTGTTGGCAGCCATCTTGTGCCTCGGGGTAACCGAGGCACCACAAAACAGAAAAAGAAACGCAAAAAAACAAGAAAAGGGGGCAGGGTAGAAACACCCTGACCCCCTAGGCCTGCTCAGGGTGTCCCACAAGGATCCCCAGGGCCCAAAAAAGCATTTAAAAAAAAATAATAATTGGCCAAATTCGCACTGGGTGCGCGAAACCAGCTGAGAAAATTAAAAAAAACAAAGCGCAGGCTCCCGCGCTTCGTTTAATTAAGCCCCCGGGTGGGCCAGTTCTCGGGGGCATGCTGAAATAAAATTGCGGAGGCCCAGGGGGACCCCAGCAGCCCTGGGGACTGCCAACCCCAGGGCTTCGATAAAATATTTGCGGGAGGGCACATGTCCCCCCTGCAGCCCCGGGGACCGCCACCCTGGGACTTGTTTTTTTTATGTTTGGGGAGGCCTCCAAGGACCCCCAAGCCCCAGGGACCACCACCCCCCCAGGGCTTTCATTAATTATTTGCGGGGGCACACTGCCCCCCACAGCCCCGGGGACCGCCATCCCCTGGGGCTTTTTAAAAAAAAAGAAAAATATATACCTGTGTGGGGGGGCTCGAGCCCCCCACACGCTCTGGGGACCACCACCTTTCCGGGGCACTATAATGCTAATTTGGGGGTCTGTTACGGACCCCCGAGCCCCGGAGACCACCACCACCCCGGGGCTGTGCATTGGTTGGGAGGGGGGCCGTGCATCCCCCCTCCTGGAGCCCTTCATGGCTCTGGGGACCGCCAACCCCCAGGGCCGGCTCCTGCAGTGTCCAGGGGTGACCACCTCTGGGACACTGCTGTTTGCTATGGCAGGGCAGGAGGAATACACAGAATTTCATAAATATGGCATTCCAGTCCTTTCACTATGGCACATGGCAGCACAGCAAGAAGTGTTGCTGTGCTGCCCTATGCCAATTCCTCATAAATGAGGCCTTAAGTTTTGTGGCTCCAGTTCATAACTGCATTTTCAAATGAACAATCTGTGCACGGAGATAATAGTTTCAAAGCAACATGAGCTACTGAATGCACATTACAACCATTTGACTCGTAGACAATTCACTATTGTGTGCGAGATCCCAGTTCATCACCAGCATTTCTTCATGTTAAAATGTGCTTAACATAAAGTGATTCTCTCCATATTTCCTTTGTGATCACACCCCTATTTATTTATTTATTTTAGGAAACACTTCTTGGACCTAATGGTGTTCTTAAAGGAGTTCTTGGAAAAGATGGAGTTCTTGGAAATATCCTTGGAAGTAATGGACTAGTTGGAGGTCTTCTTGGAAATAAAGGGGTGCTTGGAAATATTCTTGGAGGAGGTGGAGGACTTATTGGGGGATAAATTATGGTAAGAGCAAAATATAAATTCCTAATAATGTGCAATCTTTCCTCTGAAAAAAACCTCTTTAAAATAATACATATTACAATGTTTTTCTAAATTGCACACTAATAAACTATTAACTCTAAGACATCAATTAGTTAATATTTGAATGATTTAAACTTAGCTTTCCGCAAAATATGACTGCTTTGAAACATAAGTTTAGTCCTGGTAACTGCAATCAGCATCAACTCTCCATGTTGCTGGATATCCAGTAAGAGTCTGAAGGTATGTTTGGTCTTAAGGTATCTTGTAGACAGTCTTCTCTCTGCACCAATCTCCAAACACATTAGGTATTTCAATTCTAAATTGAAACAGGGTTTGTCAATATTGGAGACGAATCCTAGCTAATCCTAAATAAATTCCAGTCAACACTTTGGGTGTCTGTCCTCGTAGGAAATTAGGTGTTACTCAGTCATACGTGACGTGCCTCTTATTCCCCTTGCATCTTACCCCGCCTTATAGAATTGCTTTCTTGTAAAATAATATTGCTGTTTCACAGTTTGCAATATTTTGTCAGCTCACATAAATATCAATATTATTTATCTGATATTAAAATCAGTCCCAGGGGGCACTGTCTAGCATTGTGATCGCTTTTGCCATGAACTCATTGTAGGCCAATGGCTATTCTGATTTTCTCTTTCATGTGAGTCAACAATCTTTCAAATTTAGGGCATGATTTTCCAGACATATCCTCCAACAATGATGAAGACACAGTTTTGCCAACCACAGTACTATTTGAAAGAGTGTCATTAAGCCGAGCAATGTCGTACTTTAAATTCAACTTAAAGTAAACACATCTCTTCTCATTTCAGGGAGAACAGGAGTATAACATTGGATGAAGAACTCTGCAGCAGGAAAAACATAGCCTGTTGGATCATATCTTCTTCTTCTGTCATTACTACCAATAGAGCTACTTTCTTTTCTCAAGCTGGATAAAGTTTGGTGGAAACTCTCATGATGTATTGTCTAACCTAGTATTTGCCAATAAAGTACTACCTACAGACACAGTTACTGTATTCAGTGCTTTATTTCATTGTTCTGTTTTTAAATGTATTCACACTGTCACACATGCACAATACTTTAACATTTAGAAATTATAAAAATGTAAATCCTGATAAAAACATTACAAACAGTTACATAAAACAAAATGAATTCACACATTACACAAGCAATTGCGTTATTATCTTATTGAAGTACTGCCCTCATGTACCCCAACTTCAACAGAACTGAGACCACTATTTAGATGAAGTTGCAGGAGTTATTTGAGATTTTCTTTGAAATATATTCACAGCTTTTGTGGTATTTTGCTCATATCTTTGCCATCTTTAGCTCCAAGGCAACAAATAAAAAGATACCTATGACAAGAGAATAAGAACACCTCAAATCGGATGGCTCAGTGTGGGTCGAGAGCTTGGCTAATTGCTCACTCCTGGGAGCTGTCTCCCAAGGTGAAGTAAAAAACATCTGTTAATCATTTTTGAAAAATTAGAGATGCACAATATGTCACACGTTCACTGCAACAAAAGCAAAAAGTCCAACCTTTTTAATTCATGACTGTAATGCCTTTTATGAATGCAGAAATCAGTTCATTGTAGTTCAAGATGTGTATAAAACCAGTCAAAACTTTGTACACCAAGAGACTTTCCTCAGTTACATTCTGTTACGACTCTCCCAACCACTGCATGTAACTTAACCAACTCTTTCTTGTTTTGTCCAATTACTCTTGTCTTAATTTCTGTAACGTAAATTCATATCTGAACAACATTGTAATCTTTAGTTTTGTGTCTTTTGTCTCAAGGTTGCAATCAACAGCTTTATATTACATTTCTTGTACAAATAATGCTTCAATGGGGTGAAAATCATGTCACTAATAGAGCACCAAACGCCAAAAATGGTGTAGAATTCCAAAACAATGTGTTGATATTCAGAGAAGTGAGTACCCAAATAGAAAAGTACTTTTGCTTCGGGATTCAGAAATCTTTGCACCAGATCCGACTTTTAGGCATGTGCATTCACAAGTGAAATGGATGTGTGAACTGAATGTATGACATTACAGCGCATACATTTACAACACATACCTTTACAATGCAGTTTTTACATCTCAACATCCTTTACAATGCACACATTTACATCGCATGCCACTGCAATGAATTTTTAAAACTACACTTACAACACATTCCATTGCATCGCATCATACCTTTACAATGCATACCATTACAACGCACACTATTACACTGCATTTAATGTAAGTGTTGGATAGTGTAGGGGTAAAAATTACTATTCTTACTCCAGGGGGTGCAACAGTAGGGTAAGTGTTGGATAGTGTAGGGGTAAAAATTACTATTCTAACTCCAGGGGGTGCAACAGTAGGGTAAGTGATGGATAGTGTAGGGGTACTATGCGTTGTAATGACATGCGATGTAATGCCTGCGTTGTAGTGACATGCGTTGTAGTGTCATGCGCTGTAGTGACATGCAATGTAATGGCTGCGTTGTAGTGACATGCGTTGTAAAGGATGCTCTGATGTAATGACTGTGTTGTAAATGTAGTGCGATGTAATGACTGCATTGTAAAGGTTGTTTCCTGTGTGAACCATATGAAGGAAATGATTAAACAGTTTACTCTCTCTGCTCTAGCTATCTACCATCTAATAAATGGCCTCAGCATTGAGAATGCTAATAACTAGATCTTCAATCAAGGCTAGTATCTCTAGTACATAGATCAGAGGCAAGGACTGGGCTGAACCTGATTGTTATCAGCCTACAGAATGCATGGTCAGGGGAATGGGAAGGGAGTAGACAATGACCCTCTGTAAATCAGATAGTATATGTTTTACTGTGTTGAGCTGTGAGCTATTCTTGAAGGGAGAAAGAAGGGAGTAATGTTCCCATTCTTACACAGGTCTGCAGAATGACTGTCCTGCAAACCTCCAGATAATACTACTAGTAGGAGAATGTAAGAAAAGTACCCAAGGAGATCATGTGGTTTTAATGTCTGTCCAGTGCCTGAGTGGATTAACCTCAAAGCTCAGAAATAAATGTATCAATTTGTAAGAAACAGCACTACCATGAAACCTTAAGGCTACAGGCTATTTGAACGAGGGCATTGATTTAAAAAAAGATCCTAAATGATATAGGTTGTAAGTGTAATTCATTTCCAAGGAAATCACATCATACCATCATCTCCAAAAACAGAAACGTCAACATTAACTTCCCCTTAGAACAACATTGCTCTGAATTTAAGTAGTAGGAATAAACAGAAAAGGGAGGTGTGAAAATGAAGTAAAACCTATTTAAAAGTAAATGTGCAGCCAAATGCACACTATCACAATTCCAGACCTATTTGGGATCAAGACCGTTTTGTATAAAGAAGCCAGCATAAGAAACTGATACAATGTACCTTCTTTGCAATCATTCCACCCTTACCCATTTTTAAGAGTGTAGATAAACCTAAAGGTTAATCTAAGGTGAGATTATGGGGATCATAAACAGGGCACAAAATATATTGTCCCAAAGGGTCTCAGGAAAACAGTTATGTATATTTGGAGATCTAACTTGCTTGTCGACATTGCAGATATATTCCAGGGAACTGAATCTTGTTTTTCTAAACATGACAGAAACCACAAGAAATCCTATCACAGGTGCCCCCCTAGTTTGATTAAATGAACTCACAACTCAGACTAAATCTATTTTGATAACAAACAGGAATGACATAAGAATTATAAGGGATTTTAATGGAGTAGTGGCACTCGTGCTATAAAATATTTTTGTTTCCTTTGACCCTGTCTGGGATCCCAAACTGCTTTAGAGACTTGGATCTAGAGGGATTCAAGTCACCATTCCCTATTGAATTTATTCTGTGGTATCAAGCAAATTTCTGATTCTATCCCTCCCCATTCGTGCTCCCCCTTCGTGCTTCTCAACCCCTTGTGCATTGACCCACTTTTACCCTCAGCCAATTACTTCTTCAAAGTCAACCGCTACTAATACATTGATAATAAGCACATTACACTAAAAACTTCAAAGTCCATTCAAGTACTTTTGTGCAGTCATCCAATGCCTCTTAGCTATATTCCATTAAATTTGAAATAATCACCTCACACTAAACACATCAAAAACAGAAATGCTGGCCCGTGATAAAGGGTCATCTATTCACTATCATGATGAAGGGTTTGGCCCAGATATCACTCCATGTAGGGTATGTAGCTGTGATACCAACCTCTTCCTATTTCCTCTAGTGAAGCAAGTTAGAAAGGGATCATTCTATATGATAAGATGCCTACATTGAATTTTCCCCCTCTTAAACTTCCAATAAAACGTACAAGCGTTCCTCGGTTTAGTCCACTCCCATCTAGACCATGGGCCAGATGTAAAAAGCATTTGTTCAGTAGCAAACAGATAGATTCACAGAATCAGGTCATTTGCTACTGAAAAAATGCTTTTTCAAAAGTACAAACACCAAACTGTGGTTCTAGCAAATCTCAGTTTGGGTTTGCGACCATAAACAGAATCTCTATTTGGAAGGGCTGTGTTAAGGGTAATCCTTGCAAATAGGGAATCTGAATGGTATGTAATATGTTTGCAACTGACATGCGATTGCAAAACATTCGTACTTTAATTAACCTATCTGCAAATGAGAAGAGGTCCCCTTGGGACGCCTTTCCTGTTAAGAACGTTAAAAAATATATTTTTTAGGAGCAGGCAATGGTCACATGGACGACTGCCTACTTGTTAAAAAAAAATCAAACATTGCTTATTTTTTTAACACAAAAGAAAACATAATGCATTAAAAATGATATATTGCTTTATTTAAAAGCAATCAGAGACATGTTGGTCTGCTGACCCCAGCAAGTCACCATACATGTAACACAAATCCTAGCGGGTCACAAATTGTGAGCTACCTCATTAATATTTATGAAGTAGGTTTATTTGCGAACCACTACAAATCACTAATTGGGAAATAAGGGCCATATATACCTTTAGTACATTAGTAATAGTGATTACCAAACAGTGCTTTACTAAAATTGCTATTTAGTAATTTCTATTACTGTGAGCATATTTGGCTCTATGCTACCATATGTGCACGTCAGAGCACAGACCCGGTGTTAGATTTGGGGGTCTCTAGTTGGCATAGGTAGGTACCTGTGACAGATAGGGACCCTTGCATCTATTCAGGGTAAGGGGCTACACTCCTAAAATAACCCCTGCTCAACCCTTTGGTAGCTTGGCACGAGCAGGCAGGCTTATCTCAGAGGCAGTGTGTAAAGCATACAGTAATACAGTGACAACACTACAAATGGACACCACACAGGTTGTATTATAAAAATAGGTATTTTATATAGACTTAACACAAGACCAAACTTCAAAAATCTACAATACTGTACTCAAAAATAGTCTCTCAAATGTTATAAAATAGGTCTCTCAAGTTGTAAATGCAACACTTTACTCTCAATGTACCTTAGATGCGTAACGCAGCGAAAACAGGAGGGTCGCAGGGAAGGTGATGCGTCGGTTCCTTACAGGCAGGGGAGTGGATGCGCCAGTTCCTTACTGCTGCGCAGGGGAGTTAATGCTCACTTCCTTACTGTGTGGGGAGTTGATGAGTCGGTTTCTTACTGCTCTCCGGTGCGATGTGACATGCTGGCACCTCAATGCGATGCCCTTCTCCGGTGATGCGACGATGACCTCTGTGGCAGCGTCCAGCTTCTACGGCGATGCGCCGTGCTTCGGCGATGCGATGATGACAGCTTCCTCGCGATGGGATGACAGCGGCTGCGACCCGCTCTCGTGGCTGAGTCGCGCTCCCAGCGACACGCAGTCTCTCAGAAGGCCCAGCACAACAGCAGGCACTTAAATTCTTAGCAAGGAAATTCATGGGGGTGCTGGTTGGTGAAGTCTTGCATTCCTGAGACTTCAGGCAGGAGGCAAGCTCTAGATCAAGCCCTTGGAGATCCTTCTTCAAGTTGATAGAAATCACACTCATTCCTTATCTCCTCTCTTTGGTAATGAAGCAACCACTGTAGGCCAACCCCCAAACACATAGCACAGGGGCAGTCTCCTCCTTCAGCTTCCTGGTTCTTCTCCTCAGCAAAGGTTGGTCTTGATTCCCAGAAGTGATCTAAAGTTCTTGGGTCTGGGTCCCAATATTTATACTGCTTTTCTCTTTGTTCTCTGAAGGCAGAGAGGCCTTTGCCTAGTCCAAACCAATTCTGATCAGTCCTGGAGCACATTGTTGACATGTCTCCTACTTTCCTTTCACAGTGCAGGGAAGGGACATCAGACACACCACAGGACGTGGGGCCCGCATTGTGGAGGGAAGGCCCAGCCCTATTCAGGTCCCAGGTGCAAACCCTCCCACCCATCTAGATGCAGATCTCTCTATTCAGCCTTGTGCTGACTCACCCTTTCTCCTGGAATCCCCCAGCCCCTGTCACTCAAACTCCAGACAAGGAATACACAGCCTAGCAGAGGCAGGTTTGGATGGTTAGACAAGAAAATACCTACTTTCTAAAAGTGGTATTTTAAAACACAGAATGGTAAAACCAACTTCTCTAAAATATGTATTTTATCATTCTGAATTCAGGCATACTAAACTCGAATTTCTACCATGTTCCCTGAGTCAGTTAGGATTATAAAATGTAATAATCAAACTGTCCATTCTGGCCTATGGAGAACAGATAGCCTTGCAATAGTGAAAAGCGAAAATGGCTGTAATTCACTATCAGGACATGCCACACACATCAGGGCATGTCCTACCTTTTACCTACAATGCACCCTGCCCTTGGGCCTACCATAGGGGTGACTAATATGTATAAAAGAGAAGGTTTTAGGGACTGGCAAGTGGGTGCACTAGCCCAGTCAGCATGGCAGTACCAGACTGCACACAGGCTCTGCAATGGCAGACCTGAGACACACTTTGCAAGCTGCTCTGGTGGGTGGCACAATCAGTGCTGCTAGCCCACCAGCAGCATTGGTTACAAGCCCTGGGCACACGCAGTGCACTGTACTAGGGTCTGAGAAGTAAACCAATCAAGCCAATCATGGAGTCACTAATTCATACATCAATTTACCAAAGGGAGCACTTGCACTGTGGCACTGAACAGCAGTGACACAGTGCCAAAAGCATCTATAACCAGCAAAAACACATGAGGCAACAGCAGAAAAATGGAAGGGAGACCCACGCCAATAGTGCCAGGTCTAACACCCGGTGATCATGAAGCTTCAGTATTTACCCAAATGCAGGAAATTCCTTATGCTTTTTATCAGATTGTTCATTTCTGCTGCAATCAAGTCTTCACACAAACTCTTAGTAGCTAGCTATGTCACTTTCAAAGTAAGGTTCATAGTACAATGTACCATTCAATCTGAAGAAACCAGAGCCCTTTAGCAGAATCTTGTACTTAATAGTATTATATATATTTGCTTCATATATATTTTCTTCAGCCCTCCTTGACTCCTACATGTTTTGACAGTCAACAAATTCTGTTCTCATGGAAACTCTTCATTTTGAAGTCTCAGGGCCTGATTACGATGGCGATCCAGTCAGAGTCTGACGAGCATCGCAGCATGATTGGGACCAACCGACAAGTGTTCGGCAGTGCCACCCACCAAATTAATATGGGATCGGTGTGTAGCCAGTCACAATCATGCCTTTTTTCATTGCTGCTGGTGCTGTGACCCGAAAATGGCCGCAGCACAAGCCGCAATGGAAAAGGGGATGTTTCCATGGATGTGTGGGGGGCACCAAAAGTGCCCCTCAGGCCTTATAGCTGAGGCCCACTGGGGACAGGGGACCTACTAGAGGCTCCCATAGTCCCTTTCTGGCAGCTCACTATGGCAGATTGACCCCCTTGAAAAAGCTGCCAGGAAGGGACATTGTCATCCCTGCGGTGGTGCCTGAGCAGGCATCACCACTTTTGCAGGTAATGTGATCCAACCACATGAGAAGTGTCGATGGGACCCTCCGACCGATGAAGTTCAACCAACCGCATCATAATGAGGTGGTCGGACAGCTCTGCAGGATTTCAGGCCAACCGTAACCAACTGAATGTCAGTGGTGGTCCAAGTGACATCCTAATGATACCCTAAGTTATGGAACACACTTCTTGCAATAATAAGAATAATTTGCAACTGTCTTCAAATCCATAGAACACTATATTTGGACCTTTCCATGTCTATTAGGGCAAACGTTTGTGTTTGAGATGAACTAAAAGCGTTTTTTTTGCGATTTGCTATTAGGTAATCACAAACAGCTATGTACTACCGTGTGTTTTACAATGTTTACAATTCCCAGTGGGTCGCAAATAGACCTACCTCATTAATATTCATGAGGTTGTCATAATTAGCGACCCATTGGGAATCACTGAAATCAGTGGCGTAATGATAATTGAGGGGGCCCCACTGCAAGGTACGTGGAGGGGCCCCCTCCGGACTCTTATCAGGAGCTCCCTGGCCGAAGTGCAGTGCTGAGGGGGCCCCCTGGAGCTTGGGGCCCCCCCGCACTGCGGGGGATGCGGGGGCCTGTGTTACGCCCCTGACTGAAATCAAAGGGATGGTGGCTTGCTGGGATCAGCAGCTCACCTTGCCTGTGATTGCTTTTTAATAAAGCAAAGTTTTTTTTATGTAGCCCGTTTTCCTTAAAGGAACACGGGATGCATATCAAAAACTAAAATGAAAAGTTTGAATTTCATTTTTTAAGAGTAGGCAGTGGTCCGTGGGACCACTACATGCTCTTAAAAATCGTTTTTCCAACCATTCACAAAGTGGGAGGGGTCGCTTGAGGATTCCTTCCCATTTGTGAGTGGGCTACCACCTACTTGAAGAAAGTGATGCCCTCAACATGCCACTTCTTAATAACAAATCGCAAACCCATTATGCAACTCGGTGATAGGTTACCGAATCTCAAAATAGGGTTTGGTACATAGAATCATGCTTTTTTCGGGTTGCGACCAGCCCTAATCTGCAAACTGGGCCGTTCGCGACCTAAAAAAACTATGTACATCTGGAGCTGTATTATATTTAACACCAACTGGGCAGGAATCTGCAAGTGTAAAAGCATTTCTTCTCACACTTTTTCCCTCTGCCACATGCTCAAGTGCTGTGACACTGCCACCCACTGTTTAACCCACAAGCCTACACCTCACCAATCGCATCTTATGTATCAGCTATAGGTAAATGAACAACAAACTCACTGCTTTAATCCCACACTCCAAAAGAGTGCCAAGGATCCCACTGCAAATTGGAGTGCTTCGCAACCTCAATCATGGGAATGAAGCTTTGTGTAAATACTATAATACAATGTTGTATGCCGGGACCATAATGCTTGAAGATGCTTAGGGGAAACATGCTTGTCTTTTTCAGTAGTGGATATAAATCAAAAAGATTCATGTCTTCAAATCCACATTCTCAGAAGAAGAAAACAGTATCAGTTGCACTTAAAGCATCATCACAAAAAAAACAGGTTGCAGACTTCATTGTACCTGCTCTCGAGTATTTAAGTAACCGGACCTTTTGCTGCCTGGACCTTCTGCTACACGGACCTTTGCCTTTTGGAATCCTGTGCTGGGCTGTTGTTTGTTTAGTTTGCTGCCCCACTGCTCGCCGGACCCGCTTCGCGGGTCCCGCATCGCAGAGAAAGTTGGCGGGGGACTTGTGCTTGTGCAGTGGCTGTGACGACTGGGGAGTCTTAGGGCATCGCTGCAGGGCTGCGAGCGTCTCCGTAGGGACTCCATCTCCCAGGAGTGCCTGCCTGGCCAATCTGCATCACCTGGCCCGCTCTCCCGGCTAGCCCCGCCCCCTGCGCATCACATACTTCCTATATTAGTGGCGTCTGCTTCCGCTGCGCGGGAGCATGCAAGAGCGTCCCGGGAGAAGCCCGGGACAAGGGCGGGGCCGTCTGTGGCCGTCCGTGGTCGGTCGTGGTTGGGTTGGGCCACCCCCCTTGATCCGTTTTGTTGTGTTTGTATCATAGCCTCATTTTATCTATAGGGTGGTATTGTGGATTTTTGCTGGTTTTTTATTTTTCCATCCTTGGGTGTTTTAGTCCCCCTATAAAACATGCCCTTACGTTCAGGGAAAGAACGTTCTGTGAATTTGCAGACATCTAGGGCCTCATGTAGGTGGGCTTGCATTTACCACTTCATAAATACCGAATCATACCGATTCGGTATTTATGAAGTGGTAAATGCTATGTAGGTAATGAGTCGGTAAATATTACCGATTCGGTAAAATTCGGTAATTACCGAATCGGTATTTACCGATTCGGTAATGAGGCATACCTTCCCATTGATGGGAAGGTATGCCTCATTACCGAATCGGTAAATACCGATTCAGTAATGGGGGGAACACATGCAAGGGTGGCAGGGTGTCACATTGACACCCTGTTGCACCCCTGATTCGGCCATGTGTGCACATGTGGCACACATACATGCCCTAAGGGCATGTATGTCTGCCACATTGCACACTTCTAAGCGCTTTAAAATGCTTAAACACATCCATTCATTATTTACCACCAACTATTAGTTGGTGGTAAATACCGACTCCTAAAAACACCCACACACTCCCCCTACATCTCATTTCTGTATTCGGAATTTACCGAATCGGTAAAATTACCGATTCGGTAATTTTACCGATTCGGTAAATTACCGAATACAGAAATGAGCCCCCTACATCTCAAAAGCCAAAATACCGGTCGGTAACGGTATAATTACCGAAAATCGGCCGTTACCGACCGGTATTTGGCTACCTACATGAGGCCCCTAGTGGGGTGGTATCTGGTCCTCTAGATGCCTTTCTAATTAAAGCAACAGGCATTTTGGAAAAGGAGATAGCCTTTGCGGAGAAACGGCTTTCTCTAGATCTTATTACTGGGAAACGATCATCTTTAGGTCGCATTGCCTTAGCGCCAAGCCCCCAAGCACCCGCTATGAGCGCCACCCAGTTATCGGTTCCCGTCCTGGTGGATGTTCATCCCGTGGTGGAGGGGAAGTCTTTGAATTCATCAGTTAGCAACTCCCACACCAGTGTTTTGCCTGGTAGTGGGGGAGGGGATAGTGTGCTATCAGCAAGCCCAGCCTTACTGGACTCTACTAACGGGGACTTACTGATGAACATACCTGGAAAGAGAAAGAGAAGGAAGGGCCGCCAGAGGGGGGGTGCAACTAAAATCCCGAAAGTAAATAGTATATTCCAGCCCACCAGTGCTCCTAAAACTATTACCTGTCATCAGTCCCCTATGATCATAAGTAATTCTCCTATTTCCCCCTATGAATCACCTAGGAACTTGGCTACCAGTTCCAGTAACAATTGTAAAGATGATGGGCCTTATAAGCAAAATAGAAATATTATTAAAAACACTTATGCTTCCCCTATTAGAGCGCACTAGACTTATGAATTCGAAACTGGACGCTCTTGAGAACTTGGTTAATGGTAACATGGGCATGTTAAACAAGCTAATAAATGCACAAAAGGTATCATCCACTTTATCTGATATTCTAAACCCCCAAGGAGCCGTAGGTACTATCAAGCAGTCCCTTCCAGCTACTGCTAAACAATCTAATACCCGAACTGTCTTAACCAACTTTGCAGGCGTGGCCCCTAGGGGAGGGAGCTCAAATACTAATATAACATCTAATAGCAAAGCAGGTGCTGCTGCACAAGTCTTGCCCACCACGAAGGTTAGCTCCAAACCTACCACATTGCCCAAACCAAGCACCTCTAAATCCACTGCTGCTGCCCCTGCTTTGAATTCTTTTTTGAATTCTTCAAGGGGTGGTCCCAAGTCGATTTCACATACTATGTCATGCACTAGAGTACAGGGGAGCCATCATAACAATCAAACTAATCCCGCTGTGGCCCCACAGAAGTTTAACAAACAGGGTCCCCCCTGCACTGATTTACCCCCTGAGGCCACTCCTTATACGATTGTCTTAACAGGCGTCTCAACCCTAAGGGAAGATACAACTGAATCCTATGGGGATCTTAAAAACAAGGTGGTCTTTTGGTTAAATAAAAACAGACCCCTTCCCCCGTCCTCTGGCACAGAAATATTGAGTGTGAGGAGAGTACACTGGGTGGGGCACTGTCCGAAGGACCTGGAGGGGGATTGCATTGTGATAAATTTCAGGGACCCTTGGGTGGCGGACCATATACGCAGGGATGCTAGATTTGGGAGGATGGGCGATGTGCAGTCTTTAGGCCTCAGTTATTTTTATCCCAAAAGAAACACAGTGCCCTTTTTCAACCCCCTAATGTCCAGAAGAAATGTTGGGAGTGTACCGGTTGTTAGGTTTCCATACTCACCTTTTCTTCCCCAATTACACAACTGTTTCGAACCACTCTCTGGCCTGGAGGGTATCGATTGACTTAGTCCCGAACCTGGCAGAGGGAGTCATTGTAGCATCCCCACTATTGGGGTTGCATGCCTATCCAGTGAGGGTGATGGGCTTCATGAGTCGGTCAAGGTCCCCGAGCGAGCGCTAGGGGGTAGTTCGTCGGCTGGGTTTCCACCACCCGAGGGTGGGGAGACAATATCAGAGCATGGGGACATGAATCGAGCTGCTCCAACCATGCTGGACTCTTCACTTAAAATAGCCTCATGGAATATCGCTGGCCTAAAGGGACGAATTGGCTCAGAAGACTGGACAGATTTCATAGACAACTATGATATCTTATTATTTCAAGAGAGTTGGGCCCCTGAACCGATATTTCGGGAAGGCTTTCTTAATTTTTTTAAACCAGCAATCAAGGGTACTAAGGGTAGAGCTTCCGGAGGCCTGGTAATCTGGGTTAAGCAGTCCATTAGTTATAGACCAGTGGAAATTTCGGTTAATAACCCCGATCTTCTGGGAATTAAGTTAATCAAGGAGAAACATCGGGAAATCATTGTTATTAATATATACGCTCGAGGACATCCCGGTGGGCGATGTCCGGTCATCTTAGAGGAGCTGGATTCTTACCTTGACCTTATTGGGAGGGATAAATTAATACTTATTGGGGGGGATCTAAACTGTACTTCCGAACCCCTGTTAAGCGATGATGAGGATTTGGGGTCTGAGGAGGATGCTGTGTGGAATATCCCATCCCTGTCAATAAATAATATCAAAAAGGCCACAGAAGCGGCTCTGCATTGGGCAGGGCTGTGTTTGGAGTGGGGTCTGAGAGCGGCTAATGGTCGCACGATATCTGACAAGGCTGGTAAATCCACATTTGACAATGGGGTTAGCCAAAGTAGAAGTGATTACATTCTGGTTAAAACAGAGTATTGGTCTCTCTTGGAAGACATGGCTGTCATGGACCGTCCCGAGAGTGATCACAACCCCTTGTCCTTAAGTATAAAGCTCCCTGGTGGACTTGTTAGATCCCCTGTAGCCTCGTGCATCACTGCCGAGGCTATCCTAACCAATGATAGAAGAAGGGTTAAATAGAGCAGGGTTGTGGAGGACCCCACCCTGCTTAACGGCATATCATTGGAAGTATCATCTACCTTGAATGCCATAGCAAACCTATCTCCGAAAGAGGGTGTTATCCACCGGATTAGTGATTTGCACGAGCAGTGTTTTATTAAACTCAAGGCCCTCCTTACCTTACCACCTAAGCTAAGGAAACTAAAAACTCCCAGTTCTAGTAGGAAATGGTATAATAAAAAATGCAGGGAAGCTCATAGTGGGCTAATAAAAGCCATCAAGTCTAGGGTGACCACCGATATTAAAATGGCTTGCCAACGGTATAATAAGGTACAGTGGGAGGCGAAGAGGGAGTGGGACAAAGCCCACTGGACAAACTTGCTTGAGGCTTGCCTTTCGTCTAACCAGACTAAGTTTTGGGAAGTCGTGAAATGGGGCAGGAACCCCGACTCCCAAACCCCTGCAAATCATGTACCAGCAGAAGCATGGGTGGACTTTTATTCAACCCAGTTTAGGGACCCAGACTATAAACCTCTTGATGACCCGGGGATCTGCGCGCATTTGCCGCCCCCCCCTGTCATCCCCTTGTGTTTACGAATGATGACTCCAAGACTGCACTTTGTTCGGTTCAAGCGGGGAAAGCCCCTGGGATGGACTGCTTCCCGGCAGACTTATTTAAAATCGACCCCCACCTTTGGGTTCCCTACGTTACTCAGCTTGCAAATGCCATTGCTAAGGGGGCTAGGATCCCTGAGTCCTGGAAGGGGGCGGAAATTCTTCCTATATTTAAAAAGGGGGACCGCTGGGCTCCCGGAAACTACCGCCCCATCAGTATCATTGACTCCCTTCAAAAAATTGTTGCCAGGATGGTCCTCGCCAGGGTTCAGGGGTGGATGGAGTCGGAGAGCATCCTTTCTCCGATGCAGGCTGGCTTTAGATCAGGTACCAGCACCATTGACCAGGTCTTCAGATTTATTCTGATATACTGGAAGGTGGTGCTGTTGGGCGGCGGGTCTATCTACGCCGCCTTTGTGGACCTAAAGTCCGCCTTCGATCTGGTGCCCAGGGCAAAATTGTGGGCTGTTCTGGGCACCTTAGTAATGCCACAAGAACTCCTTGAACTCTTGGTAAGATTACACGAGGGCAATTTTGGTAGGGTGAGGTGGGGAGGTCAAGGGCAGGTGACGGATAGTTTCCCCGTAACACGGGGTGTCCGCCAGGGGTGCGTTTTAGCACCTACCCTCTTCTTACTGTTTATTGACCAGGTGGTGAAGTTCTTTGCAGACACTCCTACTGATGCACCGACCCTGGGTGGGACTAAATTTCCCTTGCTCATCTTTGCAGATGACAATTTAATCCTATCAAAGACGCGTAAGGGCCTCCACACGGCCTTAAACAGATTTGAGGATTTTTGTAAATTAAACGATCTGCAAATAAATTTGAGCAAGACTAAATTCATGGTTCTAACAAAAAATCGCCCCATAAAGAGTTGTGTAAGCATGAATGGTGTGGGTCTGGAACAGGTGGAGGTTATGACTTATTTAGGAGTAACTCTAGACTCTCGGCTACGTTGGAAGCCCCAGGTTGATGTTCTTCGCTTAAAATTTGCACGCCTCACGGGCTGTTTGATCCAGGAGCAAAAAATGTCTCTTACCAAAAGGGTAATACCGGCACTTAAGATCTATGACGCAAAAATTAGTTCAGCCATACTGTATGGGGCCGACCTGTGTTTTTTTTTGGACCTATCCCCTTTGGTAACAGTCCAAAATAAATGTTTGCGTAATCTGGTAGGACTACCCTAATCCACCCCAATCAAACCTCTCTTGTTGGACATGGGTTGTAAGTCTATTAAAGAGATGGCACGATATCGGTTGGTTGCGCTGTGGAGACGGATTTGGACATCGCCGGATCTAAGTCTCTTTGCTACTGAACTTGCGGAAGTAAGATCTATCCTGGGTTCTAGCAACATCCCTTGGTTCCGTGAAGTGAAAAAAATCCTGGATGAAATGGGTCTTATCCAACTGTGGGATTCCCCGGGGAGTTCTGTTTTCCCTTCCAAGCAAGCCTTCAAGTCACTGTACTGGGCATCAGTTAGACATCAATCCGTTGTGTGTTCTGATGGCGCTTTCCTTTCTGGCAGATTTCTGGTGCATAAATTAGAACCCTCTCTGGAGAATTACTGGGATGTTATCATCAAGAGTCTGGACAAAAAATTATACCACCAGTTTAGAGTAGGTTGTTTGCCAGTAAGGTCTTTTTCCCAAAAATGGGCTGGTAGTTCGAATGAGTACTGCCCCTGGTGTAACAATCAAAAGGAGAGTGTGGGCCACTTCTTCTTTGCTTGTCCCGCTTATCAAGCCCCAAGGAACAAATGGATTAGGCCCATCTTCCAACGGATGAACATCAGAGGATGCATAGAGGCATTGTGGGCCCTAAGAACTAACACCTCAGAATTGGTTGTAATTGGGGTAGCAAAGTACCTAGGGTGGGCTTGGGTTATTAGAGCCAGACATTCTTAATTATCCTGGTCTTTCAATTTTAACATTGGGTTTTACTTCACTTTATACTGCGTTTTTAAATACTGTTTAATTCCTTCTTAAATTGTGCATTGCTATGCACTAATATGGTGTTTTAAATAATTTGCATGTATGATTGATTGATCTTAATATCCTTTTATGTAATTGTCTTTTATGATATAACAATCGAAATAAAGACGTATGAACCTGAACCTGAAGTAACCTGACAAATGTAGATGATGTGAATAGGAGTGAAGATTTAACAAGAAAGCTTCATTCCTACTGAAGATAAATAACTAAACAAAGAAAGACACATAACATCATAGCAGATTGTTCATTAGTCATAATTCAAAGGGGTTCCCATAAAGTTGCTTCTGACAATAATGACACAGTATTACCAATGCTCAAGATCAAGGAAAACACAATCACAGTTAGAGGTTTTTTTCCCCTGATCGAGAATATGCAACCACATGAAAGTAAGCTCGCACCCTGATATCAAAGGGTTCAGAAAAAGGGTAGAAGTATTTAGTGGTTGGGTAATTTGATATTGCAGCAATATCTGTAACTGCTTGAAATTAAGCCTAAACAGGAAAACGAAAATCCCAAAGTGAGATGAACTCCCAAGGACATTGATGTATTGCGTATATCTCTTTTTTGGGGTGGGAGGGAGTTTTATACAGCACAACTTGTCCCTGAACACCAGAGTGCTTTACATGAGCACCAGTTGTGTTATAGGTGGGCACATGTATTTGTGTTAATCACTGGGAGATTAAATGATTTGCCCAGAATCACAGGATGTTGACGACCCTGCTGGGACTCGAACCCGGTTTCGCAGCTTTGAGGTTTACCGTTCTAGCTGTTAGGCCACATCCTCTATCCATGTTTGCCCTCCTGTTTAAAACAGATTTTTGGGCCCATAGAACTTCTGATTAGAGTATGCAATCGAACAGATGTACTACCTACCTCTGAGTAAAAAAACACATTAATTAATAACCTAGGGCCCATTTCCATTTTCTATGGACATTTAGTATTAAATAACAATAAGCATGCCTTGCCAGCTTCCTTCACGTCTGTCACGGTTGATGAAGAAGCACATTGGTGAAAGAAGTTGCTGACGGCCTGCCAATAAGCAATGCTTTTACAAAAACAGATCACATAACATACAGGTGGTGAATAACATAAACAAGGCAGTGGGATTGTGAAACGCGCTAAATCCAAATCGTTTTCTTGCAAAGCTTTTGAACAGGACATGCCTGAACTCTCTGCTCTCTGTGGATCTTGAACCCTATTTCTTTTATTTCTAGCTTAATTGCATTTCTTTTTGTTTATCACTCTAAGTTTCCCCTCAGCTTTATATTCCTTCATATACTTTGGTGTGACGTCACTTACTAATCTATGTATTTTTTAATTCATAACATTTTTTAGTGATGTAAAGAGGGGATGGTTTAGTGAGAAATACATTTTGAGTCAGTGGTCTTTGCTGAATAGTGCATCAGAGATGGTCGCCTTGTCATGTCAATCCCATGGGGACCAGATACTGCCCCAATGCTCTGTTAATGACTAAGTGGATATTTCCCTCTTCCTAACCTATCCCCTTTCTCTTGTTTTGCTTCTCTTCTCTGCCAATGCTTATCATAAGTTACAAAATGTGTGGTTAAGGCTTGCAAACTATTTCCCTTTGTTGCTCTGTTGTACAACCTCCTAAAGAGATAAATGTTCAATGAAGTAACAATTCATAACAGTAAATAATATCACACAGTCACTATACTTTCTTTATCATATTCTCAAGAGTCCATCTCTAGGATTCAGGCAACAAGATAAGTAACATAAAAGGGAAAATCATATGGCGTCCTCTACTCAAAATTAAAAAAACATATTGTAAAATTATATTGGTATTTGCAAACATAATGCACAATCAACAAAGTATGTTAAATCAGACCACATGGATAGAGATCACCAGCCCAAGTGAAGAATCAGCATATGTTCTATTTATTAAATCAAAACTAATAAGAATTAGACAGGTAGTGGAATACAACCGGTCCTTGCATCTGCTTCAAAGATACGAGTGCTTGTAATGCAAAGTCCATCATCAAGGGTGCGTCAGTAACAATTGCAAGGATAATGTGACTTTTTTATGGGTTATCAGAGAATTTTATCAGCCGTCTTGCAGAATACCAGAGAAAACGGAGAACACTACACCTGCACAATTTGACACATTATGATTAAAAACCTGGATACCCTCTAAGACGTTTTCAAACTGTTTCATGATTGGAAGGGCCCACTTAGTTTTATTTCGCAGGCCCTCTCTTGAGGCACCAATCTGCCCAATTATGATAAGACTGCTCAACTACATAGAGAGAAACACAATATTTAAGGCAGCTAATAGGGCGGTGAATTAGATGAACCTTGATTACCCCACGATTATGCCGTTACCAGCCTACACTCTTATTGGTACCTCAGCTAAGTTGTTCCTTAAGCCAAAGAAGTTAGTGCTACAGCTGGAAAAAGTGAGAATTGTTCAAGAAAAATTGAAGGTCAACTTTCAGGGGAATCTATTTTATTAAAGCTAAAGAAATTGAGTAGTTGAGTGAGATTGGATTAGAGAGAGGGAGGTTCTAGTACATTGTCAAAATCCACCCATTCAAGTCTGAGGATGGCATGGAGTTGACTCCGGAAGAGGAGAAGGCGTAAATGCTACAGGATTTATTTGACGAGACTGTGACAGAGCAGTATTAAGGGTGTAGGAGATGAAAATGACCACTGGGAATCAAGGCTACAATCAACTTGGGACATGACTAGACACACTGGGAAATCCCACAGATAAAGTAAATAATCTCCACTCAAATAATAAACCACAACCAGTGGTACCCTGCCTTTGGTGTGGCTCTGAACTAATTTGCATCATGAGGATTACGCATTCTGCATGGTCTGGAGTCTTCTGAGGAGCTGGGTGCAGATGCCGTGGAGAGGGTGTTGCCCTAGTTGAGGCAGCTGGTGATGAGGGCCTGAGTGAGGGTCTTTCTGGTGTTGGTTGGGATCCATCTGAAGATTCTGTGGAGCATGCATATTGTGTAGAAGCAGGAGGCGGCAATTGCATTGACTTGTAATTTCAAGGTCAGTTGGCTGTTGAGGATGATGCTGAGGTTGCATGCATGGTCAGTCGGTGTGCGTCCGGGTTCTGCAGGCCACCAGCTGTGGTCCCATGCAGAGGTGTTCTTCCTAAAGATAAGTACTTCAGTTTTCTTGGAGTTAGGTTAGAGGCAGTTGTCTTTAATCCTTTCAGCTACATTGGTCATGGTGTCACAGAAGTTGGTTTTGGCACTGGAGGATCAGTTGAGTGTCATCTGCATTGGAGATTATATTACGTCCGGGGGATCTGACGATGTCTGTAAGGGAGGTCATGTAGATGTTGAACACGTTGGGGCTGAGGGATGATCCTTGTGGTATGCCTCATATAATGTCTTTGGGTACGAAAGTGAAGGGAGGCAGTCAGATGCTCTGTGAGTATCCTGTGAGGAAAGGCAATCCACTTGAGGGTGTCTTGCTGAATGCTAGTGTTGTGGAGTCTGTTGATGAGGGTGTTGTGGGAGAGTGTGTCAAATGCTGTCGGGAGATCGAGGAGGATCAGGGTCATGGTTTCTACACAGTCGAGGACTCTTCTGATGTCATATGTGGTGGCAATCAGTGCGGTCTCAGACCTGTGGTTGTCAAGGAATCCTGATTGAAAGGTGTCCAGTGGGTGGTTTTGTTCTAGGAATTCAGTGAACTGCTGATTGATGGCTTTGTCGAGAACTTTGGCTGGGTAGGGGAGCAGGGAGATCAGACCATAATTTAAGAGATCGTTGGGGTCAGCGGAGGCTTTCTTTAGGAGGGGTCTCACATCTCTGTGTTTCCATTTATCCAGGAAGGTTGCTGTTGAGATGGAGGTGTTGAGGATGCTGGAGAGTTGCATGCTTATTATTGGGTTCGTTGTGAGGTTGTAGAGGGGATGAGGACAGGACCGTGGGTGCTCTGGAGTGGATGGAAGACATGATGGCAGAGGTGGTCAGGGTAGTGAGCAGTGACCAGGTGGTGATAGTTTGACTGGTGTTTGCCGGTTGGTTGAGGTCAGTGGGGTTGAGGGTGATGGGTTGGAGGTTGAAATTGTTGTAGATGTTAATCTTCCTGTGAAGTAGTCTGACAGGGTGTTGCAGTGTTCTTGGGAGGGGTGTATGGTGTCCTCCATGGATGTAGGGTTAGAGAATTCCTTTACTATTTTGAAGAGTTCCTTTGTGTGGTCAGCTGCCGAGTCGATTAGGGTGATGATGGCTGCTTTCGTGGCTTTTTTGTTGTGCCGATGATATATGCTGAGGGCTGTTTTGTGAGCTGCTCTGGCAGGTGGGTTCTTGGTGGTGTGCCATTGTTTCTTCAGTTGGTGGCAGTTGTGCTTGGTGATCCTGAGTTCTGGGGTGTAACAGCTGCCATGTTTGGGGATCCTGTTGGATTTTGTAGGTTTCAGTGGGGTGACTGTCGGCGCTGTTGGTAATCTACGCAGCAAAGTGCTAGACGGCCTGGTTGAGGTCTGTTGAGGCCTCATGTTGGGAGATGGTGAGGGCCTGTGACCACTGAGTTTTGGTGACCTTGCTCCAGCTGCAGTTGGAGGGGATCTGACACCTGGTGATGGTGTGCCGGGTGTCAGTGATGGAAAAGTTAACAATGGTGTGGTCAGCCTAGGTGAGTTCTGTGATGTAGCAGCATTTGATTCAGTCAATGAAGGTGAAAATGGGGCAGAGTGTGTGTCCAGCTTTGTGCATGGGTCCGATGACTAGTTGGGCGAGACCAATGTTGCTTATGTCCTCCAGGAGGATGATGGAGTTGGCATTGGGGTCACTGATGTGGAAGTTGAGATCCCATAGTAGGACGCAGTGCCTAGAGTCGATTGTTAGGGGTGCGATGAGGTTGGGGATGGCATTGCAGAATGATGCTCAGGGTCCCGGGGATCTGTAGGTGAGGGTGCCTCTATTCAGGGTCTTCCTGTCAGTTTGTCGTAGGAAGTAGAGGTGTTCCATGAGAGGTGTGGGGTCATCATTAGTGATGGTGCATCTGATGTTTTCCTTGAAGATAATGGTGATGCCTTTGCCTTGCCTCGGTCATGGTGAATCATCTTATACCCTTTGTTAGTGCCCGTCGTGTTGTCTGAGTTCAAGGAGGGGCTGAGCCATGTTTCGGTGATCAAGGCAGAACCTGGTCCCTGCCTGTGGAGAGAGTTGTGATGGTGTCCCAGATTTCTGTGGCGTGTTTGCGGAGTGCAATATGTTCTAGGAGTGGTCGTGGTAGTATTATTTATATACACATATGGCAACAGGATGTAGGAGCACACCGCTGACCTCTCAGGCAAGGTTCGCCCCTGGCATTCTGGGAAATGCAGTCTCTTGTAGCTTGCACCGATATTTTTGAGTGTTTCGCCAAGGGTGGCGCAGATAGTGCTGATCTCTAGACACGTGTTTCTGGTTTATTAACCGTCATCAGTAGAGAATACAGTCTTGTATTTTGGGGTTTGCTGAGTAGGCTGTCAAACAGTATATCGGGTCCGGTACCACTCACTGGCGCGCAGGGGCTTCATCCACGAGCTCGTCAGCTCAATGACTCACAGGAGTACTTTAAATTGACAACAGGATGTGGGAGCACACCGCTGACCTCTCAGGCAAGGTTCGCCCCTGGCATTCTGGGAAATGCAGTCTCTTGCAGCTCGCGCCGATATTTTCGAGTGCTTCACCAAGGTTGGGGCAGATAGGCAGCCTTCTCAGCAAACCCCAAAGTACAAGACTGTATTCTCTACTGATGACGGTTAATAAACCAGAAACACGTGTCTAGAGATCAGCACTATCTGCACCAACCTTGGCGAAACACTTGAAAATATCGGAGCAACCTACAAGAGACTGCATTACCCAGAATGCCAAGGGCAAACCCTGCCCGAGAGGTCAGCGGTGTGCTCCCACATCCTGTTGTCTATAAAACACATATAATGGAAAGAAGAATTCACCGCTTGAAACCTCAATATGATTCAAAAAACGGAATTTAATTCCATGAAATATGCAGGCATTAAATGCAATATAACGTCAAAGTATTAATGATTGGCAATACGGTTGCTCCAATTAACGGTAGTGCATTCAGTATTTACAGTGCTCTTATTGTGAAGAGGAGGAAGACTAGGGTCAATGGTAGTGAATCAGTAAGTGAGGGACGGGGTAAAGGTATAGTGACATATATACATTTGTTGTTACATAGAACTGGACCTTTCCGGCCTAACATAGGCCAGTTGTTCCCATGTCTAAACATAGCTCAAAAATACATATTGTTTCAGTTATTCAGTTCTTTGAGCTTGCTGAGAGGTGGTAGATTATCTACGTTTTGATCCCTAGTCTATGATGGTGATTTGTTCCTCATGTTGGGGTCTTCATCAGGATCAGGCTAGGAAGAGCACCTAGGGATAATTGAAATGAGTGGGGTCAGTGTAGTGGCAGTGTGTGAATAAGAGGTGAATGCTAATTGAGGTGAAGAGACTTTCACCTACTTGTGGGGGGGAGGACGGTCAACGTTCGTTCCCTCGTGGGCTCTCGAGTAGCTACAAAATTTCAGCACAGAGATGGCTAGTGTGGGTAATGATTCTCCCACAGCAGGCTTAGCCAATATCAGGATCTGATGGTAGATGGAGAAAGGGAGACAGAGTACATTGGTGGGGACACTCACCAGTAAATATAGACAAAATCAAGTGGAGTAGCTTAGCTAGAATGCGAGCTGTCCCAACTAAAACACGGATACAGCATCGGCAGTTGTTGGTGCAATGACATTGTAGAGGTGAAGCTATTAATTTAAAAAGAGTAAGACGGAATGTGCGCGCTATCGTTAGTGGGTATATAACTGGGTATTGGCTCAAGTCCTTGTTAGGGAAAAGAGAGACAAAAGAATATTGCGGTGAAAGGATTTAAAAACCACTCGTTCTTGCAGTGAAACGTGAAATCTGTAAACTGGTTTAATGTTAAAAAGGGACAGTGAAGAAAGCAAGTGTGCACGTTTGGAAACCCGTGCGGGTTGTGATGGTGATTGCGATCTAATCTCTGCAGGCACTAAAAAGTGAAGTAATTGAAAGGTACGCTAAAAAATCAGTGCGGGCTAGGATAAAGTTAGCGATCTAAACGCTTCAGGCAGTGGGGATTAACATTAGTAAAATGATATCTAGCACGAATCGCGTTGCAAGCGGGTCGGCAAGGACAAAGAATTAGGCATAATTGTGCGCTTAGAGACGTCCGTGCGGGCTGGGATAAAGGCTGTGGTCTGATCACTACTGTTGCGCGGCTTACCTCCTTCTGTTGGCTGTACGGCTCATGAATGAGCCAGAGCGGTCGAGGCTTAGGCTAGATGTACCCGGGTGACTAGTGCACATGCATCGCGTGGTGCAGCCGCTCAATGATTCCCTGGGGGCTCGTCATGATGGCGGCCTATCGGAGAGAGGGAGGGGCGGGGCCCTACATACAGTACATCTTCCTTTAACCCTTTGTGCTGAGCTGGCGTCAACGTTGCCTAGCCTCTTATTGAGAGCATATATAATACAATATATTTATGGCGAACAGATTATGTCAAAACGTTAAGAAATGCAGTAATTTAGCCTTGCCAAAATGAAATATAGATGTTGGGTGATCAGTGATTTTTAATTGTATGTTGGTTCAGACACCTAAAGACATGTAATGTGATACATGATTTTAAAGCTGTGGCTTTAGTACATAGCTTCTAAAACGCTTGATTTCTGGTAATCAGAGCATTACAACATACATTGACACCCCAAACAGAAACAACATCCCTGTTATTCGATTCAATGGTGAAATAATTCCTACGTACAGGTCTGTAAAAAATATTAGTTGTATAGTAAACCCTCATTCATATGTTTTACATTCGTGAATATTCTCTCCATGGCATTTGTGTGGCATTAAACATTTGATTGAACGTGACAGGGTTGATCATAGGTTGAGAAAATATTAGTTGTATAGTGAACCCTCATTCACATGTTTACATTAATGAATGTTCTCTCCATGCCAATTGTGTGACATTAAACATTCGATAAGTTGGCAGGGTATGCTCAGACGTGAGTCCCTTGCTCACTTTGCCACTGGATTCAAGCAAGCCTGGCTGAAGACGGCTGAAATGCCAGAAACCGGTCCTAGGAAGCTTGTTTCGGGTCCAGGGAAGACATGGCTTGGCAGTTCGGGCTGGACTGTTCCCATGAGGCACAGGGTCAAACTGATTTGCATATGGCCATGTCTGAACTGGGGTGGCAGAGTGGGCTAAAGAACGGTGATGGATTAAACCCAGATCAGTTGACTGGGGGTGAGTGCTTGCAATGTTCAACACTCCGTCCATCATTCTCTTTGGTTTTTGCTAAACAAATTACCTCCCATGTGCTGGGATTTCCCACATTATGGATGCTCAAGAGTGTATGTTAAGCTGGTCACTGGATTTAGTGATGTTGGTGACACAAATAACTCTGTTTATAGTCCCGCCAACTAGGCATTTGCGCCATCTTGTTCATTAAGTCCATTGGTAACTGTGTCCAGTAGGTGCCTCCACTTACATTCTCTTATGTTAAGGATTGAGTGTATTTTTCCACCTCATTGTCCGAGGGAGACCTTTTCCAGTACAATCCATCTGATTGATTTGGGTGTGTGTGTGTGATTACAGAAATGTTCTACAAGGGGAGCCCCCCCTGTCTTGCATCTAATCCTGCTACAGTGCTGTAGAATGTCTGTCTTTATTTTCTGTCTTGTTTGTCCGATGTATAATTGGTTGCAGGGGCACTGTATCACATAGATTACATTGGATGTATTGCAGTTTGTGTGCACTTTCAGATCAAAGGTGTGGTGTCTGTATTTGAACGTTGTAGTTTCAATGAACATTGAACAGGCCTTACATTTGGTGCATTTGTAATGCCCCACAATTTCAGGTAGGTTCCACATGGCCTGAATAGTTGGACTGGGAGGCATGTCTAAGAATGAGCAGACAACTTGGTCTCTAATATTCTTGGCTTTCTTGAAAGCATGCATGGGTGGATCTTTGACTTCTATGTCTTCAGCAATCAGTCCCCAGTGTCCATTTATTATCTTTTTGATGTCATTGCTCTTGGTGCAGTAGGTGGTTACGCATATCATTCTGTTAAAGACCTCAGGACCTTGTTTGGGTGTCAGTAGAGTCTCTCTGTTATTGTACCAGGCTCTCTTCCTGGCTCTGTTAACCAGTCTTCTTGGTTATCCTCTTTCCAAAAGACGGGTGATCAAATCATCAGATTCTTTGAAGAAGTCTTCTTTGATAGAACAGTTCCTCCGGATCCGGAGGAACTGGCCGAATGGCAGATTATCTCGTAGTCCTCGGGTATAGTGACTCGTATATCTCAGTAATGTGTTCCGTTCTACCTTCTTTCTGTGGAGAGTAGTATAGAGGTGGTCCCCCGTGACTTTGAGGCTTATATCTAAAAAGTCGATGGTCTACCTGTCCCATTGCATAGTGAATTTAATGTCATCAGACCTGGTGTTGAGCCAGGTAAGAAAATTGGATAATTCAGTTTCATCACCCGTCCAGATGAGGAGGAGTTCGTCTATATACCTTCGCCATTCTGCGATGTGGTTCCTAAATTGGTTATCTGATGACAGTATATGGTTCTCCTCAAATTCGTCCATATTGAGGATCTCTAGATCTGGGGCGAATGCTGCCTCCATAGCTACACCTTTGCTTTGTATAAAGAATTCAATCTGAAAAACAAAGAAATTCTTCATCATGGATATCTCTAAGAGTTCCACTAGGAATTGCATGGGGACGTTAGTTGGTTGAGGTCTTTTATCAAGTGCCCTTGTCATGGTGTCCAGTGCTGGATGTTGAGGGATACTTGTGTATAGTGAGACGATATCAAGCGTCACCAATAGTTGGGTAGTCGTATCAAATTTCATTTCGTCGACCAGGTTGATAACCTGCATAGTATCTCGCAGATATGTCTTTGTTGTTTCTGCCAGTGGCTTGAGAAAGAAGTCAATGTATTTACACACTGGTTCAAGGAGCGAGCCACAGCCAGAGATTACTGGTCGTCCTGGTGGCTTGAGTGGATATTTGTGAACCTTGGGTAAGGTGTATATGGTGGGGATGCAGGAATGGTTCACGTTAAAAAATGTGTATACCTTTGTAGAGAGGAAGCCAACTTCTCTTCCTCTTTCGGTTATACTTCTGATTTTCATCCGGATTTCTTTGTTTGGGTCGCCGCTTGCCGGGGTATAGCTGATCCCATCTCTTAGTTGGGAGTATATCTCCGCTTTGTAATCTTGGACATCCTGTACAACAATGGCTCCCCCTTTGTCAGCAGGTTTGATGACGATGGTTTTGTTATTCTTCAGGGTGTCAATGGCTGCCCATTCTCCTCTGGAGATGTTATGCTTCACATATGATTTGTCGGTGCAAGCTTTCATAACGTCTCGTAATACCACACTCTCATAGGTCAAGATTCTGTGGGGTACAGTATGTGCCAGGGGCATGAATGTCGATGGTGGACGCATCCCAGTATATGATGTGGACGATATTGGCAGGGAATGTTTGAAGAAATGTCTTAGATGAATTTTACGAAAGAAACTGTATAATTATGCGTTTATGTTGAAACGGTTCGCATGCGACGTGGGCATAAAGGACAAGCCCTTGTTGAGGATGCTGATCTCGTCAGTTGAAAGCCTGTAGGTAGATAGATTCATGATTGGGTTTCTTTGGGGGTTCACCATCTGTAAGTCTTTCTCCGGGTGCTGATCTCCCCATGATTCTCGGGTTGGAATCGTACTTGCTTGGTGTTCTGCCCCTGTTGTCGCCCTGTTTCCCAGCTTTGTTTCTGCCCTCGGCCTGGGGGTCCGTTCCAGTTGCCTCCCCGGCCTCTTGGCGGTCTCCAGTGGGTGTCTTCTAAAAAAGGTTGGGGAGCGGTGTGTTGATCTTGAGGTTGTGGGTACCACGAGTCTTGATTTTGGTAGCCGCTGCTGGGACCTGCTTGATCGCAGTCGTTTCCTGTGCTATATGAAGAGTCCGAGAAATTGTTGAACCTTCTTCCACCTCTGTAACCACCCATTCCCCTGTAGAAGAAGCGGCCCTGGTTATCCTGCTTGAAGTAGTCTTCTTGTAGATGTGGGTATGTCTTCTTTTTATCGTAGTAGCGTACGTCTTTTGCCAATTTGTCAAGTTTCTTGGCTTGTGTGTTGACGTCAAAGTTTTTAAGCGTCTTCCTTTGCATTAGTGAGTACGGAATCGCCACTTATCTCTTGTTTGAGATCACTGATTTCTTTCATCAGCTTCTCAACTTGTTCCAACGCTGTTTCTACCCCAACACCATCCAGTGGCGTGAGCAGTTGTTTTCTCCAAAACTGAATCCTTCTTTAGATTTTGGAATATCGACAATATGTTTGCGCAGGGAGCGGGTATTGAGCAGGGACAATGGAGTGGTTGTGGGATGTTCTTGTGGACCGGAGTCGGGCGGTATATTTCATAGGCTGTGTCGCAGCAGAAGTGTCAGGGTTGGCAGGTGAAAGGTCCGATGGTGGATCGTGGGGAGGAGGAGATGCAGCTGTTGCTTCGACATCTGGGGTCCAGGTGTTGCCTGACGGTGAACTATTATGGGGCAGGAGGTCCGGGGTCCTGCTGCTTGGATTCATCAAACTGATGTGGCTTGGTGGCGATCCTTTTGCACACGTCTGCTGTCTGATTATGCAAGGGCCTCCATTAGTGTTCCTGGTAAATTATCCAAGTGCAGGTAGCGCAGGGACAGCAGGCAGCGCATGGGCAAGGACAGCGGGTTGTGCAGGGATGGCAGGCGGCACATGAGTAGAGACAGAAGGCAGTACAGGGGTAGCAGGCAGAGCAGGGGCTGGGGTAGCAGGCAGCGCGGGGCAGCAGGCAGCGCAGGGCAGCAGGCAGCACAGGGACAACAGGCAGTGCAGGGACAGCAGGAAGCAAAGAGGCAGCAGGCAGTGCATGTGGTAGGTCGCACTTTGCTACTGATTAGGGATAACAGCCATCAGAGGGATGGTTGATTGCTAGGGTCAGCAGACTGTCTGATTGCTTTTAAATAAAGCAATATATAGTTTTTTATATGCAGCCTGTTTTCCTTCAAGGAAAATGGGATGTGTTTAAATAGGAAATAAGAAATGCTTAAGATTTATTTGTTGAGAGTAGGCAGTGATCTGTGGGACCTCTGACTGCTCTTAAAACATATTTTCTCAACATTCTGAAAGGGACGGGTCCCAAGGGGACCCATTCCCATTCACGAATGGGTTATCACCACTTTTGAAATGGTGGTTAATTATTACTGTTTTGTGACTGGAAATCGGTCGCAAAACAATAATTCATACCACACTGATTCGGAATTTCAAAGGGACACCTAGAAAAAGCCCCTTCCAGATACCGAATCTCAAATGCAAATTGGCAACAAGTTACGGAATTGCATTTTGCACTTTATGCATCAGAAAAAGCATTTTCCAGCCCCAAAATGCCCAATCCTGTGAATCGGGACGTTTTCAAATGGAAAAAGTCTTTGTACATGTATGACTTCAAACACATTTTTCACCTATCATAGTCCTTTATTTCAATTGTTGTAAAACCTCCATAATCTGTATTGCCACAGCCAGGTTAATATTTTTCAGATTTTTGCATTATTATGAATACGAGTCACCAAATATTCAATCATATTTTTAAAATTAGCCAGCAAAGTCAGTTGGGAGGCAAACAAGGGACAGGGTGCCATTGTCTAAAGCTTCTTTTTCAACAGCCAACCTGGTCTCATTGTCGTTCAAGAAGAGACTTTCTTAAATCATTCAACATTCTACAATCTTCTGAGCTATTGACACGTTGAAAAACGTGAATCGCTGTCCTGATACATTCAGAAATGTCTCTGCATTGGCTGGATAGGACTTCAAGCCAATACTGAAGCACTGATTAGATCAACATATGGTTTATTCTACATGCTAATTTCAGGAAAGAAATAAGGGAGCCATGAAATATTCAAAATAGCATTGTAATTCCTGGAGAGAGCAAGTTCCTCCTTCTCATTCTCCATTACCTATTAGACACAAAGACGGACTAGCATTGGAAATGCCAGTAGGTGTAGCATATGCATGATAGTGAGGTTTCATGAGCACCAGTTTCGATTCAGAAGGACACATTCATTTTGTGTTTCTTTTTTGTTAGGCAAGGGGAGATTAAGTGATTTGTCCAGAATCACAGGATGTTGAGCGTCGTTGCCGAGACTCAAACCTGGTTCTCCAGCTTTGAGGTCGACTGCTGTAGCCGTAAGGCTACATCCTCTACCCATCCTTACACTCATGCATTCATTCATCTTTCCACTAATTCAATTTTGCATTCATGGTCAGGTGCAATAAAACACACACAAACTCGACAACATGCACAAGATAAATTAAAATAAGACAAGCAGAAAAAAGAAAACATCCATGGCTTATCAACATAACAACTCATTTCTCCTGTATTGAGCCTGGACCTTTCCACAAGACAACCATCATGATGCATTCATAAATTACCATTGTATACAAACCTACATGTGGTAAGGCAAAATGCTATCTCTCCTAAGAGAGCCTAATAAGGATTCACACAGTCCAATTCTTCTGTACACACAGATTGTCAGAGTGGGTAAGCAGCACCAAAACCCTTGCCTACAAAGGTAATCTGTAACATTCCATATAACAATACACTTACCCCTAGGCTTTTAGACGGAGTTTTAACAATCTACCTTCAAATGACTATTCACTTTAACATGTTCTTTTCACAAACGATATGTCAGGCTTATTGCCCTGACAAGAATCAGGCCTTTAACAAATGATTTTTGCTTGTCGCCATGATCAATTTTGAATTAACTTCTTGGTCATAAGCCTTACCATTAGGAGACCTTCAGGTATATCAGAATAAAAGTACAACTATGTAGAAAACACTATTGTCAAAATGATATAGATTTCCTACTAATATAGTGTTGTGTTACCCTTGCGACGGGCTCTACCCCACCTCCCCTTTTTCTCCTTTATTGGTAAGTATTCTCAACACGATATTAGAGGGTATTCCTTCCTCCTTTATTGCTCCGCGTATGTTAACTCCACATACGCTGAATAACACAAAAATAGTTTGGGAGGGGCACAGAAAGAGGAGTTGTAACTTGTGGGTTCTGCTACTTGGACTTCTGTGGGCTCCAGGTTCCTTCTTCGTCTTCTGGCAGGCACTCGCGGACCCAAAATGAAAACAAAGAAACAAAACAGGCTCAGGCTCTCTGCTGGTATTTCTTATAGAACTGGGGGTGGGAAGGTGCACACCATCACCAATGCCCTGCTGTCAGTGAAGTGCCTAGTGTATATGGGAGATTTGTGCTTACTTGTGGGTGCCCTTCATGCGCCCTCACAGCCCCTTAATCAGTGAGGTTTACCCGCCCGGCACTTGCCTGCATCCACAACCCTCCTGGGCCGTGGTGTTGGGAGACCCAGCCTCCTCGTCTCTGGGGGGATCAGTGGTCCCGGAGGCAGTGCTCCTCAAGCAGTCGCTGTCTTCCTTCCCGTCCACCCGACCGGTGGGCAGGTCCCGCGTTGTTTTGTTGCTACCGGCGCTGGTTTCTTCTACCTCCTCGCCTGGGGTGCTCGCTCTCCACTCTTCCTCCTTCTTGTGTCCCTTGTTCGCGCTCCACTCTTCCTTCTTCTTTGATCCTGATTCCGCCACACCAACATCCGCTTCCGCCTCCCACCAGCTCTTTGTAGCAGGCACGTCCGCCCGCCCTCCCGAGTCAGCTAGACCGCTGACTGTACTTCCTGGGTTTTCGGTAGCGGCCATGTTGGATTGGTCGCTGCCGTCTGAGGATCGGAAACCATCACACTGCCTTCCTCCCGGGAATGGACGGTCGGGCCATTCAAGACAGGAAATCTGGAAAGATCGTCGACATTCGTTTGGAGTTTTCCGGGTATATGTATGGCCTCAAAGGTGAAGGGCTGTAAGGAAATAAACCAACGTAAGACCTTGGGGTTAGAGTCTTTGTGGAGGGACAGCCAGGTGAGAGGGGCATGGTCGGTTAATAAAAGGAAGGGACGTCCCAAAAGGTAATACTGCAGGGCTTCCATAGCCCACTTAAGAGCAAGGCACTCTTTTTCAATTGTGGCGTATGTGGTTTCTCTGGGATAGAGCTTTCTGCTGAGGTAGAGGATGGGGCGTAAATCACCGTATTCATCTGGCTGTGATAGTACGGCCCCAAGGCCTCTTCCTGAGGCGTCCGTTTGGAGGACAAAGGTTTTCTGGAAGTTTGGACAGACAAGGACAGGGGCCATACACAAGGCTCTTTTTAGCCGTTGGAAGCTCTCTTCTTGGGGACCAAACCAGGGGAGGTGTTTTCCGGTGTGTTTTTTTGTCAGCAGATCGGTGAGAGGACTAGCGAGTTCAGAAAAATGTGGAATGAACCTCCTATAATAGCCCACCAATCCAAGGAAGGAACGGATACTTTTCCTACAGGCGGGTCGGGGTATGTTTGCGATAGCCTCTATTTTGTTAATTTGTGGTCTGATACACCCTCCCCGGATATCGTAACCTAGGTACTCTATGTGGTTGGTGCCGAAGGTGGTCTTCCTTGGATTGAGCCTAAGGCCTGCTTGTTCTAATATTTTTAATACCGCTTCTAGATGTGTTAGATGGGTGTTCCAGTCCGGGCTGTATACTACAATGTCATCTAGATAAGCAACAGCAAAACGGTGATGCTGGGTTAATATGGTATCCATCAACCGCTGAAAAGTAGCGGGGGCCCCGTGGAGGTCAAAGGGCAGAACTTTAAATTGATATAAGCCTGATAGTGTTGAGAAGGCCGTTTTCTCTTTGGCTGCCGGTGATAAAGGGATTTGCCAATAGCCTTTTGTTAGGTCTATGGTGGACATAACTCTAGCGCCTCGTAATCGCTCAATTAACTTGTCTACTCTTGGCATGGGATAAGCGTCAAATTTTGACACAGAGTTTACCTGGCGGAAATCTATGCAGAACCGAATGCTGCCATCAGGTTTTGGGACTAGGACGACTGGGGAAGACCAAGCACTATGAGAAGGCTTGATTATGTCGGCTCTCAACATGTCTTGTATTTCTTGGTCCACTGCCTGTCTCCGGGCCTCGGGGATGTGATAGGGCTTTAATTTGACCGGTAGAGCCGTTTTTGTGATTATATCGTGTTCTACCAAGGTTGTTCTCCCTGGGGTCCCTGATAAGACGGAGGAATATTTGGCACGGAGAGTTAGCATTTGGTCTCTCTGTTTTTCTGTCATTTGGGGTCCTAGTTGTATGTGGGTCTCTTCTTTACGTTCTTGCGGAGGGAGGGTCACTTCTATACTATCTACTGTGATGTGGTGGATGGCGGTTCCTGAAGCTGGGGTTACAGGACCGGGTTCCTCCCAGGCTTTCAGTAGATTTACATGGTATATTTGGCCTGTGTCTCTTTTATGTGGGACATCTACCCTATAAGTGACAGGGGTTAATCTACTAAGTATTTTGTAGGGACCTTGCCAGGTGGCTAGGAGTTTTTTTTCGGAGTTCAGCAGAAGGATAAGTACCTGATCCCCAGGTTTAAACTCCCGGAGTTTAGCATGACGGTTGTACTGCTGTTTCTCTTTGTTTTGTGCGCTTTCCATGTTGGCATGGACCTCCTCCCATAGGGAGGACAATGTGTCCTTCAGGGAGGCAGAATATTGTAGCAGGGGGTTCCCTTCATCTTCTTCCTCTGTCCTCTGTTCTATGGCCATATCTAGGAGCAGTCTAGGACGCCTTCCGAACAGAAGCTCGAAAGGTGAAAACCCCGTTGATCTTTGTTCATGTGTCCTGATAGCAAACATGACAAGGGGTAGTTGTCGGTCCCAATCCCTTCCTGCTTTATCTATGCTTTTCCGTAAGATGGTCTTTATCGTGCGGTTGTACCGCTCCACCAACCCGTCTGTTTGGGGATGGTAGACTGATGTGCGTAACTGCTTTACTTTGAGTATGACACACACCTGCTTCATTAAACGGGACATGAACGGGGTTCCTTGGTCCGTTAACAACTCCTGGGGAAACCCTACTCGAGAAAATAAGAAGACCATGGCATGGGCGACCGCTGTAGTAATTATGGAAGACAGAGGAATGGCCTCTGGATATCTTGTTGCATAATCTACGAGTACTAAAATGTACTGGTGTCCGCAAGCAGACGGGATTAGGGGTCCTACCAGGTCCATCCCTACTCTTTTGAATGGAACGTCTATAATTGGTAGGGGCTGGAGCGGGGCTTTAGGAATAGAAAGGACATTAACCAACTGACAACGGGGGCAGGCTGCACAATACCTGGCTACTTCTTGGTATACCCCGGGCCAATAGCACCTGGGCAATAGATAATGTAAGGTGTGCTCTTTACCGTAGTGCCCACCCTCGGTCTGGCTGTGGGCCAATCACAATACCTGTTCTCTGAAGGGACGTGGAACCAGCAGTTGTTCCTTTCTGTTACCCCCTTCTTGTGATGCCCTGTATAGGAGTCCTTTTGTTACACAAAAGAAGGGGCCTACCTTATTCGGTTGATCTTCCTGAACCTGCTCCCATGCGTTTTGTAGTGTGGTATTGTCTCTTTGGGCTGCTCGGAAGCTCCGTCCTGCTTCATGAGGCGTCTCTGAGGAGGCAAAGACAGGCGAGAATAAGACAGGCATAGTCAGTAGATACCTGACCCGTTCTCTTCTTTTCTCCCTACGCATTTTTGGTGCCTTAGGGGACGCTCCCTGTATTTCTTCATTATGGAAAGGGGCGCTAGTCAACCATGTCACTGGGGTTGGGGAAGGGGTGTATGTTTGTAAGTAGTCGTGGAATCTAGGAAGGTCTGTTCCTAACAAGACAGATTCAGGAAGGTCCGGTACCACCCCCACCTTCCTCAACAGGGACTCCCCGTCTATATCTAACAAAACCTCGGTTGAGGATACAACTTCTCTCCATGAACACAAGCTACTTGTATGCACTCGTCTTCTATCAATTGGGATTCACGTATTAGGGTCTTGTCGATTACCATATGGTGACACCCTGTGTCTAGAAATGCGAGAACCGGTTTCTCGTTTACGTGTATTCTTTTCCTATACCTTTCTGGGGTTTTTCCGGTCATCATGACACGTCCCAGAGTATACCCGACCTCCATAGGCTCCTGAGGGGGGAGGCGGGAAGGACAGTGTCGGGCTATGTGTCCCCACTCGGCACAGTGAAAGCACTGTGGTCCAGGCGGGGCCGGACCGGAAAGGGGTGGTTTGGGCTGGGGCCGTGTGAAAACTTGACCTCTCTGCTCTGGGGAAGGTGTGGTTGTTTTGCTCGTTGTCTTTGGGGGTCCCATCTGGGTTCTATGTGTAGGGGCTTTGAACTCAGGAGAATGGTGGTATGCACAAGCGAGATCCACAGCTACCGTAACAGAGAGATTGGGGTGTTGCTTGATCCATGCCCTGGTGTTATAAGGTAGTGCTTCCAAGTACTGCTCTAAATATAGTTTTTCTGTGAGCTCGTCAATGGAGGAGGTGGTGGGTTGCAAACACCGATTCCCCAAATCCCTTATACGATAATACAGGGCCCTTGGGTTGTCCCCTATAGTCCATTTTCCTTTCGAAAACGGGACCGATAGTATTCTTGGTCACAAACTAACCGTTCTAGGATGGCCTTTTGAAATGTCCACGTAACTAGTGACCCCGGCCGGGTTGGCAGCTTGATAGGTAGCCTGTAACTCCCCTGATAGCAATGGCGCAATGTATTGTCCCCATCTTTCTGGTGGCCATGCGGCTGTGGAGGCAAACCTTTCAAAGTTTACAAAAAAATAGTCCGGATCATCCCCTTGTTGAAATTTCTGGAGCACTGAACCCGGTACATTTGGATGTAACCGGGTGCTTGATATAGCTTCTGTAAGGCGTAAAACTGCAGTGTCTTGGACCTGTTGGTTTGCGGTTAAGAGGGCTGCTTGGTCCTTTAAGGCAGTCTGTAGAGCCTCTCTTTCCTTTTGTGCCCGTTTGGTCTGTTCCTCAAAGACGAGCTGCAGATGGCGTTGCCCTTCTGCTAATTGGGTAATGATGGCCTCCATGTCAGGGTCCTGTCTTTTCCCAGACAGCGAATCCCACTTCTGACACCACTCTTGTCGTGGTACCCTTGCGACGGGCTCTACCCCACCTCCCCTTTTTCCCCTTTTATTGGTAAGTATGCTCAACACGATATTAGAGGGTATTCCTTCCTCCTTTATTGCTCCGCGTATGCTAACTCCACATACGCTGAATAACACAAAAATAGTTTGGGAGCGGCACAGAAAGAGGACTTGTAACTTGTGGGTTCTGCTACTTAGACTTTTGTGGGCTCCAGGTTCCTTCTTCGTCTTCTGGCAGGCACTCGCGGACCCAAAATGAAAACAAAGAAACAAAACAGGCTCAGGCTCTCTGCTTGTCTTTCTTATAGAACTGGGGGTGGGAAAGTGCACACCGTCACCAATGCCCTGCTGTCAGTGAAGTGCCTAGTGTGTATGGGAGGTTTTTGCTCGCTCGTGGGTGCCCTTCATGCGCCCCCACAGTCTCTTAATCAGTGAGGCATACCCGCCTGGCACTTGCCTGCATCCACGACCCTCCTGGGCCGTGGTGTTGGGAGACCCAGCCTTCTTGTCTCTGGGGAGATCAGTGGTTCCAGGGGCAGTGCTCCTCGAGCAGTCGCTGTCTTCCTTCCCGTCCACCCGACCAGTGGGCAGGTCCCGCGTTGTTTTGTTGCTACCGGCGCTGGTTTCTTCTACCTCCTCGTCTGGGGTGCTCGCTCTCCTCTCTTCCTCCTTCTCGTGTCCCTTGTTCGCGCTCCACTCTTCCTTCTTCTTGTATCCCGATTCCGCCACACCAACATCCGCTTCCGCCTCCCACCAGCTCTTTGTAGCGGGCACGTCCGCCCGCCCTCCCGAGTCAGCTAGACCGCTGACTGTACTTCCTGGGTTTTCGGCAGCGGCCATATTGGATTGGTCGCTGCCGTCGGAGGATCGGAAACCATCACATATAACGCAAATCATCTATCCCGATGGTTTGCTCAGGTGGGTCACCAACACCAAAACCCTTGCCTAATACAGTAATCCACGAGATTCCATGTAACAAAACACTTGCTTACAAGCTCTAGCACAGTGTAAGAACAATAAGCAAATATCTGACATAACAGTCCCCAGAGAACTAATGAGGCCTCTAGCCTTCCCCAATGACTTGGCACTATGTACAACCTAGCCCTGTTGTGGTGCGCAGACACCGGCAACTATCAGACATACGTTCATAAAATATGTACAAAATTAAAGTTAGCAAGAAACATACACCCCTCTTAAAAGAGACTAACAAAAATCGTCACAGTAAAATTCTACTCCCAATTCAACACCCTTGTAAACAACTTCAGCAGTTTTTGGAAAACTATGTTAACATCCTTGTCCCGAACAATGCATACAAGTGTGAGAGAGTCTTCAGTAGTCTGATATGCAACAGACTTTGCTGACAATAAATGATCCATCTACAGACAGGAAAGTAAATGGTAGAAAAATGATGTCCAGATGAGCTGATGATACTAAAGTTTCTCATTGCAAGACGTAAACAGCTCATGATATCAGCCAAAGCAAAATACTATACCAGTTCTATCAACCAGGCCTCCAACAGTAGCAGAATGCTGTACAAGACAATCAAGCACTGCATAAACCCCCTACTACATACCTATTCCACCCTATACAGAAAAGTACAACAAAAATCAACCTCTTCTTTAGTGCAAGAATACAGAAGATTCCACATCACATCAACAATTCAGAGTGTGAGTCATTCCGGGTCACTGACATAACATCGACACTCACAATAACGATCAATAAAATTATCGACACACAAATATCGATAACATAAATATCGATACTCAATACTTATCAAAAAAATGCACAAATATCGACATAAAATTATTGACAAACATTAACATTAACATTGATATAGCAAAGATAGTATCAAGGAGCACACTAATATCTAAAGCAATTCAAATGTCAAGTACAATATAACCTGTTAAATCATGGCATTAATGAAACATATGAAGACGGGAGTCTTGATAATTCTTGAATTCAGTTATGTTGCTTTTATTTTCACAATTAGAAGAATGAATACATGCATCAGCCCAGCCAACACGTTTCGTCCGTAAAAAGGACTTCATCAGGGCGGTAAAACAATTAAATACATTTTTTTTAGTATGAACTAAATAACTTCAAAATTAAAGCAGAAAACTTAAATAAAGACACAAGATAGACAAGAGAATTATCAGCAAGACTAGTATGTTCTGTCACTAATTCTTTGACCAAAAGAGCATCCATTGATCCTTACATGTTCAAAATTTCATAAGCGACCCCCTGCCTATATACACTTTAATTTACAATAATGATGACAGTTATTTTCACAATCATTTTATACTCATTTTATAATAGTTCTATGTAGGTCATGACATCAAAAAAGAACACAATACACAAAGAATCTATACAATCTTATAAATTCTGACTAAGTTGATTTGTTCTCAATGCACTAAGAGAGATGGTAACCAGTTTCCTATAAATGTCACCTTTAAAGCTAAAAAGAAGATAGGTCAATCATGTTTATCATCTACCTCTTATTTCCAAGTTTCTCCAATGCCCCATGAACAGATGTTATAGTTAGGGGTGGGCGGAATTTGCGAAATCCACTTCCGCAAATTATCGCGAAAATGTTTAAAATTATCGCAAACAAGCGGAAATATCGCGAAGATTCGGAAGTTTTTTTCCAGCATGTTCGCGAGATTTTCTGCATGGTTGCGGGTCGCCAACTTACCCATGTGGTTGCTCGCGGGCGCGGCCATCTTGTTTTGAGTTGTCTCGCGGTGCATGATCGCGAGAAGAAGGACTTGATCGCGCGACGCATGACGTCACTGCGGGCGCGAACTGTCGCGAGACAGCGCAAATGGCTAAAAACAATACAATATCTCATGAAGAACGCGACCGGATCAAGAAAACTTGTGGCGAACGCAGGGATTCAGGTAAGGCGATCGCGCGCGCGAGAATGTATTATTTTACAGCGCGAGCAAGAAACAAATTATCGCCAAGCTGCGGAAAGCGGAAATTTTGACATTTTCGCGCTCTCCGCGGAACGCGGAAATGTCAAATTAGCGCAATTTCCGCGAACGGAACGAAATTTTCGCCCAGGCCTAGTTATAGTCTTCTAAAAATCAGTTAGTAATCTCTACAGCATAAGCTTTAAGGATAAACAAAATTAATAAGCACTGAACCATTACTATAATACATTGTAAGATATTTATATCTTCATATTTTGCTGAATAATATTCAAAGCTAAACACAAAAAAAATCTTAAAATATGACGTGGTATCAATACCAATCGAGCTGGCCTTCCAATGGAGAATAGTTATATTTCGTGTTGTGAATCCCCCATAGTCTCCTATCAATCACACACATTAAAGCCTCAGTTCTTCAGTCTATAAAAATTTAAAAATGCAAAGTGATCCCAGTTCGGAATACCAAAAGAAAATCTATAAAAGGGATAAACATCTAATCATACTAACTGAGATAATAATTCCCAAGAATGGAGTGATTCTTTATTGATGCAGTTGAATCTTATCAGAAAAAATCCTTCTTGATTAATATATAATCGCTGGGATTCCCTGTGGCATAAAGAAGGTAAGGTCTATGAACAAAGAGCAACAGTAAGATATCATCATAATACACATTGCCTGAATATACACAAAGATGTATCAAGTATCTACAATATGAGTCACCAGTATTCGCCTGAGCTAATTTGCTTTAAGATAAAATTCACCAAAAGACAGTGTAAGTTCTTTTGTCATCTACGCTTTGAAGATTGAGGTCTGTCGGCAAGATAAAGTTCACACCAATAGAGTCTGGTCCAAATAGTAATAGCAAAGTGTTTAAGGTTAAATTAAACCACACGTATTGACAAACTATCTACCCATGAATAGCTGAGTCATTATTAAATTAGCCAAGGAAATTTTTTTGCCCTTCATAAAAAAAGGACCCACAAAGAAAGTGCTAAGTTGCCAAAAGCGCGGTTATAAGCAAAAAGTATAGCTGCTCGCCTACAGTTAATCCTCTCACCTCCTGAGCAAATATCCTTTGTCTTCTTGACAGTTGTCTATCTGTGAGTGAGGATTCCCCATCACCTACACTCCTTTTAAAACGTGACACAACCAATCATCAAGCATTCATGTTCCTGCCAAAAAGATCAGCCTATCAGAGGCGCACTTAACCAACCCAATACAAGCGTCATGATGAAAATCGGGTGTGGTTTTCACTCGGGTCCACCATATCACGGGGACATTCAGAGAGCGAGTTTCACTCAACCATTCGATAGCAGTTCAATGTGCTCTCCACTCTAGTATCTCCTCCTATCAGATGAAAGCTCGGTCAAGCCTAGATTTAGCATAATAGTCATGCAGAAAAACGATAGAGCTTTTCACTCTTGTGTTTATTTGATTGAATTTGTTGCTTGGTTCCATCCACATACATGCTACTAAAATTTGACTGAGTTTCAATAGGAAGGTCCTAGACCATTACAGCTACTCCACTAATGTGGAGGAGTTCCCTGGTTGGCTGAATTGTTAGCCCCCTGGGCATCCAACAGGTACCTGTCCCCTTCACGCACATGCTGCAACTACTCAACCTCACTTTTTGGTGGCCCATTGAATTAACAAATTGCTGGCAGTCAAGGGGATGCATGGCTCCAACCATTGATTCGCTAGTTTAATAATACTTCATCCTCCTTGGTCCAACTTATGAGCACACTGTCGGATATATGACTGGACATACGATACCCTCTAGTATGAGTTTGGAAATGGTAGGCTCTCCTACTTCCAACAACGCTATTTGGATATCATCGCAGATGGGACACAAAAGCCTGATTAACATTTTATATAGTGGGTGACCTTACTAGGATTAGGGATTTTTGAACACCCTAAACTACTTATACTCTCACTATCTAGGGGACGTGTTGTACCACTGACTGACATGATTTACAGCATTGGGATATCCTGGATGACCATTCCAAAATGGCAGCCACCTTTACTCCAATCTTGCCTCCCCATCCATAATCACATTTGCGTCATCACCTTCCCACACTTTTCATTGGCATATTGATCGTTATGAACTCAATGGGAAACACCTTAACATTTTGCACTTTTCGCAATTTGGGGGTAGAGGAGTCCCACTGGCTGATGTCATTTAAAGCATTTGGATATCTTGGATAACCATTCCAATATGGTGACTTTATTTTTTTCTACCTTTGCCTACCCACTTAATATCTCATGGCATCATTACCTTCTCATGCTTTCCATGAAGCTGGGTCTGGCAGCTCAGTGGACTAAAGCAACCACTGCAAGGGCCTGTGTTCGACCTCATGGTCAAAGGTTCAAATCCCAGCAGGTCCACTCAGCCTTTCATCCATCTGAGGTAGATAAAATGAGTACCATTGAGTTGGGTAACAATAAACATCTGTTATTCAGCACCAGGACACCTACGGGTAATCGTGCGCTTTACAAATACACCTGTTATGTTATGTTATGTCATTAGTTGATTGGTCGCCATCAACTCAAGGGGGAGGAGCCTATGGTATTTGAAGGGTCAGCGGAACGCACTCCTTTACGGATGGAGTGACGACCGGACGTACTTACGGTAAAGAGATTGTGGGTTCTTGCGTCCTGTGTTGAAAGATTATTAGATCTTAGAGGTTGACTGCCTTCGCGAGATTAGAGTATCGCGATTGGGGCTTATGGGCTTGTAACCTTTGGTCTGCCTAGGCCTTGATATAGCGGAGCACTCGGTCGAGTTTGTAGTGATGAATGCGGTGACTTATACTCTGCCTAGGAAGCTGAGGGCCTGATAATACACCTGCGCAGACTACCAGTATCCAATGATGTTTGAATTACCTGCGGGTATCTGAGGTAACCGAAATGTGTGTGCCCACGGGTATTTTTAAGATTGTAAAACAATGTTACTATGGTTCTTAGCACATTGAATGAGGTGCTGCTCTCCCCCATGTTACGGTTTACTAATGGCAGCATTCACGTGATTTCTAAGGACGTTCTGTGGACTATTGGGTATATGTGTGAGTGTGAGAAATTGGTGACGGTCTTGAATAGCAATGAAGGGATGGGATGTTCTCCAATCTGTCTTGGTGTGCTAGATTGCACATGTATGCGTGAGGCATTGATTACGGTCTTGTACGGCAATAAAGGATTGGGATGTCATCTGATCCCCCTTGTCTTGGTGTGCTAGACCGCTCACGGATGGGCGCAGGCAGACTAAGAGCCTTATGGGCTCCAAAACTGTGCATTTATTCTAAGCGCACCTTTTAATATCATGGGTTTTTGGTGATTAGATGGCATATTGCATTCTAATTATAGTGTACTTTTAAAATTGTAAGCTTCTGGTAACAAGATGGAGTATTGCCTCTATTGATCTAGAATTGTTTGCAATACATACACAGTGGCGTACTATACTGTGGTTCTCTCTATACCTGCAACACTCCACTGCCTAAAATGGCTCTTTTATATCCCTTAGGTCTTCTCATGCAGGACCTGTAAGCACTCTGGATTGTCCCAGAACAATACACTGGATTGGAATACTCGTATTGACCACTTGAAATTCGGATCACTGTCACTGTTGACATAACAGGTACGCATGAACGATGATACAGTATATACATTTTAGGGCCAGCTTATTATTGACCTCAGATGCCTCTTGGCTATAGGCCACTACTTTTGATCTTGTGCTTTTACTGATTAAGGAACGGCTGAGGCTGAGTATAGTGGAGAACCGACTTTCGAACCTCGATTTAATAAATGGTACACAGACGACCTGTGTTGTTCTGGTTTACGGAATTTTATTTGTAGACAAACTTGACCTTCTGCTTTATTTCTAAAAAGCAATACTGTTAAAAACAACTTGCTCTACTATTTTTTATTCTGTACATTGTGATTTTACATTTATTAGGTGTCTGAACACGGGCTTTTCTATTCTGCTCAGATACGGAGGAGTTCCTACACTACATGCCAAAACAGAACCCTGCATTGGCCATTTGAGCTTCTGAATTCTAATTGAAGTATCACAAAGGTACACTTTGGTATTGAATTATATGGCCGCAGCTGCCCCCTCTCTTAGAGACACTCTAGTCGAACGCCTGCTCTCTTAAATCATTACTTAAGGTATGCTCAAAACTTTAGAATTAAATGGCCCCCATTGCCCCCCTGTCTTAGAGACCCTCAGGCTTCACGTGCGGTATCTCTTATCATGTATGCATCACATCATTGCTGTTCATTTGTTCACAAGGGACAAATTCCTGGTAAATTTGCACCCCATAAATTACTACAATCCTTCCAAAAGGAACAAAGCTACCAACAACTAAGACTTGCACAGTCTGGAACACAGCTAGGTCAAAAAAACAGACTAAACCAATGTTCGAGCAACTATAATACAAAGTAAGACTCTACCCAATAGCTAAATCCCTACTTTAGAACAGTACTACAAAAACATAGCAATATCGTAATTGTGTGTTAAATTCCTAAATAAACATTTCTCTGCAAACAGATTAAATATAAAAATTATGTCAATTTACTTTAACTTACTTAAAAAAATTATTTGACATAATAAATATATTTGATATATTTACACACAGCAATAAAACGTACAAAAATTACAGTTCTCTCCCATTATAAATAAATTTAAATTACTTACTTTTTGTCGCTGATGAATTGAATTCAAACTTCCATTAATAAATCCAAATGTATAAAGATCCCAAAACTTACTTAAAACTCTAAAAGAAAATGGAAAGAAGCAACTGTAAAAATTATAATCCTGCATATCTGTTGACTACAATCCATAAAAAAAAAAAATTGAATTAAAAAAGAAACGCTCCAAGAAAACCTGAAAAATAAAGCAACTGTAACATATTTATTAGTTTACTAGAATCGAATACACAGTTCCGTTTTAAAAAAAGCATGCTTCTCCTAACAGCAACTTCCAAACGAACAGAATCCCTCTCGCAGAAATACACAATAAAATCATAAAAAACAAACATAAACACACTAACACAATATTCTAAACATATTTAAACATAATAAACATATCCTAATACCTATCTATCAACGAACTAACCGCATTTAGCTAATGCACACAACTAACTAAACTGCACCAAAAACACAAAATTCTAATTACACATACACTATCAGTACTTAACTACATTCCAACTACACCTAAATTAAGCCTAAAAGTAATCAAATGAAACTTACCTTGACTGATGCGACACAGCTTCCAACCACGAGCTTCTCCCCTCAGAAATGATGTAAAACACAGCCTACAAAATACAACTTAGTTTAGAAAATGACTACCTAAATGAAATAACAAAAATACTTGTTTATGTTAAAATCAATGTACATTACAAATGCAATACTAAAAAATGTTTAAAGAATTGTAATTAATATTACTAATGTACTATTTGTTTTTTTCTTTAAATAGTTAAACAATTTTAACCTATAATAATAAATATCAGAATATAAATATTTCTTAGTATACATTAAAATAAAATATGTAAACTTACCAATGTGATTTAATAAATTATAATGTTTGCTAAAAATATGTAATTGTTAAAAAAAAAATATTTATCAAAATAATTTCTTACCCTAATAATTGTATGTATATATTTACAAATTAAATAATATTATTCATAATCATGCCGGCAGTTCTTGGCCCTGATCTGCCACAATTGTAGCGGTTCATCTCTGCCCGCCAGGCAAGCAGGCAGACTGCAACCGGCGGAAAAGTGGTGGGCGTAAAATAACACTGGTGCTGTCACTACCGCGATGCTAATCGGACCGGCGGTTATCCGGGTATCGACCGCGGGCGGATGGCCGCCACCGGTACGGCGGTTGCCACCGCCAGACCGGCGGCAGCTATCCACCGGCCATCCTAATAGACCCCAAAATATATATAATTTCCTATTCCCACTCTAAAATACATTAACTCAGGGAAGGTGCTGGACACTAAACATATATAAATTACTGTGCCCACTCCATAGTACATTAAGTCAGGGAAGGTGCTGGACACTAAACATATATAAATTACTATCCCCACACTAAACTACATTAAGTCATTAAATGTATTCAAAAATATACTTTTAAATATAATATTGCCAAAACAAATACATAAAAACATATAAAATAATACACATTATACATATATTTACATATTCCCATTTAATATAAATTTTCTAAAAAAAATATGTAATTTGTAAATAATTTGATACTATAATCCAAATTTTCATTTTCATTTTTTTAAAATATTCTCGAAATGTATTATTTTTTTATTTAAACATAACTCAACAAAAGTATTTACAAATTTCACGTGTCAAATTTTTTTTTGTTAATGTAAAAATATTTAAAAGACATTGTGTTTTTTTAATACTTTTAAATTATTTGAAAAAAAACCATCATCACATATAACCCCCAACATCACATGCCTAAAATCCAATCTAATATTACATTTTTTAGATGAAAACATCCCTCACCCTAACCATCTATAACCTCAACATTCCACGCTGCATAAAAATAATATTTTTTGAATATGTTTTTATATTTTTTAACAACAAAAAAATAGATTAAAACACTCGCCACCCTTATCCCCTATAAATCCAACATCCTGCTCCTAAAACACAATTTAAAATTTCATTAACATTTTTAAATTTTGAATAATTTATAAAAATGTTTAAAATACTCCCCACCCTTATCCCCTATAAACCCATCATCCTGCTCCTAAAACACAATTCCAAATGTCATTAATATTTAAAAAGCAAATATATTTAAAAAAAATATTTTTAAAACACTCCCCACCCTTATCCCCTATAAACCCATTATCCAGCTCCTATTTTTTTATATAAAACATATACAATTTATTAAAAATTAATAATACATCTAAACTATATACTATATAACAAAATTCATATTTACAAAATCGACATTTTTTAATAATGATATTCAAAAAAATCAATATTTTTAACAATGATATTTTTATACAACAGAACAAATTGATATTCTTGATATTGTTATTATTGCACAACGATATTTTTGACTTTCAACATTTAAAACTTGATATTATTGCACAACGATATTTAAGACTCGATATTTTGACTATTTACCCTTCATCCCCTATGTCTATCCCTTCCTGTAAAATCCCTGAAGGGTCATCCCATAACATTCTGGTGCCGATCACGATCCGGTAAAAAATTACCCCGTGCGACTCGTATCCGGTCTTTTTACCGTACGAATCGTACAAGTGCCGTACGAACTGGCAATCACGATTCGCATGGTAAAAAGTCCATACGAACCGCATTGGGAATCATTCCCCACACGTCCTCGGGTCGGAAAATGTGTCTGACACGTCCTCGGACGATTTACCGTACAAACGTGAAAAGTCAAGTCCGACCGAGGAATCACGATCCATCCCGTGCGTCCGAGGTTACAACCGTATGGAAAAAACACCGTCCGCACCGAACTCCCATAGCAACCATGGAGACGTGCCCGCATACGCGCCGACCCCCCCCCAGCCCCCGTACGTACGCGCCGACCCCCCCCAGCCCCCGTATGTACGCGCCGACCCCCCCCCAGCCCCCGTATGTACGTGCCGACCCCCCCCAGCCCCCGTACGTACGCGCCGACCCCCCCCAGCCCCCGTACGTATGCGCCCACCCCCCCCCAGCCCCCGTACGTACGCGCCGACCCCCCCAGCCCCCGTACGTACGCGCCGAACCCCCCTGTATGTACACCCGTGTGCGTGTCGAACCCCCCGTGTACGTTCGAGTCGAACCCCCCCATGTATGTACACCCGTGTCGAACCCCCCCGTGTACGTTCGAGTCGAACCCCCCGTGTACGTTCGTGTCGAACCCCCCCGTGTACGTTCGAGTCGAATCCCCCCGTGTACGTTCGAGTCGAACCCCCCGTGTACGTTCGAATCGAACCCCCCCGTGTACGTTCCAAATTTTAAAATGTTAAACGTACACGGGGGGTTCGACTCGAACGTACACGGGGGGGTTCGACTCGAACGTACATGGGGGGGTTCGACTCGAACGTACACGGGGGGGTTCGACTGGAACGTACACGGGGGGGTTCGACTCGAACGTACACGGGGGGGTTCGACTCGAACGTACACGGGGGGGTTCGACTCGAACGTACACGGGGGGGTTCGACTCGAACGTACACGGGGGGGTTCGACTCGAACGTACACGGGGGGTTCGACACGTACACGGGTGTACATACAGGGGGGTTCGGCACGTACGTACGGGGGCTGGGGGGGGTACGGTGCGTACCGGGCCACCTACTCTGGTCGATTCGCGCCGTACTTCGCTTTTCCGGCACTTTTTGGGTGCCGTGAAAATATTGCCGTCCGGACTGCTGTCGGTTCGAATCGTAATTCCTGGGTCGTGAAACGCTGCCTGAAAGCGTCCCGACGTCACGTCGCAGCATTCCCGGATCACATTCGTATGTATATTTACGTCGGTCTGTGTTTTTTACGATTCGTACGGAAATGGTGTTTCCGTGCGAATCGTAATTCCATGTTTGTAAAGTTTTACGACCGGGTACGAGTTGGACGGGGAAAACTCTTCGACCGACGGTTCGTACCCGGTTTTTACCGGATCGTAATCGGCACCTCTGTCTCTTGCAGATTTTGGCAACATAGTCAACTCCCTTTTGCCACTTCTTCTAAGATGATGTTTTACCATTGTGCTTCAACAGAGCACTCATATCAAATCAACAAACTTTATTTGTTTTTTCAATTAAAACCATAAAAGTCATGGTTGTGGTCTTGCATCACGAGCACGAGCGCGAATCTGAGCGAGTCTGAGCGGGGGCAGCAGCAGTAGCAGTAACCGGTGCGGCGTGATCCCGGGGTACCACGGAGGCAACGAGAGGGGGCAACGAGAAGCCGTGAACCGGAGAACCCGTGAGCCCATGAGTCACCTGGTGAGTGCCGCGAGCTGCAAGCCGCCGACCCGCTGAGCTGCGGCAGGGTTAGCCACCACAGGAGCAGGGCAGGAGCGGCATAGGAGTGGAGCCGCCAGACAGCTGACTACTGGCTCTAACAGCTCTCCTGCTTGCATGCCTATAGCGGGGTCGGCCTCCCTGCCTTACCTCTATTCTTTCTGCCTGCCTCCCTGTCTCCCTGCCTGCAGGAAAAGCCTCCCTGCCTGCGGGAAAAGCCGGGTGGCGGGCAGCGGTAGTGGTGGGAGTAGCGGGAAACCCAGTCCCCAGGATTCGAAGGACTGTGGAGGACTACAGGGTGGACCGCGAGGACTGTGGAAGCTACCATAAGGTGGCCACAAGGCCATAAGGCCACGTAAGGCTACCACAAGGCAGCTGCAGCATGGGAGCATGAGAGTGCGGGAATAGTGTGGGGAGCATCAGGAGCATCAGGAGGCAACAAAGTTCAACTCTCACTCCCACATCCATTGTCCCTGCCAGGGTAGCAGGGGCAGTAGTGGTAGCAAAGATTGTGGAGACCACAGACCACAGAGAAAACAGAGACCACAGAGGAGGACAAGTCTGAGGTGAGCCGCAGTGGCAAACGGTGGCAATCGACCCGGAATGGCTGTTCTGGCGTAGTGGTGGTGGCAGATGCGGCAGATACCAGTGGAGCCAGTGGTGATCAGCTTTTAGAGTACCACCCGTGCAGCCACCTGCAGCCACTCCGGGCCTGTGGTCCCCCCCATTTTTTATCACCGGGTTGTCGCATTGTCACTCTGTTTCGGGCCCCATCCAGGCTCAGAGGCTAAGAGGCCACTTGGGGCCAAAGCTCCACCTCAAACTCAATTGTAAAAGTATAAGTGAAACAGAAGTCGTGCAAAGGAGCAAAGAAGCAAAGATAGAAATGAGATCGGGGAAAATTCGTCAAGTGGCGACAGGCAAAAAATCAACAAAAGTCAAATCTCAAAAATCATTCGAAGAAGGCTCACCTACAATCCAAAAAGGAAAGGCTTCAAGACAGAGATAGAGGTTAGTCTCAGCGCAGACTCCGGATACAACAATGCTGAGCCCGAGAAGGAAAACCGGGATTCACAAATTCTTCTTTTTAAAGGACCCAATGGCGGTGATTTATGCACCAACAGTTGAGGCCACCAAACTGCCAAGCCCTATTTAGCCAGACAGAACAAATGCTCCTTCTGTACAGGTTCTGGAAAATAATAACAACGCTCCTATAGGGAAACAAGCCCCACAGAAATCAATGATAGATCAACCAGCGAGCAAGCTGGTAACAGTAACTGCACAGGTGCACCAGTTTAAATCCACAACAAACGTAAGGGAAACAACTAGAAGCGCAGTAAACAAGGGAAGTGTAGAGGAATCCACGGAGGAAAAACTAAAACTAAACAAATCAAGCAGAAGTGTAACAATCAGAGGCATAGCAACCGAGGGAAACATAAATGTAAAGGAACATATGGAGGATCCTACGGAGGAAATATTAAAGTTAAGTAAATCACCAGAGCGGGTAGCCCTAGAGGAGGAAACCTGGTCAAACTCATTCTCCTTATCCAATGACCCCAACTTTTTAGAAATCATGGAAACAATAACACAGGAAAAAGAACCCCAAAGGAATGCCTTGCTATCAGAAATTCGTATGGAAGCTCAACAGAGCAGACTGGGAATGGCGGTATCAACCCCACAAAGCCCGCCGCCCAGAAATGATCAACAACGGATTGTATCAGATGATAGCAGACTTTTTTTATCAAAAGTAAACCAATTGAATCTGTCAGCACCAATAACAATTTAATCGGTCAGTAAGATAGATCACGAGTCAGGGGTTTCGGGGAAGTGCCGTGAACAACAGCCAAGCACACAATGGAGTCAGTCCTTGCTAGGCACACTGGACCAAGCAATAAGGGTACTGAATTATCAATCTGATAGAATGGAAGTACAAATAGACATTATAAATCTAATTGCTGGCCACATCTCAGGCATAAACACCAAGATGGACTTAATTACGTCCCTACTAGCACACAGGGGAAACCCGGAACAACAAACAAATAAGGATAAACAAATGCCTAATTGCGGCTGCAGGAGTATAATTGAGAAATTGGCAAGTCTCCCTGACATATTAAAGGACATTCCTGGGGCCGTAAAACTAACCTGTAACAACAAGCAGAACATGGAAACTCAACATATGACGGATATGAAGGTAACTTCAAAATGCAACAAATCAATAACAAAGTCAAGTAGCAAAGCCAATGGTGAACCAAAGCAAGTGGAATTTGATGAGCAACTGGACACTAAAGATAATCAAATGGAAACAACACAGAATTCCCTTAAGACCTCGCCTCCTGTAAAACCGACAAAATGGCAAAGATAACATGCAAGGAAGACCAGGCTTAAATATAAAAAGCAACAAAGCATAGATTCAGAGAAAAACTTTGCAATATTTACAATCAAAACATCCAGAGGGGGTAAAAGCAAATCACTGAACACGTCCACATGTGGGGCAGCATTAACTGATGTAGTTCAATTGAAACATACTCCAGAACCCATGCCAACGGAAGAAAGCTCACTCGTCGTCGTTTACACCGTCCCCACCCTTCAAAAAAATAAGATGAATCAATGTCTCCTTACAGATGTAGGACGCCCGCCAACAAAAGAAATAGATCAAAAGTATAGACAGGAAACACAAGTACCTGAAAGACCTCAATCAATTAAAGGTGTAGGGCAAGTAGTAACATCTCAAATTGTAGATAAAAATGCCTCAGGGAGTAATACACAGCCAAACACAGATATAGGAGATAAAGCTTCACATCGGAATGAGGAAAGTAAAATCCGGAACGAACAAGGAAGACAGGAAGATTCAACAAGCAAGAGGTGGCTGGAGAAAACAAAAATCAAACCTCAACTCCAGCATAATTCGATAAAGGTCACAATAATTGGAAAGGACCAAAGATGCGTGCTTCCCCCCATGGAATTAGAACCTGAGCCAACAGGGATAAGGATAACAAAAAAACAGGGAAACAATAGAGAAGAAAAAGGAGAAGGTGAATGAAGAACTTGTGGAACAAGAAGCCCACGCTGTGCGTGACTCAGTAACAATCAGCAATTCCGCAGCTGCTAAACACGAAATATTACAATCTCCCAATCGCTTCCAAAACCAGTCAGATGCGTTTGAATTAAAATTGACATGCATGCCTGAATATCCTACCAAAGGAAGGCAAGATATTCTGAACCGAGGGAACTTGTTAAAGTTGTTTAAAGAAATCCCAGAACTAAACGGAATCGCCTCACAAGACTTAATAGCGGTGGAAATTCAACAAAAAAGATTAAATCCAGACATTGAAGAATCCGTGACAACTTGGTCTTCAAAGGACCTAGTGGACAAGATGTACTCTACAAGATCAATATATGGTGAATCATGTTGATGCTACACAAACGTACAAGGTACCCCTACCCCCTACTAAATAATCCAAGAAACTCAAAAAAAGAAGATAGATTCGGGAAAAGCCAGAATACATGCGTACGTGGTGCTCGATCCACCACGCCTGTTACATCATTCATCGGAAATGGGGCTAATATATCAGCAAGCACACTAAATGCGGGAAGCCGAAAATTGGACAGGCTGGATTGGTCATGGGTGCCAAAGGTGTTAAGTACAAAGCATACCTAACGAAGAACCATAACCAATAACGGAAGAAGAGACACAGGACCAGAACTCGGAGGAAAAAAGGCCGGATAGTATTACGATCTGCTCATGGAACGTCCATGGTTTTGAAGATATGGACCAGGACCATGAAACCCTAGCCTTTTTCCAGCAACAAGACATAATCTTGCTCCAGGAAACTTGGAATATGACTTCAGCTTCAATTCCAGGATTTATAGAACACCACACTCTCGCAGAAAGATTTTCATCTTTTGGGCACCCGCGAGGCGGTTTATCGATATATGCCGCCCAAAAGTATGATTGGTTAACTGAAGAACTGGATGCTGGGGTTAACTGGGCACAAGTGATTACAATTAGTGGTAAGGCCCCACTAAATAAATTCAAGTGGCAACTTCTAATGATTAATGTTTACATTCATCCAGAGAGAAAGACCCAGAAAGAAAAATATTCTACTTTAATGACCTTGATAAAAGCAATGCAAAGATCTCATGAGCAATGCCCTATGTTCATCTCAGGAGACTTCAATTGTAATCTCACAACCAAAAATCGGATAGAAGGAAAGAGGCTAGTGAACTGGGGAGGACAAATATTAACGAACAAACTAGAAGACCTTGGATCGACAATTCTGAATGGTAACACAAAGGGAGACACACCAGTGGCAATAACACACTTGAGTGGTAATGTTCGCTCAACAATAGATTTCACAATTATTAGTAATAAGTTATTCCCTTGTACTGAAACATTTCATATAGTCCAGGGAATAGAAAGTGATCACTTCCCCCAAATTACGAGAATGAATATCTCTCTCACACAGGCCCAAAAAATTAACTCCCTTATACGACATGCTGAAAAGTTTAACCTAAAAAAACTAAAATGGCAAGGTGGGGACTTGAAAAGCATTCAGGAGACAGCAAGGGAGTATGTGAGCAAATTGGGGCCACAGACAGAGGAAGAACGTGTAAGAAACTGGGCCAGGTCCTCACCCGAAAATTTCCAGCCTTACCGGGTAGCCAAAGAAGAATAAATACCAGGAGGGAACCATGGTTCAATATTGACCTACTAGACCAAAAGAGAAGGATCGCAAGAGAGGTACGATTACAAACACGGGCGATAACAATGGGAAGAAAACCAAATAAGAGTAAATTAAAGGAAAAAAGGAACAACTACAGGAAGACGTTGAGGAATGCTAAAATAGCATATAAGGAAACCATCTGGAATAAACTATTGTGTGCAAGTAAACTGCCAAACAGCAGGGACTTCTGGGGCATCATAAATAATTTGAATAAAGGAGCAAGACTTCAACAAGAAGCAGGAATTGGAGAGGAAATGTGGGTTCAGTATGTGCGAAATATGTACAGTAGTACGGAATTAGGGACCATTGAAAGTTCCCGAGGGCCATCGTTGGTAGTGGAAAAAATAAAAACAAAATCCAGTCAGGACAAGGCGGAATGTGAAGATCCAGAACAAGAGAAAGGTGGTAATGAACAAAATACCCTGGCCAACACTAAACAACTATGAGGTATAATACAAAAACTTAAGACAGAACAGAAGGAGCGGCAGGTCCGAATGGGCTGCCCAATGCACTTTTCAATGACCCAGATTTCTGGTCGGAGAACCTAATGCCTCTCTTTAATCAGATTTATACGCAAATCGACGTCCTTAACTCTTGGAAAGGGAATATAATCCATCCAATATTTAAACAGGGAGATCATCGCAAGCCAGGCTGATATCTCTAATTGATGTAGAGGCCAAGCTCTACGCTTCTTGCCTCCTAGTTCAGCTGCGAGATTGGATGGATGATAAGAACATAATTCCCAAGTTCCAAACAGGCTTTAGACCAGGGATGGGCACAATAACAAACTTGGCTATCTTGGCGCTTTTAACTGAAAAAGCAGTAAAAAAGAGAAAAAGGCTGTATGCATGTTTTGTTGATATAAAATCCGCTTTTGACCGAGTGAGTAGAAAGCGTCTCTGGGATAAACGCATGGGGATTGCCGAGCCAATTAATAAATGCAATGATTGTCCTATACAGTGACACCTGGGCAAGAGTGAAATTAGGCGATGGATGCAGTACAAATTTGAGCATTGACACGCCGCAAGGTTTAAACCAAGGATGCGTGTTAGCACCAAGCCTATTCAATTTGTTTCTCTCACACATCAGCAAGAACATGGAAGCCGCCGATTGTCATCCGCCGAATATGACCAACAAGCCGATTACCGTTTTACAGTACGCGGACGAAATTGTAGTGCTAAGCCAAACCCCCATTGGTCTACAAAGAGCGATAAATAACCTAGTATCCTATTTGGACCAGGAAAACTTGAAACTAAATAAAGAAAAAACAAAAGTCGTCCGCCTAGTGGATTCCAAAAAATTAAGTTTAAATGGTTGGTGAAAGGGGCAATGGTGGAAGAGCAAGGGTCCTATAAATACCATGGCATAACAATAGGGCAGGGCACAACACACAAGGAGCACAAACTGGCCATAAAAGCAAAGCACAATCACTAATTTTTGCATACAGACTACTAAAAACAAAATTGGATTGCCCGAATCATAACCACCTTTTAAAAGTGATGGCTGCGCAAATCTTACCCACCTTGTCATACGGTTTAGTCACTTGGTGCGGCAAGGAGGCTGATCTATTAAATGATCTCCAGATGAAGATTTACAAGGCCGTTTTCAATCTGCCAAAGTCTGCCTCCCCGTCGCAAGTTCGGCTTGAATTCGGCCTCCAAAACCAAAAATTCCGGGGCATGAGCGGCTTTGCAAAGCTATGCCAGAAATTTGGCTCGGCAGACCCAGACACAATGGACAGCTTATGCCGGGAAGAAATTAAGCACCAGGTGGACCAAGAAACATCGAGCTCATGGGGAAGTTACTTGAGAACTTGTTTGGCCGACTTGGAAATACAAACAGCATGGGAAAACAGGGCAGATAAAGCAAGCATCAGTAAAGCGGTCAATGACGCAGCAAAAAAGAAATCTTTTCTGGAAGATAAAAATACAATTTCCAAACGTCGGCATGGGTGTACTCTCATCACCTCTTATAAATCATTAAAGCCGCAAGCATACTTAATATCTCACTTTAGCCGGCAGTTAAAAAAGAGCTACCCAGACTACCGGATGGGTCTGCACGATTCAAAAGACCTACAGCCGTCCTGGAAAAACAGCAAACAAACAGCGCAGTGTCGACTGTGTGGCTATAATAAGGAATCTCTAATCCATCTATTATGTGTATGCCCAGCAGTCACGGTCCTAATTGTTTTTTACTTTGACATAAAAGTCATACAAACAATAATAAATCTCACATGTGTTCAAAATAGCAATACAGTTCACCCATTATAGTCTAATTACAGGGTAGAGTAAATTAAATCCCACTATCAAGGTTAATCACAGCCTGACCTAAGACTGATGCTGGCCCTTAAAAAGCAAAATATGCACAGCGTGTAAAGTACACTGTCCTTTGAATGGAATTGTAAAAAGATAAAGGCAGGTCTCACCCTCCTAAAATAAGTCTTTTGAAGATATGGGACAATACAAAACTTTCTAGGGACCTCATAAAAACTACAATAGAGCACTCTCTGTGGACTCTCGATCATCCCTATTAATTATAGTCATTAACTACTTCACTCACAGCAACTTCCTAGAAGCTCTCAAGAAAAGTAACATTCTCTCACTCCTAAGGAAACCTGCACTGCACCCATCTATACCCTTGTCATCTAGCTGCCAATAACTCATCCATCATTCATCAGCAAGATTATTAAGGAAGCAGTCATCTACAACTCCAAAGTCGTATTAATGATTACCATCTCCTGCACAACTACCAGTCTAGCTTCACATCACACTGCAGAACAGATTGACTTGGAATCCAATAGATGCTCAAAACAGATTTTCTCATGTCCTTCATAACACGTTTCGGCTGCATCACATGGCCTTGATCACATGAATGCCGCAGCGCCATTTTGTTCAATATATACTCCCACATTGCATGGAAAGCAAGATTAGACTCCAACATTTGAATGCTTTCATTTACAATTTATTTTGCCAATTTGTTCTACTCTGTGCACATTATTATAACTTAAATACTTAGGGGCCAATTAGGATGGCGGGCGGACTATAATCCGCCTGCCACCCTAGCAGTGCTGGGACTGGCTGCCAGTGGTGCGGCGGTCCTGCACCTTTAATTAGGATGCCACCGTGGCAAAGGCATCCTCCATTCCCAGCATTGTGGTGGGCGGTGCTCTCAGCAGCACCCGCCACAATGCTGGGAATGCACTATGTGCATCGACATGAACAGGGCGACAGGCACCATGTGGTGCCTGCCACCTTGTCCATGACAAAGTAGGGGGGTACCATAGGTACCCCCATGTGCACCCCCCAATAACCTGGGGGCCCGCAACAGGCCTCCTGAAGTCACTATCCACATGCCTTTCCGTGGCAGCGTTGCCGCCATGGTAAGGCAGCTTCCCACTGCCTTGCTAACATGGATGGCGGTGTCTAACAGAGAAAACACAAACCAACGATGTCAGCCATCTTGCCAGCACTGTTACACTACCTAACAGGGAAGCTGAGTCACGGGAAGAAAAGTAGGATTTGCTGGGAAGGTGGGTGTAGCCAAAAGCATGATTGGAGTCGTAGTCACAGCTAACAATCCTCCTCCCACATGGCCCATCAAGCCCACCTTGAACTACGAACATCTCACAGGGAGTGGAAAACTACTGCCAAGATGGCTGACACAGGGCTCTCCTGTGGGGAGCACATAGCCCTGTTGGGAGTAATGCTCAAACAAACACCAGGCTCCACTGTCTGACACCTTGAACGTCAATTTTGACTCACTGTCATGGAAGCATGGTTCATGCTGGCCTATCTGGGCTGTTGGGGAGGAGCAGGTTCGTCAATGACTTAAACTACTAACAAGGCCTGCCCTACACACCCCTTCTCATCCAGACCAAATAGCACTCTTGGAACTAGTCAGTACATGACAGTGAAAGTAAATGTATCCAGAAATATGGCTGACACATGGGCCTGATGTATGAATTGGCCACAAATCACACCGAGGCTCAGGCCCTCTCACACATGTTCACCATCTCGGCCATCTTAACTGTACATTTCCACTCACTGTCTGGGGATGCATTGTCCCAGGGGTGCCCCCTTGGCTGGCTGTGAAGATGTGTTGAGAACAGGACAAGTGGCGAGATGCAGACATGGTACACATCTACACACACACAAAGCACCATATACATAATTGACAAGGGATTCCTGACAGTGAAACAGATAGATAACTGACACTGTTGCATGGTGTCATTTACACAAAGCGGTGTTGGGAGCTACATTCAAATCATACATCATGCAGTGTTGTCAGCATCCTTGGCAACACACTCTCCTCACTGCCATTGACACTTTCAACACAAGGAGTAATCTGGACTGGGTGGGAGGAGGGGTACAACTTACATCAGCATAACCCAAGCACACCAACCTCTGGACCTCACAGGTATCAACATGGAAAAGCAAGAAAGCATCCTTGGTGAACTTATCTGTTCGTGGAATATATAAATGATGTTATCACACACAAAGCTCAGCAGCAACACCATTTGCTACATTAACACAGTCACATGTGTGCAATCAGATGACAACTACGAACACATATGACCAAACAGGATATCTCAAATGCACACATATGTACAGGACATTGACTATGTTTTTAGACTCACCAATGTGACTCCAAAAAACATGCACATAAACCAGTACATATGCGCAAATCTTGCAACACATCGTAAGAGGAAGTGCATGTCATTTAAAAAGCACAAATATGTTAAAGGACAACACACCTGTGTCAGGCACAGTGTGCCACTTGAGCTTCAATGGCTATGTACAGTCAAACATTTGATACATGAGTTGTACATGCACAAAGCTCTACATGATCAGTAAAATACATACAGTTCATATTACAATGTTCTCAACCAATATAGGCTTCTGTGTGTGACAATTGAGGACAATGCAATGTACATACAGTCATCATGATGTCCAACAGCAAATGTAATGTTTGAGATCACTTGAGCTGTGCAAAACCACAACATACAGAGTTTGTTTCTGCTACCTAGAGGGCCTGCTGGGGACACTGCAGGAACAGAACAAGAATCCCAGTCCCAGACTCTGGTTGACCCTGAGCTTTCCTGTGTGGGTGTCTCTCAGTCCTCTTCGGACAATGATGAACGACTTGGCCCCTCCGGTGTGGATCAGCATGCAGCACCAGCACCTGTAACTGCAGCACCCCCTGCGACCACTCCCACAACATCTGCCAACACCCAGATGACCTCTACCAACACGGACAGCCGAAGGCAAGAAAACACTGATGGTACAGCTACACAGGGCGCTCTTGAGTTGGCAGACAACAACACCAGTGTCAACAATGAAGGAGGCTCAGTGTTGTCTGTGTCTGCAATGGAAGGTCCTGCTCATATGGGTAGGGGTGGTGTGAGGGTGCGCAGGGTGAGGTCCTGCCCTGAAGATGGTGGTGCTGCGCAAGATGTCCCACAGTTAGTATGCATCATAAATGCATACAGAGAATGCACTGGAGACTTTGACCAGGTAGTGGGGATCCGCAAGGACATGCAACACCAGCAGGCTGCCCATTATGCAAAATTGGACCCCCACATGTCCAAAATAGACTCCCACGTGTCAATATGGAGACCCACATGTCCAGGATGGAGTCCAAAATGGATAAAATGGATGACCTCACTGCGGTGCACAGGGACATACTCACATGCCTCTGCCAGATTGCTGACAACATAACCACACCTCCCTGTGTGCCCAGTACAGCTGTTGCCACTACATTTGCAACTGCCACAGGGAAGGATTAGGACTCTGGCAGAGAGTCACCCACACTGCAGCAGCCTGCACCTGATGGTGCCCCTAAAAAGAAGAAGAGGGGTTGTCCAAAGAAGGACAAGTGAGAGACAGATGGTCATGCATACCCCCAGGAAGTGAACACCTGCTCTTGATATCCTCCATTGTGTGCAAAGCGTTCAGCTTGTTGACTGTCACTGAACTCTCCCACATGTGATGGAGGGTCTAAGTTGGATCAATAAATCGAATGACTGTGGACTTGGCTCTGAAAATATCATCTCCTAACACTGATAACTCCTTTGTGAACTCTGGATTTCTAGCACCTTGTACAGCACCATCAATTACCTGTCCTATTTAACACATGCATTGTAATTAAATCACATTCACACAATACTCGCCTCTGTTGTGTATTAAACAGTGTTTGTGACATAGAGATGATGACCTGAAATAGAAATATTTTGCAGGGAAACAAGTACAGCAAGTGAAACACAGTCTTGTGTTTAATTGTGATGTGACACATATGTGAGATACACACAAGAAGGTCAACACAACACAAACATCACATGGAATACATACTCATTGCTTCCACTATTGTAAACTGAAAAGACACTTCAATGCACAAACACTAAACATTTTCAGATAAAGTGGAAACCAGGCCACAGGTACAGTATGCAAATGAATGTTGGATGTGTGCATACAGACGAGGCACACCTCAATGAGGAGTACAGGTTTATTACACAGTCACAACATGTTGTCTCCACAACAGATGCAAGATAACCACACAGTGATAATAAGCACAAAATAACCAAGAGGGACCAAATTGTTAGTCATTAGGTGTGTGGCACCACTTCCTGTTTGCAACAAAAGTCACACTCTGTAACAGCATTGTGTGTTTTGGAGGTCACATGTCACCAGACAACAGCCAAAGGACCCTGGGAAGGAGAGACATAGAACAGTCTTTGCATAACTTAATTTCTGCAAACATCTCCAATAGACATTCCATACACAGGTATTATGATTTGGGAACACAAGCTAGGACTCATGTCAACACTGTACTAGTGAACTCAATGGACACGTAAATTCAAAGATCATGTCAAGTAGCATGCACCCACACGTATGCACAGATATTGCACTACAGACACATATCATGCAAAGAAAAAGCTTTGTCAAGTCATCACTGTATACTTACAATCAAGCAAAAATGTTGATGAGCTGTCTCCGAACATCCTCCTCTCCCACATCATCTCTGACTCAGGGCTGGATCCTCCCCTGCTGGAGGCTGCTGGTCATCATCATCTTGGATGAGAGGTAGCTCTTCCCTCACTGCCAGGTTGTGTAGCATGGAACACATAATGATGATTTTACACACCTTTGCTGGTGCATATTGTATGGCCCCTCCTGTATGGTCCAGGCAGCGAAATCTGCTATTCAGTAGTCCAAATGTCTGCTCTATCACTCGCCTGGTCTGCCCATGTGCCTCATTAAAACAAAACTCATCAGGGGTGAGAGGGTTCCTGAGAGGTGTCAACAACCATGGCATGTTGGGGTATCCAGAGTCACTTAAATTGAAAATAAATTAAATATTATGGGTCTGAAAAGAGGCTACAACCTGACATACAAACAACACACAAAATTAACAGACATTACACACCAAGATGCCAGGCACACTGAGGTGGCAGCTGTGACACCATCTTTGTGATCCTACCATTCCTCATGATGTATGCTTCGTGCGCTGATCCCGGGAAACGTGCACAGACATGTGAGATCATCATGTCAGGCAGACATACCACCAGGGCATTAATGGAGTGAAAATGTTTCCGATTCTTGTATGTCTGTTCATGTGCTTGTGGTGGGACCAAAGCCACATGTGAACCATCAATGTATCCTATGATATTTGGCATTCTAGCCAAAGCATAAAAGTCGCTTTTCATGTCTGCAATTTGATGTGGTTAGGGAAATTTGATGTACTGATTCAGAAATTGCAAAATTTCCCCCAAAACATCACAAAGCACACGGCTAAACATTGTCTGTGACATCCCACCAGCAGTAGCCACAGTGTACTAGAAGGTTACCGTGGCAAAGGAGTGTAGGGCTGCCAACACATTCACCTTGGTGGTCAGCGCTGATGGATATGGCCGTCCAGGTTGCAAGTGTGGAGCCGACTGCTCTGCCAAATCCTCAATTAGTGGTCTGGTGAAGCGGTAACTTCGGATGCTGTCATGTTCAGCCATGGTTTCTAGGTCTGGGAAGGGTATGTGGACAGCTGGTCTCCTGCGGTACATAGGTGACAAAGAAACATTATCATTTACCTTTAAAATGTGGAAATGAACATGCAAAATATCACATGCTACATCATAGCAAGACTCAATGAAGTCAGGTGTGTGCTGTTGAGCATGGACACAGATGCCAGCCATGTGCCCCTCACCGAACATTGCAGGTCCTGGTGCTTAAACAAAAAGCGCAATACTGTGCTGTGAACAATCAATGGGGTCTGTTACAGTACATCTGAACAAATGTCACATACCAAACACACACCTCAGTGACTAGTGAAGGTAGATGTGTTGTCCAAATGACAGGTGTTTGAAAGGCCCACACACAGGGATCTTGTAATGCAACATGAAAACTGTCATGACGTAACGTCTGACGTACATATACCATCACACCCATGAAACACAAATGATGTGTTTCCAAATTGTTTGGCATGTCAAACATGTATATCTGTCACACACAGACACAACAGCAACTCACATGCCAAATACAGATGGATGTTTGAAACAATTTACATCTACAACATCAATAAAGTATTGTGTGCATAGCACAATACGCTAATACTGTGGATTTACCCCCACAATACTAGCTCAAGAACACTTTGTAACACACAGTCCATTACAGCTGTTATTCAGGGTGTCAATCAATCAATCAGGACATTTGTAGAGCGCGCTACTCACCCGCTAGGGTCTCAAGGTGCTGGGGGGGGGAGCTGTTCCTGCCAGGTCTTGAGGTGCTTCCTGAAGGAGAGGTGGTCCTGTCAGTCGAAGGGGGGTGGGGAGGGAGTTCCACGTCTTAGCCGCCAGGTAGGAGAAAGATCTTCCTCCGGTGGTGGATCTGCGAATCCGTGGGACGGTGGAGAGGGCGAGGCTGGCGGAGCGGAGCTGGCGGGTAGGGGCGTAGAACGTGAGGCGGGTATTGAGGTATTCAGGGCCCGCGTCGTGGAGAGCCTTGTATGTGTGGGTGAGGAGTCTGAAGATGATCCTCCTGCTGACGGGGAGCCAGTGCAGGTTTCGCAGGTGAGCAGAGATGTGGCTGTGTGGGAAAGGTCCAGGATGAGTCGAGCGGCTGCGTTTTGAATGCGCTGGAGTCTTTGCTGTTGTTTGGCGGTGGTCCCAGCGTAGAGGGCGTTCCCGTAGTCCAGACGGCTGGTGACGAGGGCCTGGGTGACTGTCTTCCTGGTTCCAGTGGGGATCCACCGGAAGATCTATCGGAGCATGCGGAGGGTGTTGAAGCAGGAAGATGTGACAGCGTTGACTTGCTTGGTCATCGCGAAGGGAGGAATCAAGGATGAAACCCAGGTTGCGTGCATGGTCCGTGGGTTTGGGAGCGGTGCCCAGAGCAGGGGGCCACCAGGAGTCATCCCAGGTGGAGGGGGATGGTCCGAGGATCAGGACTTCCGTTTTGTCTGAGTTGAGTTTCAGACGGCTGAGCTTCATCCATTCCGTGACGTCTTTCATACCTTCCTGGAAGCTGGCTCTGGCGGTGGCGTGGTCGTTGGTGAGGGACAGGATTAGTTGGGTGTCGTAGGCGTAGGAGATGATGTTGAGGTTGTGTTTGCGTGCGATGGCTGTGAGGGGGCTCATGTAGACGTTGAAGAGGGTGGGGCTGAGCGAGGAGCCTTGGGGTACGCCACAGATGATCTCGGTGGCTGCAGCGCGGAAGGGCGGGAGACGGACTCTCTGAGTTCTGGCGGAGAGGAAGGACTAGTTACGTGAGTGGTTGTATTGGGGAAAACAGCCTTTACATTGAGCTTTTTACCATGTTGTGTCTTTACTGTGCATTTTTTACCACACATATTTTTAGAAGGCATATGCTTTTACAGCATATGCCTTTACCACGCACTTAAGGTAAGTTTGGAGGTTTCCCCTTACAAGTACTATATATATATATATATATATATATATATATATATATATATATATATATATATTCCCAAACATCCTCCGAGTACCGGAGCCCCCGACCCTTCAGGGCGGCCTCTTTGTGAAATGAGCATGGAGCAGCCCATCAAATCCATGAAAAGAAACAACGGAAAGAGGCCCACTGCTGAAAAGGTTGCATTTATTCTTAGCACCAAGCGCACAGAAGCTTCCGTCTCCTTACACGTTTCAGCGAACACAGTCGCCTTGCTCACAGGTGGAAGCAATGAAAATTGCAAAGTGCAAACGTGCGTTTAAAAAGTCAGTGTGTCACATGACCAGTCATTTTGAACTTAATTTCCCATAATGCAGGTAAGTTATTTTTAAATACATTTAAGGAAGTCCTTGTCTCGTTATTACCTGCACGATGCTGGTGTGGAAAAATACTGATGCAACTGGCCTTGTTAATATGGATTTCATGCAAGTGCTCACATTTTTTTAAAACATGCTTTGAAAAATGTCCATCTCCAGCACGATCAGAAAGGCATTCATCCCTTCTGAATCCCTTCCATGTACTCTCCGGATTCGCTGAGTAGCACATCCTTTAGTAAGTCCTGAGAGGGCAAGTGGGTCATGCTCCTCAATCAATATTCCCAAACATCCTCCGAGTACCGGAGCCCCCGACCCTTCAGGGCGGCCTCTTTGTGAAATGAGCACGGAGCAGCCCATCAAATCCATGAAAAGAAACAACGGAAAGAGGCCCACTGCTGAAAAGGTTGCATTTATTCTTAGCACCAAGCGCACAGAAGCTTCCGTCTCCTTACGCGTTTCAGCGAACACAGTCGCCTTGCTCACAGGTGGAAGCAATGAAAATTGCAAAGTGCAAACGTGCGTTTAAAAAGTCAGTGTGTCACATGACCAGTCATTTTGAACTTAATTTCCCATAATGCAGGTAAGTTATTTTTAAATACATTTAAGGAAGTCCTTGTCTCGTTATTACCTGCACGATGCTGGTGTGGAAAAATACTGATGCAACTGGCCTTGTTAATATGGATTTCATGCAAGTGCTCACATTTTTTTAAAACATGCTTTGAAAAATGTCCATCTCCAGCACGATCAGAAAGGCATTCATCCCTTCTGAATCCCTTCCATGTACTCTCCGGATTCGCTGAGTAGCACATCCTTTAGTAAGTCCTGAGAGGGCAAGTGGGTCATGCTCCTCAATCAATATTCCCAAACATCCTCCGAGTACCGGAGCCCCCGACCCTTCAGGGCGGCCTCTTTGTGAAATGAGCACGGAGCAGCCCATCAAATCCATGAAAAGAAACAACGGAAAGAGGCCCACTGCTGAAAAGGTTGCATTTATTCTTAGCACCAAGCGCACAGAAGCTTCCGTCTCCTTACGCGTTTCAGCGAACACAGTCGCCTTGCTCACAGGTGGAAGCAATGAAAATTGCAAAGTGCAAACGTGCGTTTAAAAAGTCAGTGTGTCACATGACCAGTCATTTTGAACTTCATTTCCCATAATGCAGGTAAGTTATTTTTAAATACATTTAAGGAAGTCCTTGTCTCGTTATTACCTGCACAATGCTGGTGTGGAAAAATACTGATGCAACTGGCCTTGTTAATATGGATTTCATGCAAGTGCTCACATTTTTTTAAAACATGCTTTGAAAAATGTCCATCTCCAGCACGATCAGAAAGGCATTCATCCCTTCTGAATCCCTTCCATGTACTCTCCGGATTCGCTGAGTAGCACATCCTTTAGTAAGTCCTGAGAGGGCAAGTGGGTCATGCTCCTCAATCAATATTCCCAAACATCCTCCGAGTACCGGAGCCCCCGACCCTTCAGGGCGGCCTCTTTGTGAAATGAGCACGGAGCAGCCCATCAAATCCATGAAAAGAAACAACGGAAAGAGGCCCACTGCTGAAAAGGTTGCATTTATTCTTAGCACCAAGCGCACAGAAGCTTCCGTCTCCTTACGCGTTTCAGCGAACACAGTCGCCTTGCTCACAGGTGGAAGCAATGAAAATTGCAAAGTGCAAACGTGCGTTTAAAAAGTCAGTGTGTCACATGACCAGTCATTTTGAACTTCATTTCCCATAATGCAGGTAAGTTATTTTTAAATACATTTAAGGAAGTCCTTGTCTCGTTATTACCTGCACGATGCTGGTGTGGAAAAATACTGATGCAACTGGCCTTGTTAATATGGATTTCATGCAAGTGCTCACATTTTTTTAAAACATGCTTTGAAAAATGTCCATCTCCAGCACGATCAGAAAGGCATTCATCCCTTCTGAATCCCTTCCATGTACTCTCCGGATTCACTGAGTAGCACATCCTTTAGTAAGTCCTGAGAGGGCAAGTGGGTCATGCTCCTCAATCAATATTCCCAAACATCCTCCGAGTACCGGAGCCCCCGACCCTTCAGGGCGGCCTCTTTGTGAAATGAGCACGGAGCAGCCCATCAAATCCATGAAAAGAAACAACGGAAAGAGGCCCACTGTTGAAAAGGTTGCATTTATTCTTAGCACCAAGCGCACAGAAGCTTCCGTCTCCTTACGCGTTTCAGCGAACACAGTCGCCTTGCTCACAGGTGGAAGCAATGAAAATCGCAAAGTGCAAACGTGCGTTTAAAAAGTCAGTGTGTCACATGACCAGTCATTTTGAACTTCATTTCCCATAATGCAGGTAAGTTATTTTTAAATACATTTAAGGAAGTCCTTGTCTCGTTATTACCTGCACGATGCTGGTGTGGAAAAATACTGATGCAACTGGCCTTGTTAATATGGATTTCATGCAAGTGCTCACATTTTTTTAAAACATGCTTTGAAAAATGTCCATCTCCAGCACGATCAGAAAGGCATTCATCCCTTCTGAATCCCTTCCATGTACTCTCCGGATTCGCTGAGTAGCACATCCTTTAGTAAGTCCTGAGAGGGCAAGTGGGTCATGCTCCTCAATCAATATTCCCAAACATCCTCCGAGTACCGGAGCCCCCGACCCTTCAGGGCGGCCTCTTTGTGAAATGAGCACAATATATATATATATATATATCAAGTCACAGGGGATTGTCCAAAATCAGAGTCGCACTCGAGTAGAGAGAAGCTTTTCCCCAAAGCTTTATTCAAACCAAGCAACCACACTCGCCAGGAAAATTAATAGCAAGCGTCCGCTCCCTGACGCGTTTCGAGCAATCTCTTCATCAGAGGGTTTTGCGGGCGAACAGCGCGTTGGTGGTATGCCACTCCCTTTATACAACATCGCATGCCCCAATTGGCTGCCCTGTATGGGACTCTGCGTGGTTTCAGGGAATTGCAGTCCATAATAACAATCCAAATGGCAGCGCTTTCAAATAAATGCAAGTTTAGCTCTGCGTGAGTCCCTGGAGAGATTAGGTGCTTCCATCAATGCTCGCTACTCCCAAGGCCCCCCTAATTAGGGGTGGTGCAACCCTACGGCGGACAGCCGTTAAACATCAAGTCACAGGGGATTGTCCAAAATCAGAGTCGCACTCGAGTAGAGAGAAGCTTTTCCCCAAAGCTTTATTCAAACCAAGCAACCACACTCGCCAGGAAAATTAATAGCAAGCGTCCGCTCCCTGACGCGTTTCGAGCAATCTCTTCATCAGAGGGTTTTGCGGGCGAACAGCGCGTTGGTGGTATGCCACTCCCTTTATACAACATCGCATGCCCCAATTGGCTACCCTGTATGGGACTCTGCGTGGTTTCTGGGAATTGCAGTCCATAATAACAATCCAAATGGCAGCGCTTTCAAATAAATGCAAGTTTAGCTCTGCGTGAGCCCCTGGAGAGATTAGGTGCTTCCATCAATGCTCGCTACTCCCATGGCCCCCCTAATTAGGGGTGGTGCAACCCTCCGGCGGGACAGCCGTTAAACATCAAGTCACAGGGGATTGTCCAAAATCAGAGTCGCACTCGAGTAGAGAGAAGCTTTTCCCCAAAGCTTTATTCAAACCAAGCAACCACACTCGCCAGGAAAATTAATAGCAAGCGTCCACTCCCTGACGCGTTTCGAGCAATCTCTTCATCAGAGGGTTTTGCGGGCGAACAGCGCGTTGGTGGTATGCCACTCCCTTTATACAACATCGCATGCCCCAATTGGCTGCCCTGTATGGGACTCTGCGTGGTTTCTGGGAATTGCAGTCCATAATAACAATCCAAATGGCAGCGCTTTCAAATAAATGCAAGTTTAGCTCTGCGTGAGCCCCTGGAGAGATTAGGTGCTTCCATCAATGCTCGCTACTCCCAAGGCACCCCTAATTAGGGGTGGTGCAACCCTCCAGCGGGACAGCCGTTAAACATCAAGTCACAGGGGATTGTCCAAAATCAGAGTCGCACTCGAGTAGAGAGAAGCTTTTCCCCAAAGCTTTATTCAAACCAAGCAACCACACTCGCCAGGAAAATTAATAGCAAGCGTCCGCTCCCTGACGCGTTTCGAGCAATCTCTTCATCAGAGGGTTTTGCGGGCGAACAGCGCGTTGGTGGTATGCCACTCCCTTTATACAACATCGCATGCCCCAATTGGCTGCCCTGTATGGGACTCTGCGTGGTTTCTGGGAATTGCAGTCCATAATAACAATCCAAATGGCAGCACTTTCAAATAAATGCAAGTTTAACTCTGCGTGAGCCCCTGGAGAGATTAGGTGCTTCCATCAATGCTCGCTACTCCCAAGGCCCCCCTAATTAGGGGTGGTGCAACCCTCCAGCGGGACAGCCGTTAAACATCAAGTTACAGGGGATTGTCCAAAATCAGAGTCGCACTCGAGTAGAGACAAGCTTTTCCCCAAAGCTTTATTCAAACCAAGCAACCACACTCGCCAGGAAAATTAATAGCAAGCGTCCGCTCCCTGACGCGTTTCGAGCAATCTCTTCATCAGAGGGTTTTGCGGGCGAACAGCGCGTTGGTGGTATGCCACTCCCTTTATACAACATCACATGCCCCAATTGGCTGCCATGTATGGGACTCTGCGTGGTTTCTGGGAATTGCAGTCCATAATAACAATCCAAATGGCAGCGCTTTCAAATAAATGCAAGTTTAGCTCTGCGTGAGCCCCTGGAGAGATTAGGTGCTTCCATCAATGCTCGCTACTCCCAAGGCCCCCCTAATTAGGGGTGGTGCAACCCTCCGGCGGGACAGCCGTTAATTATCAAGTCACAGGGGATTGTCCAAAATCAGAGTCGCACTCGAGTAGAGAGAAGCTTTTCCCCAAAGCTTTATTCAAACCAAGCAACCACACTCGCCAGGAAAATTAATAGCAAGCGTCCGCTCCCTGACGCGTTTCGAGCAATCTCTTCATCAGAGGGTTTTGCGGGCGAACAGCGTGTTGGTGGTATGCCACTCCCTTTATACAACATCGCATGCCCCAATTGGCTGCCCTGTATGGGACTCTGCTTGGTTTCTGGGAATTGCAGTCCATAATAACAATCCAAATGGCAGCGCTTTCAAATAAATGCAAGTTTAGCTCTGCGTGAGCCCCTGGAGAGATTAGGTGCTTCCATCAATGCTCGCTACTCCCAAGGCCCCCCTAATTAGGGGTGGTGCAACCCTCCGGCGGGACAGCCGTTAAACATCAAGTCACAGGGGATTGTCCAAAATCAGAGTCGCACTCGAGTAGAGAGAAGCTTTTCCCCAAAGCTTTATTCAAACCAAGCAACCACACTCGCCAGGAAAATTAATAGCAAGCGTCCGCTCCCTGACGCGTTTCGAGCAATCTCTTCATCAGAGGGTTTTGCGGGCGAACAGCGCGTTGGTGGTATGCCACTCCCTTTATACATCGCATGCCCCAATTGGCTGCCCTGTATGGGACTCTGCGTGGTTTCTGGGAATTGCAGTCCATAATAACAATCCAAATGGCAGCACTTTCAAATAAATGCAAGTTTAGCTCTGCGTGAGCCCCTGGATAGATTAGGTGCTTCCATCAGAGTCAGAAAAGGTCTGTGAGTGGATGTGTGAGTCTCCGAGTGAGCCTTTGAGTGGGTACATATGTCTTTGAGTGGGTGTGTGAGTGAGTGACTGGGTCTGTGAGTGGGTGTCTGAGTCTCTTACTGGGTCTGTAAGTGGGTGCATCAGTATCAGACTGACTGTGTGAGTCAGTGTGTGGCTGTCTGAGTAGATCTGTAATTGGTTGCATAAGAGCCTGAGTGGGTCTGTGAGTGGGTTCATGAGTTTCTGAGTGCATCTGTGAGCATGAGCGTCAGTCTCAGTCGGTTTGTGAGTGTATGAATGGGTCTGTAACATGGTGCATGAGTGTCTCATTGCATCTGTTAGTGGAACTTTCAGTCTCAGAGTTGATCTGTGACTGGGTGCAAGAGTAAAAACAAAACCCTTTCAGGTATAGAGTGACACATGAAATTATGTAAAAAAATAAAAAGAAGCAGAGAACTCTGGGTGATTCTCAAGTTTAGCTGGAAAGCACCTTCATCCGACATTTGAGGCGAGCAAATTTAGAAAGTTGCTGGTGTAGAGGGTGCTCTATATAGGAGCTGCTTTCCACCTAAACTTGAGAATGACCCAGAGCATATGAGGTGAAAACACTAAGGAAAATGTGTTACTCACTGCTTTTGTTTTATAATGAAAAGAAAAAATGAATGAAAAAGAGTTTGCAAAGCACACGGCTACTCAAAGAGTGTCCCAGTGCTGAGGAACCAAGTATCATTCCAACCAATGTCCTTATGGTGAGGTAAACAAAAAGGTTTTCATAGCATTTTGGACCTGGGCTTCATTATGGATGTCATGAAGATTAAATTGAAGCAGATTCCAGTCTTCAGAGGCCAAAAGTAAAAGGAGGAACTGCCTCTCTTAAACATTTGATCCTAGGAACAGATTGCAACAGCATCTGAAGAGTGAAGTGCTCTCACTGGACAAGAAGGAATAATCCTGTCATTTAAATACTGGGGACCTGACTCATAGTATGTGTGATATACCAATACCAGAGGTTTTAATAGGATTCTCTCCTTAATAGGCAGCCAATTCAGCTCTGTAAGGTAGGTGGAGATGGATACATGGCACGATAATTTGAATAGAAGGTATGCAGCTGCCTTCTCACCCACTTGCAAGTGCTTGATAATGCAGTTCGACAAGCCCATCTAGAGAACATTGGCGTAGTCCAGCCTAGAAGTAATTAGCGCAAGGACCATAATCCTCTAAGCTTCAAATGTCAACTTACAGAACGAATTTCCAAAGCACCCTCATTATGGCAAAACAAGAGACGGCTGCAGCCGAAATCTGGGGTAGAAAGGAGAGTTGATGATCAAATTTGACTTCTTGATTCCTGATCAGAGCAGCAGGTGAAGGGGTAAAGGCACCACATCTGGCCAGCAACTATCCAACCACTGAGTTGGGGGGTTGGACCAAGCATAATTTCTGTTTTATCAGAGTTACACTGCAAGTTATTGGTCTGCATCAAATTCATCACTGCTCTCACACATGCTTTAAAGGACTCCTGAACAGTCTGATAGCTTTTCTTACATGAAAGGAGGAGCTGTGTATCATCTGAATAAGAAAGTGTCTTAACATCAAAGGACTCAACCTATAAACCTAATAGGGACATATAGATATTAAATAGAACTGCATGAATCCTGATCCTTGATTAATTTCAGTCATTCATGTTCACAATTCCAGCCTGAGAACTAAAACTAACTCCAGGGTTATTGAAGTATAGGTTTGCTTCACATGCTTGAGCTGTAAAACAGACCCTTTCCTCTGAGTTTAGGGTAAAGGGAGGTTGAGCAGACAAAAAATATAGTTCCAGGTGGTGAAGAGAACAGAGTGACTATCAATGAGATGCACAATGCATGTTAGATTTGGGGATCTCTGGTTGGCACAGGTAGGTACTTGCGACAAGCAGGGACCCTCTCCTCTAGTCAGGATAAGGGGGTTGCCCTCTCAATACAACCCCTGCTCACCATCTAGGTAGCTTGGCGCGAGCAGTCAAGGCTTATTTCAGAGGTGCTGTAGGTTAAGCATTTGTGACCACACACAGTAACTTAGTGACAACACCACAAATGGGCACCACGCTTGGATTATATCAAAAATAGTTTAGCTTTTATGTAAGGCTTAGCACAAGACCATATAATGACAAGAATAATCCACAATACAGTCAACAAGAGTTCTGATCTTTAAGAATGCTTATCTTAGAGTTCTGTGCGCTTCGCACCCTTTCTCTGGCTCTCCCGGTGATGGAACGGCCCAGAAGAGTCTAACCGGCGCAGCGGACGCTTCGGTCCGATGTGCGCGCAAGTGCAAGGCGAGTTGCTCACAGTACCTTAATTTGAATGCGTCCGGCACGGACGGGACGAAGTAAAAGAAAGCAGTGTACGCGGCGATGTCCTCCTGTCACGGTGCGAGCTACGGGTCATAGACGTCCTAAGTGCGGGTCGTCTTGGAACTCAGAGCCGCGATACTTGAGGGGACGGTGCCAGGTGCGGTGCGATCTTGTTACGTTGCGGCGTACGAGCCGTACCTTGGGAGGGGTGCTTGTCAGTCCTTCGGCACGGGCGAGGCGGCCAGTAAGACGCGGAAGGTGAAGCGTACTCCACCTGTGAGCGCGATTGTAGGCTTGACATCAGCGGCAGGGTGCGCGGTGATCAGCGCTGCTCGAAGGGGGTGAAAGGAAGTGCGATGCATGGTCCCCCTGTCACGGTGCGAGCTACGGCTCGTTGACGGCGCTGGTGCGGGTTGTTGGGCTCAGAGTCGCGTTGTTTGAGGCGGGTGACTTGGCACGGGGTTTCACAAAGTTCGAGCAGATTTTATGAGGTGCACACGGCTCCCTGCCTCAGCGCTACAGGGAAAACAGTGTTTCCAGCAGCTCTCCTCAAGGCAGGTGAAGTCCACTGGTCCTGGGACTTCGTTCAGGGGGCAAGCTCACTCACAAGCCCCTGGAGATCTTTGGCACAAGTTAAAAATAAAGTCTTTGAGTCTTTCTCCTCTCCTTCAGCAGCAAGACAACCACTGCAGGCCAATGCTCCAGGTCAGGGACAGTATTCCTCCTTCAGCTTTCCCGGTTCCTTCTTTTCAGGCAGAGGTTTCTCCTTGGCAAATCTGGATCTAATTTATTGGGAGCAGGGTCCCAATACTTATACCCCTAATTCCTTTGTTCCTCTGGTGTAGAGGGGTCTTTGCCCAGCCAGAACCAGTTCTTGAGCACTTTGTTGACATGTCTCTGACTTTTGATTCAGGGTGCAGGGCAGAGACATCAGACGCTCCACAGGAGGTGGAGCCAGCATTGTGGTGGCAGAGCACAGCCCTATTCAGAGTCCATGTGCACTCCTCCCACGCATCTGGATGTAAATCTCTCTATTCACCACCAGGCTGCCTAGCCCTGCCCTCTGGGATCCCCCAGCCCTGTCACTCACAGAAACCAGACAGCAGATACACATCATAGCAGAGGCGGGCTGAAATGGTTAGGCAAGCAACTACCAGCTTTCTAAAAGAGGTATTTGCAATCACAGAATATTAAAATAAACTTTACTAAAAGATGTATTTTATTATTCTGAGTTCAGGCATACTAAACTCGAATGTCTACCATGTTCCCTGGGTCTGTTAAGATCATAGGATGTAACAATTCTAACAGCCCATTCTGGCCTATGAGAACAGGTAGCCTTGCAATAGTGAAAAACGAAAATGGCTGTAATTCACTATTAGGACATACCACACACATCAGGGCTTGTCCTACCTTATGCTTACAATGCACACTGCCCTTGGGCCTACCATAGGGGTGACTCACATGAAGTAAAGGGAAGGTTTAGGGACTGGCAAGTGGGCACTTGCCCAGTCAGCATGACAGTACCAGACTGCACGCAGGTTCTGCAATGGCAGACCTTAGACACATCTTACAAGGCTGCTTCTGTGGGTGGCACAACCAGTGCTGCAAGCCCACTAGCAGCATTTGGATTTACAAGCCCTGGGCACTCCTGGTGCACTGTACTAGGGTCTGACAATAAACCAAATAAGCCAATCATGGAATCCAATCAATATAGCAATTTACACAGAGAGCACTTGCACTGTGGCACTGGTTGGCAGTGGCACAGTGCTCTGAGCAGCTAACACCAGCAAAACACATGAGGCACAGCAACAAAAAGTGGAAGGGAGACTCACGCCAAGGTGCCAGGTCTAACAATGCAGAAGGCCATGTCCAAGTTGCTTTGGGCTTTGTCTTTGTGGAAAGCATTTAGGCAGAGAGCATAACGTGTGCCTGGAGCTTGTTGTTTGTGGTCAAATGCCTTGCCGTCGGTGCTTTGGAAGCTGAAGGGGCGGGGTAGGTGTAAAATGTGACTAGGGTTCACTGTGAGAAAAGAGCCTATTGGCCAATACCACTGAACATACCTAGCAGTGCACTCACTATGTCAGAAGAGTAGGCAGAAGTAAAACACATATGGGTATTGGGGCAGGTGTTTTACAAACGTTTCATTGCCATACCCAGCTGGCCCATGCTTCCTGAGGGCTCACTACACACAGCTGCAGAATGTGCTCTGTGGGACCTGGGACATGAGCGCAAGGGCAACGTTTTCACACTCTGGGCCCAATATGCATTGATTACAGGTGCTTGGGTAATTTAGTGCATGGTGCTCCCGAAGAACGCTAAAACCAATTGTATGGGAAGATTTCAGTAAATTGTTAAAGTATCAAATAATAGATCTCACCAACATCTAAAGTAGGGGAGTGTACAACTGGCATCATTTTCTCTGTGCAATTGCACAGAATTACCGCAAATGTACGCAGAAATGCATAGAAATACACAAGGAACGCAACCCAGCATTTAGCACCATTTTCTCAGTACAAAATGTACCCTCACATACAATATGGACCCAAGAATGCTAAGAAAATAGCCCTAAATGCAACAGAACATGAACAACAGCAGCGAACAATTGCTAACACTCTCATAGGGGAATAGCCTCAAGAACGTGTGATGACTATCGCAAAATTTGCTTAACGCACCTGTTAACGTTGTATTCTCAACCCGGTGGCATCATGCGATAGTCTTACAATAACGTGCCAAATGACTGCTGATAAAAATGCGAAACACCAACACGAAAAAAGTCACGATGTGGCCACTCGCGTTACAAAAATCAGTGATAACCAGGCAACAGGCCTGCAATTCCCAAGCATCATGCAGGAAAATGCACTATAAAAACACTGAAAAACACAAACAAAATAATACAAACTGCTAGCACTATGGAGGAAGCCAGTGCAAGTGCAGAGGACTATTAGAACCCCACAAGCCCCCTGGGGGACCTGCCTGGGACCTCGGTTTCACGGAAGGGCAAGGAGAAGAAGACAAGGAAGATGAGGTTCAGTCCGCAGGAAAACCGGTTCATAATCACGGAGGTGATTGCACACCACCAACAACTGTTTGTTGCCTCCAACGTGTCACCTCCAACGTGCCGTTGGCAAATCAAAATGCAATATGGCAGGCCATCCTGGACAAGGTAAATGCAGTCGGAGTGAGGACGAGAGCGATTGCAGAGGTCAAGAGGTGCTGGAATGAGGCGAAGCGCAAAACCAAGAAGAAACTCGCTGACAACCATCAGGCAGCAATGCAGACTGGAGGTGGCAGTCCAGCGGAACACCAGGAGCTGGATGAGATGGAGGAAAGGGTGTCATCAGTGGGAGAGACGGTGGCAGGAGTTGGGGGTCTGGACACTGCTCGACATGACCTGACACAATAGCACCAGGGTAAGTACCGAACAGGGACTGAGAGACGGGCACAATGGCACACATGCACAATTAAGTAAAGCACACTGCACACCCACAATGACTCTGGATCATGTCCCTCATCCCCTTCAGACACTGCACTACACATACAAACAGCAAGTAGGCCGACGTCCACTATGGGCATAAAGGTGTCCCCCCACAAAGCACAAATCCCACAAACAACCTATGCACTCGTGTGAAAACCAGCAAATTTGCGTGTCTGTGAGCCACACTGAAGAATAGCTTGGCTACAGTCAAATAATCATGACATGCTGCACGTCACGATACTGAGGTGTCTGAGTGTGGAACACATCCGGAAAGGAGTAGGTCACACCCTGACACATCCACGTGCACACACAACCCCTGACAGTAAGAACACATCTGCGGTTAGACCAGGCCGAAAAGCCCAAATCAGCCAAGCCTGCAACATCTCAGCACTGTAGAAGCACAGCAGTCAAAGGCACATCGCCTCAAAGGGATAAGGGGCACCAAAGTCACAGCTGCAGGGGCTACTCACCCACAATGCAGTACACACACATAGTGACAACAGCACATCGACATTGACGACAATGTGGTACGAAGTGCAACACTTTCACTGCAGAACAGAGGACACAACTGGTTCCACCTGTGTGTAGAAATTGGTCAATCACATTTGGTAGAGCAGGAAACGATGAGATGAGAATGTACGTGTACAACCTCACATCCCTGATGTAGTCCAAATGTCCACTGTCCAGCATGAAATAGTCAGATTCTCCCAAACAGTCACAATGTACAATGTCATGCATTCTGTATGTAAACATGTACAATGCTTCGAGATACATGGAACACACTGTCAACCAGCATCTCCCCTTTACATTGCAGAGGGACAATCAACACCTCCTGCAGAGCAGACCAGACATCTCTTCAGTGATGATGAAGAGGACCCCCTGGACATTTGCCTCAACACCCTCCAACGGCTCGTGGACAGCCTCCGCACCCCATCCCAAGGAGCAGTGCAAGCCAGCTGCATTGAGGTGACCCCACCCCCTGCACAGATCACACAGCAGGAAGCACCTACCACCACGGCTGGCTTCCAGCACCTCACCCAAGGACACATGGCATTCCAAAGCCAGGTGTTAGACTATCAGAAGGAGGTGGGTGTCTGAGTGACACCAGGGACCACTTACACTCAGTAACTGACACCCACAGTTCGCGCCATGATGTCCAACAATACATGCCCGAGCCCGCTGGAGACATGCCTCTGAGAGGAGAACAACTGTCTACTCAGAGTGGCCTCAGGGATGTCAGCCGAGAGTTGGCACAGATGATGAGGATAATGGAGAACATGGAGCATATGCGTGCGGAAAGAATGGCTGCCAGGGATGCACACCAGCGAAAAGTTGTTGGTATCTTCCATGCCTTGCAGACCCTCATCATGGCATTGCTGCCACTAAGGCAGTCGCAGGTGAATGCTGATAGTACTTACACACACACATCTCCGGACCCTGATGTGTCAGTGGCACACAGTGCTGCAGACCAAACATAAGCACCCACATTTCAGACAGATGACATAGAGGATGAAGATGCGGGTGATTCCGCCTGTGTAGTAAGAAGAAGACAGTAGCAATCCTCTCCGCCATATGCCCTGTTTCATTTTGGTGCTGCCCGCTGCATCATGCCCTGTAACAACACCTTCTACTGTCCCCCAAAACACTCCGCGACTCTCACCTTGGACATCAACATGGACTGCTATGTTCTGTTTGCTCTACAATGACACAGCAATCACACTTCAGACTGTCCACCTCTTCCGATGTACTTGTCAATCCCTAAATGACTCTGGCCGGCCTTCCCTGGTCTACAATGTAATGTGATGTTTGCATGGCCATGTACTGCTCCAGCTCCGCCAACCCCAACAAATGTGAATAAAACATTCAAATTGACACAGATGTGTCATGTCCATAATCAATCAAGTTTAAAAGTATGAATGAATGTAAATACATTTATTGAACAAAAAGGTACACCCTTGGAAATGAGTGCAATGCGCATGTGTGACCATGACACACATAGGCAGTGAGATGACTGGGGATGTGTGCACTAACTGGGGCCTCAATGCCCAGAAATGACACTCACGCACTTTCACAACTGTGCCCCACGCAATGTCAGGAATAGGGCTGTGTGTGTAATGTCTAAGTCGGTGGCAGGCCTAAAGTAGTGTCCCCCATCACATTTGACAACAGAACATCTCTTTGCGTACCTACTCACACTCAACTGGGTGGACACAGCCTGTAGTGATGGATCACATTGACCCAAAGTTGGACACCATACTCACATTGCTGAAGACACTTAGGAGCACAGGTCTATCAGCAAGTATCCCAAACACGATGTCTGGCTCACAGAGGTGAAGCTGGCAATAGGGACTCACCACTCAGTGAAATGCGTCAGTCAGTCCCTCACTGTGTACAGACAATGCTCATTGAGGCACACAATTTGTCATTCCAATCAACACTCATCACAATTGAACACTAGTGAAGTTGCGTAGACTCAATGTGCATGTGCGTGTCAGTACGGGCAAATAAAGGGCCACAACATGCAGCCCAATGCATCAGACACTAACAGGCAGCATTCGGTCATGGTACAGTTACACGTGACAGCTGTTGGGCATGTGACTGGGATGTTCAGACTTTACGTTGGTGGCTCTTGTATAACCGGCACTCCTCAGGCCTGTGGCAGTTATGTGGATGATATGCTACAGCTCGGAGCAATGAGTCGTAAGTGTGTGCAACATTTTGACGTATGGGCAGTTGTGTACGTAAGGGTCAAGGGCATTCCATGCAAGAGTAACTCGAGCCGGGAGATCTGTGTGTGCGGTGTGGATTCGTTGCTCTTTCATTTGCGCTGTGCGTAGTGTGGTAGTCATCTTCATCTACTATGGTATCTCTCTCAGGGGGTGCTGGCCGCATGCATGACCAAGGTCGGAGGTGCAGATGTCCTTCCAAATTATGTATTGAGACAAAGGTGCTTTCATCCCTGATGTTAGTCTGACAACTGCTTGCATTCTGGAAATGTGATGTGGCTTTCGCGCTGCAAATGAGGCTAGGCCTTAGGCTCATGGTGCACCAATGGCAAAACACACACAACAGTTGGCATGCATGATCCAAGAGCCTGAGCGGTCTTGCGCTACTTGTGCAATCCCTTCATGCGCGGCCGCCCTACGGGAGCATGCAACGTTGTCGATTGCGGCCTGTGTGGGGCCGACACTGAGACAGAGACACACGCATCAATTGGTTTCCTGTCCATCCCAGAAATGAACCACGCCCAGAGCCCAGGGCTAATTATTCACACCCCTACGCTGGCCTGGTGTACGCCGACCCAGCCTACTTGGCCTACGTATAAAGGGAGGGGGGGACGTCGCTAGACGTCGCTACGTGTCCCAGTTCTTCCCCACTGTGGAGGTGTCATGGCTGCATCCGCCTGGCATATCACGGGACTCAATCATAAAGAGTCCATGACTTGCGTTGCCCAGAGTTGGTGGCACCGGATACACTGTGGCCAGCACGGGCCTACCGCCACAGGACGGTGACTTTCGGTGCACTGAGGTAGGGTACCGTAAGTGCTGAGCGGGTGTGCAGCCTGCGATGATGCGCCATCCTGGTGGTCCCCACTGGCAAGGAGTTGTGTGAGCCCTGCTGGACCGCAGTGTAGGCCTGAGGCAGGGGGCCGTGTGGGCCTATCACCAAGTGGCATTGCCTCGCGGTTCACAGAGTTAGTGGCACCTAAAGAGTTAGGTGGGTGTGCAGCCTGCGATGATGCCCTGTGCACTGATGTGACCTCTGCCATTTTGTAATCAAGACCCATAATCAGTTGTGTGACCTTGTGGCCCATGGTGCAGGGCTACATGATGTGAAGGCTGCCAAGGTCACGGGACCTGGGCTCGGAGTTTGCACCGGCACATGGTGGACCCTCTTGGAGACACGCCGGTGGCGGAAAGTGAGCAGTGAGGCCTGGTTGCGTAGGGGCAACCAATCACCACTGGGCGGCGGGAGGGGCTGGGGTGCAGCGGATTGTGTGCGCAGGTGGGGGCAAGCGCTGATGGTGTGTGCAATGATGTGGACTCTGCCATTCATGATTTGCAAATCTGTTTCAGATAAGGGACCTGGTGGACTGCAGTGTGTACCGGAATGTGGTTGGAGACACAACGGTGCCAGCAGGTGAGCAGTGAGGCCTGAGTCCACAGTGTCGGCACACTCTCTCCCTCTCCCCCTTTCGCTGTCTTGCTCTTTCTCGCTCTTTCGTTCTCTTTCTCTGCCTCTCTCTCTTTCTCTTTCTTGCTCTGTCTCTCTCTCTCTCTTTCTTGCTCTTTCCCTTTCTCACTCTCTTTCTCGCTCCGTCTCTTTCTCTTTCTCTCTCTTTCCCGCTCTTTCTCGCTCTCTTTCTCACTCTGTCTCTCTTTCTCTGTCTCTCTCTCTGTCTCTCTCTCTGTCTCTCTCTCTCTCTCTCTCTCTCTCCCTCTCTCTCTCTCTCTCTCTCTCTCTCTCTCTCTCTGTCTCTCTCTCTCTGTCTCTCTCTGTCTTTGGATGAGCGCATGACACACATAGGTAGTGAAGCGCTTTAACTTTAAGTGAGGAGCTTGTGCCGTGCTGTTTTTTGTCACCCGCGGTGAGCCGCAGCCCGCCCGTCCAGCCGCTGAAAAATTACCCGAAACCGCCCGCTGTGACCAAGGCCGTTGCCGCTGCTGTTGCTGTTTGCTGGTTGGCGGTCTGCGAGGCAGCTGAGGCAGCGTTGTGACAGCCGGACCTTGAGGGTACCAGAGGTGGCGGAGAGCGGAGGACAGTGTGCGGCGTGCAGTAGGCAGCCAGTGAAGCCATGCTAAGCTTCTAAATTGACAGCGCAGTGGAGCTACAGAGACATAGAGCCACAGAGACCCACGGAACAGCAGAGTGCAAGGACAAGGTCTCTGCTGTGTGGAGCAGAGTGACAATTGAAGTCGAAAAGGCAGGCGAGACAGAGGCTGAGCGGTGAGGTGGGGGAGTGATGGGCTCGGGTGGGTCCTCGGACAGGCACAGGGCATAGGGGCAATCAAGAGGGTCCTGTGGAGCTCCATCCTCCTTGCAGCTCGGCTCGGCTCTGCCCTGCTTCAAGATATCAAGCCGCTAAGCCACCAAAACCACTAAGATCCTGCCAAGATCAGATCCTGTCAGGACCCAGGATCCTGTTTGTTTCCCGTTTAACCCCCGCCCCGCCCCCGCCACAACTTTGCCACGATTCTGTAAAAACACTGTTAAAACTAAAATCATAAGTGCAATCCGTCCTCAGACAAAAAGACCTGTTGGCCCTGTTGGACTTGTTGGAAGTTTATTGGAGTGTCTGGTCTGTTGTGAGCTGGGAATAGTACAATGCTCATGTTCAAAGTCTGAAGAAGGGGAAAACTACAAGGCTGCAAGTGACTTTAGTATTTCAAATGATCTAACAATTAAATCCTTACTTTGTTTAAGTGATCCAACAAATCCCACACTCCAGTCCGTGTTTTCCACACGACCGAGTTGACGGCGAAGCAGCGTTGTGAGGTCGGAGAAGACGCCGTTCCCGCTGCTCCCGCCTTTGTCCGCCTTTGTTCCGGCCGCTGCCGCTGGCATTACTCCGGGGGTTGTTTTAGCCTCGGCCTCGGCCCCATCTCATTAGCGGTTGGGGGGTCGGTTGGCAGGTGCGGCTGTGTGCGGCTGTGGCTGCTGTGGCGACTGTGGCGAGTTGAGAGGTGGAGCGGTTTGATTGGAGGGGAGCGTGTGTCCGGCGCCTGACCTGGAGCATCGAGGTTTGCTGGGGGGGCTCTTGAGAGGCCGTGAGTGCCCCCCTGCAGCTGGAAGACGAAGAAGCAGCAGGAAGAGCAGCGGAAGCAGAAGCCTTTCCAGTGGTGGCAGGAGCCTTTCCCTGAAAGAGGCTGCCGGAACTGTGAGTGAGTGCCTTTCTGTAGAGGCAGGCCCCGTAAAAGTCTTTCCCTATGTAGATCCAGTTACAGCACCGGCAGGGGCCACCAAAACCATTCTAAAGTGACAGAAGCCACAAGAGTTTTTTCTATAGCGGCAGGTAACCGCTAAAAACCTTTTTGCAATAGCGGGAACATTTTTTTTTTTTTCTTGTTGAAATCATAATCAAATCGTAAGAAGATCCTGGAAAACTGTGATTGCTGTTTCGCAGCGACAGGAACCAAAAAAAAAACACACAAAAAAAAAGAAAAGAAGTTCAGCAACGGTAGGAGCCGCAAATCAGTCCCGGTAGCGGCAGGATCAGGAGCAGCCAAGACTCTTATTTTATGCAGTAGAAGCCGGGAGTCAACTCTAGCAGCGGGAGAGCCCATTAGAAGTTCCTCAGTGCCTGCAGGAGCGGGTCGAGTGTGTTAAGAATACTTTCACCACAGCAGAGTTTTGCTGAAGGTACTACAAGGGTTGGGTAGGCCTACAAAATTACGGTTAGAGCCGCTGTTATTAATTTATAATATAATTACAGTATACAAACTTTTATTAAGGTATAATTAACCACAAATATAATAAACAAGGTAAAATTCTTGGAATGCACTTAGGAAAGGAAAGATTACTGGGCCCTCCCAATAGACGAGCCCGTAAAATGCAAGCACCGAATGTGTTAACAAAAACTAAAGCACAGTTAAAGGGACAAAGTCAAACTCTAATATCACCAATAGCACGGATGTTTGAAAAATCTACAAAAATACCACAGAAATTTGATTTTATGAAAGATCCAACAGGAGCACTTATGTCAATGGAACCAAATTTAGAAATAAAACAATTACAGACACCAATTAAACCAATTAACATCTTGAAAATAAATAAATCACCAATTGGAAAAGAATGTGATATAGAATGTGAGTATGATTATGTCAGCAGTACAAAAAAAAAGGAATTAGAAGATCAAACAAACGAACAAAAAATGGTCTTGGACAACCAAGTTTTGCTTTTCCAAACAGTAGAAAGGGACTCGGATATAGAAGGGATAAAAACGTGGATAAAAGATCTACCACAGCTTGATAAACCTATTAACCTTATGAGTTCTGGAGCCCCTTTTCCACTAGAAATTAAAGTCGAAATAAGGAAAAAAAACGAACCAGATAATGCCAACACACAATATGATATCACACTTAAAGACGACGAAGTCAACCAAGTCACCCTTGTAAAGCAATCCCCCATTACGGAGAGTATAAATATGGCATTTGTGTCAAGTATGCCATTAGGAAAGAGTGCAGATCTAAACGGGGAATTGGCTTATGAAAAACAAGAGTACGACACTTTCAATCAATCAAAAAAAGCGACTAATAAAACCAGAGGAGGGAATGTGCAAATGGAAAAAGTTGAATACATTGATAAACATTGGGCTAAAGAAAAAACTCAAACAGAAAATCATGAAAATTCCCAGGATGATATAAACGCTCATATGAAAAAAAAGGATGTACTTAATAAAGCAGGTCTAAAAAACACAGGCAATCAAGATCTAGGATCGGTATGGGATATATTTTATCATACATCAATACTAACTCTGGAAGCTTTGACATATCAATCAAATAAAATGGATACCCAAATTGAAATACTAGGAGTTATGGCTAATGCAGTCACCAGAATTGATCATAAATTAGCTGAGTTAAATAACTTAATAAATAAAGCTCAAAAAGAAGCAACTTCAAATTACTTCGACTGCACATGTGCACCCATAATAAATAAACTGGCTACTATTCCGGATGTAATAAACAGCATATTAGAAGACGTTAAAGGCACTGTGGGAAAACATTTTTTTACCATCTGCAATTGATGAAAAAGAAAAAAAATCGAACAAATTGGCGAAATAAAAAATTCTAATATTGTGAACAAACCAACTATGGAAGCAATGCAGAAGAAACAAGATGAAATAAATAGCTTCAATAACACGGTTCAGTGGAATGACATAGGACAGGATAATGAAGATCTTAAGGCCTTTGAATTAACAAAGAGACAAAGGAAAAAATTGCGTAAAACAAGAAAAAAGGAAAAAAAGGAAAAAGCTCTAAAAACATATCTTATACCAGAAATGCCAGATGACTTGATAACACAAGAAGGAAAAAAAGAAACTGGAAAGAAAGACGGCGATGTTCTAAACAGTCAGTTTACAAAACAATTGGGAAGAAACGAAAAATATTACGACATATTCACAAAGTCTGGGAAACATATTGCAGACTTAAAATCAATTCCTTCAAATACATATACAAGCATACCTACGGAAAATACTGTTCAAAAAGAGGGGAGAAAAGTTCAGGGACAAAAAAAATGAACTAATTGGATTAAAAGAAAATGGATGTGTACTAACACAAGACCTTAAGTGGGAAATCGAAAATGATCTGACTGAAAAAACAGGGTCTTTTTCTACCTTAATCAGTCATAACGAAGAACAAAGGCAGCCTATCCATAACCAAAATAATTCACCTAATACATCAAAAACACGTTGGAATTTGATACAAAAAAAAGAAAGAAAAAAACAACGGATGGAGGAAACAGAGAATAACTTTCCAAAATCAAAAGAGTTGACTGAAGATAACACCCATAAATTTATACGGGACGACAAAATAATTATAACAAAATGTCAAGGCAAACAAATTAAATGTAAAGAAAATGAACCTTACGACGAATATAAGAAAGGAACGTTGAACTTGACCAGACCTTCCCAAATTACTTTTACACCATTATTTGACTCACGTGGCAAGCATGACGCCTTGAATAGAGGAAATATCCTTCGCCTTTTTAAATCTATACCATCATTGGAAAAATTGACAACAGAAGATATTGACTGTGTAAGCTTCTTACAAAATACAGAAGGCAAACAACCAATAACACTGCTAACTGTAAACACTGCCTCTATAGCAGATCAAATCATGCAAGAACACAAAGTTTTTCACAGCTGGGGGATATTAATTAGCCAACTAGCCCCAAAGGTATACCCAACTCCTTTTATCAAAGAAGAAAGTCCAATGAAAAGACCGAGCAAAATGAAAGTCGATCTAGTCTATTCTATATTAAAAAAATCCCCTGGGAAAAACAAACTGTGATAGTGGAAAGTCCATATATCAAGGAAAAGATGAAGAAAATACAAAAGAAAATAAAGGAGTAAATGAGAAATGGATCCTGACGGCTTTACATGGCAGTAACAAACAATGACAGAACAAAACACAAGATGTAACAGATGAAACAAACACAATAGTGGTTTGTTCCTTGAATATAAATGGTTTATGTAAAAAGCTAAAAAATGCTCAAATAGAATCACTAACAAACTGTTATCAAATTATATTGTTGCAGGAAACTTGGGAATTGTACCCGTTTATGATACAAGGATATGAAGGATATTTTGTTCCCGCAATAAGACATTATAAATTTGGACGGCTGTGTGGGGGCCTGGCAATATTTTTACTGATTGACCTAAAAATAGAACATAGGCAGCTAGATACGAATAATTCTAGTTTCCAAGCTGTGAAGTTGAATTACTTCATAAGAAAGGAAAATAAACCCAAAAATGTAATACTAATTAATATATATATTCCAACTAAACAGATATCAAAGAAGGAGACGTGTGCTGCTCTTACTACCTTTTTGTTGGACCAAATAATGGAAGACCCGTCTATAGATTTCTTAGTTACAGAAGATTTCAATATAAATTTACTAGTACAATTCATACGGGATGATTTTATCCAATCCCAAAATCATCAATGGTTAATCCCAGAGCAAGTACTTAATCACTCAAAAAATGTTAAACAAAAGACTATTGGGAAGAACTTCATGATGGACATGGAAGCTTTGGGTCTTAGAATGTTGAATGGTAGATTTGAGTCAGATACACCCCAGCGTGGTCTTTTCAGTCTCACCAGTATAAATCTAGAATAGACTATACTATGATTTCTGTAAATATCTTTGATAAAATTACTTCATATCACCTAAAAAAAGTATTTGAAAGTGACCATAGTCAACAAATAGTACAAGTGAAATTGCTAGGATCAAAACATCAAAATTACTTAACCATGCACGGTCAGATTTGTACTTCTAATTATAGAAAACTTACATGGGAAACAAATAATATGGACACCACGATGAAAAAGGCACGAGAACTAATTAAAAAATGTTTTCAAGATAGCACCGTATCGTCTGTAATTGATCAATGGGAGAATTTCACACAAAAAATAGTTGCACCATACGATACTTCTCCTCATGCTATAAAAGAACACAATGTCCAAAGGAAAACAAATGACACCTTTATCAATTTCCCATATACAGTAACAAAGGTCAGACGGACCCGTAATAGACTTAGGAAACAGCTAAATAAGTACCCAAATGATGAAGATATACAAATAAAATTAAAAAAGGCCAACAACGAATTGAGAAAATTAATTTGGAACGAAAAAAATAAAATTAATCAGGGATTGTGGGCAAAAATCTTCTATGCCATTAATCAAGCGAACTCAAGGGAGTTCTGGAAAGTGATTAACGGATTAACCAGGCCAAATAAATCTGTAGTCACATCCTCCTTAACAGAAGAGGAATGGACCATATATCTCATGAAAATCCTAAATCCTAATATAGAAGTGAATATTGAGGAACACAAATCAGTTACAAAAGAAAACAAACACTTAAGGACAGATAAGATCGATGTAGAATGTGACGCAGAAATCCCTATTACAGAAACCCAACTCGTAACACTAATAAAGAACCAAAAAAATGGAGCACCGGGACCCAATGGCGTTCCGTTTTCTCTTTACAAAGAAGAACCAGACTACTGGGCTATTTATTTGACAAAAGTATTTAATGAAGTCATACGAACAGGGATGGTCCCAAAATCATGGAGAGGTTCATTGATATCTCCAATTTTTAAAAAAGGAAATTGGAAACAACCGGAGAATTATCGCTTGATTACCCTTCACGACACTGATGCAAAATTGTTTGCAGGGCTTTTGTTATCCAGTTTGACTGACTGGGTAAAGGATAAAAGGATACTGCCACCGAACCAAACTGGATTTATCAAAGGTTTAGGAACCTCAACAAATATATTGATTCTATCTATATTAATGGATAAGGCACTTTTAGTTAACCCCTTCAGTGCCCATGACGAGCTGGACTCGTCATGGGCCGCGGTTGCGCTGTGCCCATGACGAGTCCAGCTCGTCATAGACCCCGCCCGCTAATGCAACGGCCGGCACAGGGCGGGGAAAGGGGCGGGCACTGAAGGGGTTAAACAACCTTTGTATTTTTGTTTCGTCGACTTCAAATCGGCCTTTGATTGTGTGAACAGGCACCATCTGTGAAAAAAACTTGAAGAGCAAGGAATTCCAAACTTATTATTGAGAATGATACAATTACTGTACACTAACACCTGGATTAGAGTAAGAATTGGTGACGGGCAAACATTAACCAACAAGATACTTACAACGGGAGGTCTAAAACAAGGGTGTGTCCTTGCACCTCTGCTATTTAATCCTTTTTTAGTGGATCTTTCAACTACATTGAATAAGGTAAATGCACATCCGCCTAGATTAGCAGATAAACAAATATCTAATCTCCTTTACGCGGACGATGTTGTACTTATAAGTCACACCAAAGTTGGGATGCAAAGGCTAATTGATTGTCTATCAGTGTATGCAAAACAAAATGATATGGTGATAAATGAAACAAAGACCAAAGTGATGGTAGTTACGAAAAATATAAGGCTAAAAAATAAATATAATTGGAACCTGGAGGGAACGAAATTAGAACAAGTTGATTCCTACCGGTATCTTGGAGTTATATTCAACGATAATGGAAATTTTCTCCCGCAAAAAAGAGAAATTACAAGAAAAGCTAATACTATGACTACAGCATTTAGGATAATTCAGAATTCAATATCTGATTTGTCTTTTCGTCCTTTACTAAAGATCATCTCAGCAAAGCTATTACCTACACTAACATATGGTTCTGAGATATTGAATGGGAAAGACGCAAAGATTATTAATAATGCAATTTCAAAAACGTACAAAATCTTATTTTCCCTGCCAAAAAATGCTTCGCAAGCTCAGGTAAGGCTCGAATTTGGGATAAATAACCAGCTTCTAGCAAGAAAAGGACAAGCTCTTAAAGTTTGGAATCCAGTAAAAAATGACCAAGAAAATCAAATGTCCCAGCTATAATGGCAAGAAGTCAAATATAATAAGAAGCTGCAGGCTTGGTCCTACCTAAATAAAGCAAAAGAAGAATTTGGTGTAATATCGATCTGGGAGAATACGATTACCCAAGAAAGTTTTAAAAAAACAATTAACAAATTTACCAATCATTTTTCTCTGATAAAAGATAAGGATATATTTGCGAAAAGAAAACATGCAAGGCCAATCATAAATGGATATATCAAAAATCATATCCAAGAATATTTAGAAATACCATGGTCATTGAAAAACAAGAAAATCTTTATCAGAGCACGCTTTGGGTTACTGCCGGGTTTATGTCATGTACCCATATGGAAAAAACCCGCAATCAATACGGATTGTAGATTATGGAAATGTGGTAACGAGAATATTATACATTTACTATGTCTTTGCCCTGGGTTAGAAAAGGAAAGGAAAGCCATTTTAAAGAGACTATTTAATGAACGTGGACTAAGGTCATGCAGACAAGCAGTGATGGCATGTCTAAACTCTAAAGATATATTCATGATTTCTGCATTTGTAACATTTTTTAGCACTGTGATAAAAAATTAGGGGAATAATAATTTATTCTATTTTTTTTATATATTGTATATTGTATTAGAGGCATGATAGCAATTGTGATTATAGCGTTTGAATGTTTTTATATTTGAGGATATTTTAATCATTTTTCGTAAGATTTTAATTAATCACACAAATAAACTTGAACTTGAGCATGACACACATTCTTATCTTTACATTTTGTCTTGCAGGCTGTGACTTACAGATTGTCCAGAGGAGACCCATCCTGACTCTTCCGCATAGTTGTATTTGGTTTAATTTGAATAAATTGTTTGGTTTTGAATGGTTTTGAAATTCAACGATGAATGACTGATTCGCCTTTTTCTGACCACACATGATTGTTGATTGTTTTGATTGTGCGTCATCAGGCTAATTGTTTTGTTCAGGATTTCGTACAGTTGATGTGATTTCTCTTTGTTTGGGGGGTTCCGAGGGCGGGGGAGGCCTGGGGGTGGTTGCAGTGGCTGTTGTGGCCCTCTTGGGGCTCCGAGCTGCATGATCAGTGGCTCCATGGCATCTGTCGTTCTGCAGGTGTGGCTCTGGGCTGGGCTCCCTTTCATGGTTCAGGTTGTCATCTGACTTAACACCAGGTGAAGAGCAGGTGTTAAATCCCTGCTGGTAACACGCCTTATCGCATGTTTTGTGATCTTATCGCAGATCTGGCTGGTCATTGAGAATGTTGCGAAGTGGTGTTGTCGCTGCTTTTTTCATGGGAACGCTTATTCTGCATCTCATTAGCGTTAGTTGTCGGTGTCATCTGTTGCGATGTTTTTTGCGGCTGCTATCACCGGTAAACTGGTGATATTGGCTGTTAGCACCAGCTTGTGAAAAGTGCGATGAATTTTTCACTACTTTGGCGGCGATAAAGTGCTGCTAACTCGGTGATAGGTCCTTGAGAATATGCCCCATAGTTGTTTCTGTGCTCCTGCAGTAGAATTTTTGCACCGAATGACTCTTAATTACGCAAGTGGTGTAACTGCATAATTTGGGTAATTTCACATCACAAGACTAATGAGGAATTATCAAACTTGCTCAATTTACTCTGGTGTCATTCAAATTTCATCGAGGCTTAATCCAATAGTCAATTTTTAACATTCTAAAGAAACCCTAAAGTATTCCAGTGAGCAATTCCAAAATGAAAGGTATAATCGATGTAAGCTGCTGACTAACGAAAGATCTTTACCAGTCGTTTTTAGTTTAGGAACTAGAAATTTGGATTAACCCATCACATCACCATGTAATCGCTATTTCTCTCACTGTTGTTGCCATCATGACTTTAAGACTGTAGAAATAAATGGTCTCTTATAAAGAGCAGTGTGGATTTACTGCCAATCTGTTTGTGGCAAAACAATACAATTGAACAATGGCACTGAGGCCAAATTTAGATTCTGGCGTAGTGTTATTCCATCACAAACGCGACAGTTCTCTTGGCTACCTTATTACAAGTGTCATAGAACACAAAGCCCTTGTAACAGGGCAGATGGGACACCCGTCACATTTGTGATGGAGAGGGCTACCTGCCAAACTTTAAATCAGGAACATCATTTCTTGTGCTGCACAGACTTTGAACATACACATAACAGTATTCTTTTTTATATGAAAAGGTGACTTGTGAGCTAGTAATTACTGGAAAGAGTGAGTTACATTAACAAGGAGGTTCAAACCATATATAGTTGTAATCATTACCTTTACGTTTTAGTCAGGGAGTATCTTAATAATTGGTGATTTAAAGATCTAGATTGTTTAGGCATGTTGTAAATTCAGAAAATGTCATTAAATGGTTAATTATGATCAAAGATAATGTGGCCGAGTACCATATCTGCTTTTCTTAGTGGTGAATGAAAGCTGTTTTCAATTAGTTCTTTGATATCAAGATTTTTGTACTGCCTATTGTTTTGTGATCAATTAACACGTGGATATAATAGCCGTTTCATATAAGTGGGTGCTAAAGTGCTGTCCAATAGGAGCATGTGATTTTGCTTGTAAAGATTTTGTAAAAGGTATTCTTACTCTTCAGAACTATATAAGAGGGGCACATACACCGAGCCGTTCGTAGGTTCAGGTCCCATGAAAGCTCTACATTGTAACTCCAATGAATTTCGATTGAACGAGTAGTGGATCTAAAAAGATTTTGCACATGACAGTATGCTCGATGCCTGACGTAAGAGAAGAGCTCTTCTTTGTTCCAAAAAGAATGTTTGCACACCACAAATCCACTTCATGGGTCTTTAGGGCATTAGCAAATGAACTTTTAATAAGGTTTCATTAGAACAAACGTTAGCAGTTCGAAAACCCTTAGAACTTTAAAGTTAGTTGACAAATACATCCTGGAAAACCAAGAGGCATTTTTTGGATTGAATTTTGATTCGATTTCATGCTCAATGTTTTCGCTGACAAGTTTTTAATTTAATCTGTTCTGCTATGGTTTTCTGTTTATCTTGCTTATTATGAAGATTTTACTTAAAATGTCACGCAGGTAAGCACAACTTCTTGCTACCACTCTCAGGAACCTATCTGATTTCTATGAGAGCATACGTGTTGTGTTGTCACCAGGCAGCTGCCAGGTTCAAGTATTTTGTCAGAGTAGCATTGCTGGAGCAGAGTTTTCAGTTTGAAAATTCTGGGGCTTTTGAAGCTCTGGCATGTCTATTCGTTGTATTGATTTATTAATAATTAATAATTAATTATTTGTCTTGTGCAAATGCGTTTATATTAATCAATCCGTTTGTCCTAACAAGAGAGGGTTACACGTGAGTGTGCTTAAATGTGCTGACTGATAATAACGCACGTGTTAAATGTGTTAAATGTGTTAAATGTGTTTTCATGTTTAAACGTTGCTATGTGCTGTTTATTTTTTAGCACAAAACGCTTTCTGAATTTAATGCTTTTCCATGTTGCTAGTGCTAGATAAATGCATACACATAAGGGTATTAGTGGGGTTAACACTGTTTAATCATTATGCTGTAGTAACGTTGTTTTTGTCTCTTTTAATTAAGATGGTCTATTAAGGCCTATGTTGGCCTAAGAAAAGATGGCTGAATTATGAGCCTGGCTGTGATTGTAATATGAAAACTGTGACGAGGGAGACCCCTGCTGGAAATGGTCCTGAAGCTAACTGACCATGGTCCTTGTTGAAAAACTTTCCATGAGGACAGCAGCAGTTTTTGGGAAGTCTCCAAGAGAAGTGAAAGTGTCCTTGGCAGCCTTGGGAAACAAAGGAGCCTTAGAGAGAAGCTCTGAACTGTGGCTCGATGGCCGAGGAGAAGCAGGATAATTGTGTTACATGTTTTATTTTCTTGGTTCCTGTTCCGTAGTTTTCGTTATGTGTATTTTTCCTGAGCGGAGATTCACAAATGTAGCAATGTTACATCCTTTCCTTCTCGCTCTGCTCAGCAAGTCCGGCGGACATTACAGCTTTTTCTATGTTCCCAATGTATCTTTCTATTGTTTGTAAACTATAAGATGTTAGCCTAGAGAGGGGTTCTTTCCACTTGCCATTTTGCCACTTGCCACTTGCCACTTGCCATTTTGCCTTTGCCGCGTACCGAATCTGCGTTGCTGAGGATTGATGTTGACGGGACTTCGTCTTGAGAGACATTTACCGAGAGACTTGTCCTGACCCGTTCTGACATTTAGCTAGAATAGGTAACTATGAGAAATGATTTACTCTGATTGATTTTCTTTGACTAATTTTAGATAAAGCAATATAATTTTAAACATGGTGTTGGATATTCTTTCTTGTCAATTATTGGGTTTGCATTATTGATTATTGTTGTATATATTGTATAGATTATGCTTAGGGACAGTCACAAAAACCAGGTCTTATCGACCTCGATATAGATGCAGGGTGTTTAGGAGTGTTTTCCTTCCACAGGTTTATTGCTGGTAGAGTATTTGAGCGTATGTTAGTGAAATGGGCCCTAGCCTATGATGTATGCATGTGCGTGTAACTGTGAGATTATTCTATCCGTGGTAGTGGGAATATTGTATACACCCTGATCTCTACGTCACATTGTCTGGGTTCGGAATTAGTGACATCGTCGTATGTTGCTATTAGATATTTCTGGTATATAAGGAGTGTGTATGATAGTGAAGGTTATCTGTGAAACTCTGGTCTTAAGTCCCAGGGATCCGTAAGGATTTCCGTTAAAGCTTATCGCGGGAGGAGTAATAGGTATTCTCTGAGCTTATTTGAAGAACTGGGCAAAGAATGTTTGCTTAGTTAATGTATGTTATAATTCTGTAGTGGAGCAGATTGTCTGTTCTCGGGAAGCAGGATTCTGTGCGTATGTACTATATTTCTTTTGTATGAATGTGCGTGAATGTTTGTACATTTAGTTGATTGTAAGACTCTTTGGACAAGTCCTAGAGGAAACAGTTAATGAATGTATGTTAGTAGGGCAGAGTAGAAGAAGTGCTACTGTGTCAATGAAAGGTTTCTTATGAAATAGACTCTCTTTTACTATTCTGTGGTTAGCGAAGCAGACAATGGAGATGTTTTTATGTTGTAACTAATAGATTTTGTAGAAATTTTGACACGAAGTCTACTGAAAAGATTTTGTAAAGGAGGGGTAGACGAGTGACAGAAGACAGGAGACAAACTGCAGCGACTGTTGACGTCAGAAAGACCGCGCTCTGATTGGATGGTAGATCAGAATAGTGCTCGCGCTAGGATTGGTGCATTAGTGTGAGCCGCGCAAGGATTGGAAGAGCTATTTAGTGACGTAGACGTTCCAGGATTGGTGCGTTAGTGTGAGTCGCGCTACAATTGGTTGAAAATTCGTATTGTATATTTATAATACGGAAAGAGTAGAAAGTTCTTTGTAAACGCTAAAATGTATTACCAAGAAGAGAAAAAGAAGAAAACATTTTTTGGTAAAGTTAAAAAGTGGTTTAGCAAGGATAAAAATGTTAAAACAAGAGAGGGTGAATTGTTACCTCCACCGAAAACACCTGCATCCTTCATGGCTGCAAGACATGGGTTTCATACTTGTATATGGTTGGAGAATTGGGTTAGGTATACTAAAGAAGATGGTGTTCTAGCTTTTCCAGAACATGGTTCATTTAATCTGGCCGTGTTGAGAAATTTACGGGAAAAGATGCTATGTCTTGACCCGAAACCAAGACCTACACAGTTCGAGGCTTTAGTGGAATGGGAAGACGAAGTACATGAGAGAGAGAAACAAGGATCTGGAGGGTACTATAGGTACATGTTTGGGAGGAGACATGATCGTGAGACTCATCATGATCGAATGAAAAGGTGGCGAGATGTTAGTATGTCAGAGGGATTATATCCGATGAGAACAGTTGAAGGAGGAGCAGAAAGGGTTCCTGAGTCAGAAATAAGAAAATATGGAGTTAATGAGTATGAGGATGAGATTTTAAATGACATGATTTACAAAAGACCACCTCCATATAGACCAGAACCGGACAAAAGTACACCAGTTGTTTCTCCGATAAGAGATACAGTTTGTGTTAGTGAGACAGAAAATGAGACACCTGAGGTAAGGAGTGATCATTACCTTGATGAGAATGCCAGACAATTAGCCAGAACTACAACAGAGTTGACTGAGAAGATTAGGGAGTTAACGAAGAATTTAGAAGCTGTTACGGTGCCTGTAACAATAGGTCCAGTTATGCCTGTGTTTGACAAACAGAGGACAGGTGAGAATGGACTGGTGATTCCATATGTTGGGAATAATCTGACAAATTCAGTTGGTCCTTCAGGAGATTCAGGCAAAAGAGCAGAAAGAAATGACCTGAGACAATCAAGACATGACACATGTAGTGAAATATTGGATGCTAATGAAGCTAGTTGTTCAGGGATGCCGATTTTAGAACCGCAAAAGAGAGTGGTTCCAGTGAGAAAAACTGCTGAAATAACAGTTGATGATTTGAATGATTGGATGAAGGTTCTACAGAAAAAAGATAAAGATTCACAAGTAATTGATGTAGCTAAGTTACGTGTAGAACTAGAAGAGCTTGTCACAGGAACAGTTCCAACAGAAATTCTGAAGAGTCATCATGATGGTGAACTAATGTTTATGTGTAAAAGTGTTACCTGGAGAGCAAGGAATACACATGACAGGCTAAGAGCAATAGCAAATGAACAGGGAGTTGACATTGATAAAGTGAAGGCTTTACAAAGAACTTACAGGATGGATTTTACAGAGAAGGATATTGAAAATTTGAATGCTACTGGTAGAACAGGACAGATTAAGGAAATGGTAGCATTATTGCGAAGATGGGGTGATGTAGAAAAGTGGAAGGATAGGTGGTACAAGAAAAGAGATGAGACTGAAGATAGAACAACTTATTCAGCATTTCCAGTGAGAGAAAAGGAGAAAACAGTGGATAATTATCCCATGAGAGAAATACCTGGAGGAGGATATGTACATGTTCCATGGACTAGACAGGATATTTTATCATTTACGAATGATTTCCCTCGATTGAGAGAAAAGCCCGTCGAGTGGTATAGGCAGGTAGATAGGTTTGTGAAATTGTCAAAAGTGCTGTGGGTTGACCTGAATAGTCTGTTTGATATAATTGTTCCAGCAGACTTGTGGACTGAGTGTAAAATAGTTGTGAGTTGGCCTACTGAGGAATATCCAAGAGACCCAAGAACAGGGGCACCAGATCCAGAGGTAATGAGGAAGTATGATCAGGTGATGGTATACCTGAAGAGTAAAGTACCTGCAAAAGAGACAGGCTGGGTAAAAATAGATCGAACACAACAGGAAGCGAAAGAATCAGTTCATGCTTTTTACGAAAGGCTGATACTGGCATTTAAACAATTCAGTGGAGATAAACACCTGGGTGACAAAGATTTGAGTCACTTTGTATACAGATTTGTATATAGCCTTAGACCTGAAATTGGTGAGAGAATTCGTGAGCACACAGTGGATTGGCAGAGTAAGAAAGTAGATGAGATCCTGAGACATGCAAAATACTTCAGTGATGAAATTGAAGCAAAACAAAGAAAGCTGAAAGAGAAAGCAATGTGGGCACAAGTGAAAGTTGCGGAGAGACAAGAAGCACAGTTAGTAGAACAGGCGAATAATCCAGGAAATAATGCAGGGAATAGACCCAGATATGCAGGGAAAGGAAAAGGAAGTCTTGAGGAAGCGAAGAAAAAGTTCCCTTGTCACAACTGTGGCCAATTGGGGCATTGGAGATCGGAGTGTCCTAATCCACCATTAGTGAGTAATGAGAGTAAACCTTTAAATCAACAGGTGCAGAACCAGAACGAAGGAAATAATCAACAGCAGCAACAACAGAAAGTTGTGAGACAGCAGAGTCAAGAGCCAAAACCGCCCTTGCCGCAGAATAGAGGGTTACAAAAGTATAATCAGGATTCAGGATTCTACAATGATGAGCAGGAAAACAAACCAAGACGTTCTAACAAAGTACAGCAGTACTTGTTAAAGAGTGAAGGGAGTGAGTCTGAGGGTGATTATTGACGGTGCCGAGGAGAGGAAGAAGAGTGCATACTTGGTGCAACTCTAGAAATAGACCAGGCAGGACCATTTGTGGATGGGAAAATAAATGAGGAGAGTGTTACTTTTTTGGTAGACACAGGTGCAACAAGATCAACTGTCAGGTCAACAGATGTTAGAAATGTTCCTCTCTCGGATGAAGCAATCCAAGTAGTTGGTGTAGCCAATACACAAATCAAAACACGTCTTACTGAACCTGTAAGAGTACAGATAGGGAAATTTTCAGACATGCATAGATTCATTGTCTGTGACACGAGTCCAGTGAACCTATTGGGTAGGGACTTGTTGTGGAAGATGAACTGCACAATTTTTTGTACACCGGATGGAATAGCCTTTGAGACACCAGATGAAGATGTTTTGTACCGAGTGACTCTAGAAAATAGAGAAAGTGAGTTAATTGGTGCATTTGCTGTGTTTAATCCGGAGGATTTGCCTCAAGAGTTGAGAGACACAGTGAAAAGGACAGTTTGGGATTTTACTGGAGAGGATGTGGGATTGATGAATAATGTAGATCCAGTGAAAATTGCAGTAAAAGAGGGAATTACATATCCTAACATTCCTCAGTACAAAATGACACCAGAAATAATTGAAGGGATAACTCCTATAATTGAGAAAATGATTCAGCAAGGAGTCCTGAGAGAACTACTGAGTAGTCCGTGTAATTCACCGATAATGGGACTAAAAAAGCCTAATGGGAAATTTAGGATCGTACAGGATTTGAGAAAAGTTAATCAAATTGTGGTGGCATGTTGTCCTATTGTGCCAAATCCATCAGTGATCCTGTATCAAATTCCACATGATGCTGAGTGGTATACAGTGATTGATTTGTGTCATGCGTTCTTTTCAATTCCATTGCATCATGACAGCCAGCCGATTTTTGCATTTAGGTTTGGCCAGCGTATCTTAGCATGGTGTCAAATCCCACAGGGGTATACGGAGAGTCCTTCGATATTCAATCAGTTATTGAAGAAATCGTTGGAAAGTTTGATCATGCCCGAGAGTTCAGTGCTAGTGCAGTACATTGATGACCTACTGGTGGCATCAAAAACACGTGAAGCTTGTGAAGTAGATACCATAGCTTTACTGAATCATCTGGCAGATGGAGGGTTAAAGGTATCTCCAGCCAAATTACAGTTTTGCAAGAAAGAGGTGCATTATCTTGGACACAATATTGAAAAGGGTCTGAGAAAAGTGACTACTGACAGGATCAGAATAATCAGAGAAATGAAAGCTCCAAAAACCCAGAGAGAAGTGAGAATGTTCCTGGGTATGGTGGGTTATTGTCGTCAGTGGATAATTAATTTTTCCTTGATAGCAAAGCCACTGATTAAACTGACAAAAAGTGAAATGACGGATCCATTGGATCTAGATGCAGAACAAATGGCAGCATTTGAAGAGCTCAAAAGTAAAATGTGTGAGGCTCCAGCTTTGGGTATGCCTGACTATGAGAAAGAATTTGAGCTGTACTGCAGTGAAAGAAATGGGTGTGCACTTTCAGTGTTAATTCAGAAACATGGATTACTGAGAAGGCCTATTGCATACTTCTCATCGACACTTGACCCTGTGGCTGTGGGTTTACCAGGTTGTCTGAAATCTGTGGCTGCAACATGCAGGAGTCTGGAACAGAGTGAGGGGATCATAATGGGATATCCTGTAAGGGTATTCGTACCTCACAATGTGGCAATTCTTTTGACAAGAAGCAGAACTCAGTACATGTCACATAGTCGTTTGACTAAATATGAAAAAGTGATACTGAGAGCATCAAATGTGACACTCGAGAGATGTGTGAATGTGAATCCAGCGACACTTTTACCAGACATTGAAAATGTGGGTGTGAAGATGGAAGATGATCATGATTGTTTGGATGTGCTTGAGTACTGTACAAAACCAAGACCAGACATAAGAGATCTACCCTTGAATGAGAGTGATCATGTGTGGTTTGTGGATGGATCATGCCTGAGAAATGATGATGGTGTGCTATGTGCAGCATATGCGGTATGCAAAGTTTCAGAGGTCATGGAAGCATCACCATTGAAAGGGGTGAAATCTGCGCAAGTTGCTGAATTGATAGCATTGACAAAAGCTTGCGAAATTGGGAGAGATTTGAGGACGACTGTGTTGACTGATAGTCAGTATGGATTTGGAGTGGTGCATGATTTTGGCCAACTTTGGCTACAAAGAGGTTTCTTGACATCGAGTGGAACTCCAATAAAGAATGCTGAAATGATTGGTAAATTGCTTGAGGCGATACAGCTCCCTAAGGAGTTAGCAGTTGTAAAATGTGCTGCCCATGGACTAGGGGAGGATTTTATAACGGTTGGAAACAGATATGCTAACGATGTTGCACAGTATTGTGCAAAAACAAATCAGTCCATCAACAGGGACAGAGAAGGGGAAATGTCTTTACTCTCTGTGATGTTTACTAATGTCCTAGAAACCTGGGATGAAGTGAAACAGTTGCAAGACGAGGCAGGAGAGGAAGAGAAAAAAGATTGGATTAAGGCAGGATGTGCTCCAAGAGAAACAGACCATGTTTGGGTCTACAGAGATGGCAGACCAGTGATGCCCAACTCCATCTTGTCGTCAATGACAAGGATGTATCATGGCCAGGGACATTTGGGGAGGGACGCGATGGTTAGGTCATTCAAGCAGACCTGGTACAATGCAAAGTTCAGGACAATTGCAGAAAGCATCTGTCAGAGGTGTTTAGTTTGTCAGCAATTTAACACTGGGAAAAAGACAGTGGTGAGTCTGGGAACAATAGGCAGAGAAGGAGGTCCTTTTACAAGAATGCAGATTGATTTCATTGAGATGCCCCAAGTAAACAGACTGAGGTATGTTCTAGTGGTAGTCTGTTTGTTTTCAAGGTGGGTGGAAGCTTACCCGACTAGAAGAAATGATGGATTAACAGTGGCAAAGTTACTGTTAAGGGAGTTGATTCCTAGGTACGGGTTTCCAGTAACAGTTGAGTCTGATAGAGGTGGACACTTTCAAAATGAAGTCATGGGTTTGATTTGTGAAGCATTGAAAATACAGCAGAAGCTACATTGTGCATACCGACCAGAGGCTTCTGGTGTGGTTGAGCAGATTAATGGCACAATCAAGAATAGAATTGGAAAAATGTGCTTAGCCACTGGCATGAAATGGCCAGATGTTTTGCCTCTAGTTCTGATGACTATGAGATCTACTCCAGATAGAACTACTGGTTTGAGTCCGCACGAGATAATCATGGGACGTGCTATGCGCCATGCATTCGTGCCTGTCAATAAATTGGTGACAATAACTGATGACATGATTTTGGATTACTGTAAAGGCCTGGCTGACGCAGTTCATTCTGTGTTTCACCAGGTTGGAGAAGAAGCTACCACACTTGAGAAGAAGCAAGCCCATGATCTGAGTCCAGGAGACTGGGTGAGGATAAAAGTTCACAGAAGAAGAAATTGCTTGATTCCAAGGTGGGGAAGGCCAAGACAAGTTATTCTGACTACGACGACTGCAGTAAAGTGTGCTGGAGTGAAGCACTGGGTACATGCAAGTCATACTCTGAGAGTTCCAAACCCGAAAGAAGGGACTGGTAAAGAGTATTTTGAAGAGTCAGATTCCAGCGATGATGAAGATACAGAATCAGTGGGGAAAGAAGTAGGAAGAGCTTCGAATGAACCACTGCGAGTATCAGAGAAGAGATCAAATTCTGTAAGAGAGCCTGAAGTTTCAAACAGCAGTGAAGGAAAAAGAAAAGAAAAGAGAAATCACACAGAGACTACTCCTGAATCAGAAGAGGAGGAGATTGAAGAACCACTTGAGATTATACTTGAAGAAGTAGGGTCAGAAGGAGGTAGAGAGGGACAGATTGCGGAAGACCCCCGAGGAGGTGTAGGGAATATTCTTGATGAGCCAGGTGAAGGGACAAGTAGACAGCAAGAAGATTGCGTGTCGGAGATCCGAGGAGGGACAGGAGTAGGGAAGTCTCAAACAGTGGTGAAAAAATCTGTGGAAAAGAAGAAAGCTGCTGGAAAACGGAAACAAGAGGCACTTGAAACAGATGATGAAGATGAACAAACAGAGGGTCGAGTTCTGAGAAAGAGAACTTGGATTGGAGAAAGAAGTAATAAAGAAATAAAGCCGAAAAAGGTGATAAGAGGAGACCGTTGGCCTAACAACAGAGTTAAGAGGCTGAGATACAAAATAATAAGAGCAAATACATCGAAAGCTGAACAAGTGAATGAAGTTTCGAATCAAAGTTCAAAAGCTGAAGGAGAAGAATCAAAGGAGTCAAACGAACCAGTGGAAATAAAAAGAGTAAGAAAACCCAACCAAAAGTACAGATCACCGGAATGGTCTTATGTGGCACTGTCTGAAGGAGGAAAAGAAGAAGCAGTGACTCGAGATAATCCGGAAGAGATCTTGAGAGAAGTGGTTGAGGAAGATACTGGTGAAATTCTGAAAGTACTCTTGACTGACATTGGAGAAGAGTCGAGTACTGAAGATTTTGATGTTGGAGATCTAATACAATTTGATGTTGAAGAAATTGAAGTGAAGGATGACAAGTATCCAAACTGAATAAAGGAAGGATTCACTTGGATTAAGTGAACGAAGAGATCATTTGGATAGATTGAAAGCTGAAGAATTGCTGAAGAAGAATTGTAAGTTCAAACAGTAGTGGAGTAGTAGAGGCTAAACTAAAATGGCTAACATAGAGGATAATAGAAATAGATGTGCCTTCCTTAAGAGGTGGTGTAGGATGTGCTGCTGCTGTACTGGATTATTAATGCTTCTATGGGGTGTTTTAGTTTTATTAGTTACTTTTAAAGTAGAGTTTGAGATGCATACAGAGAATGTGACAAATGTAGAGAAGAATTCACAAAAAATAGTTCCAATTAGAATTAGTAATACTTACATACACAAAGATAGGTCAATTAATAACTTTTCTAGTAATGTTTTTTCGAAGCTGTTATATGAATATGTGAAGACAATGGAAGTAAGGGATTGCTACGTTTGTATGCAATTACCTGCATCCGTTTCAGAGGGTGTTACTTATCATCATTTACCAGCTACATATGGTATTTCCTGTAGTATTTTAAGTAGTGTTTTTTATTTGATAGGGAAAGTAGATTATAAGATGTCTAACAGAGATAGTATTTTTGGGCACTTGCCAATGAACAAAGAGCTGAATCCAGATAAAGAAGCTAACACTTTTGGTGAGATTTTTATTGAAGAAAAGGGATTAACATTAGATTACATTTTTAAGAATAATTTAACTTGCAGTTTGAAAGGAGAGGAGAAAGCTTTCCTGGATATGGTAGAAGAAAGGAGATTGAACATGCATGAGAAAGCAGGGAAATATAAAGTGAGTGAGACAATTTGGGACATTGAGATGGGAAAAAAGTTGAAGAATGGGGCTAGTCCAACTTTAGCTCTAGATGCACCACAGAAGGGTAAACTTTGTATTACAAGAAGGAAATCCCAATATGATACATATTTTGTCGGGACTAGTGAGTGCCATGATACATACTTCATTGCAACAGGTTGGGGTTTCAGAGGTGGAGAAGATACAATTTTTCCAGGAGTATATTATGTTTGTGGGAATAAGGCTTATTACAAGTTGCCTGACCATTGGTATGGCACATGTTATGTGGGCCTAGTTTTTCCAAAGATTTTTCATATAGATAAAATAACAGATGTGGGAGATATTAATTTACTAATGCGTTTTAAGAGAGAAACTTGGTCTGAAATAGTGGGTGATATTTTTGGGGTTTTGATTCCAGCAGTGGGAATTTCTTTGAATGCTTATGGAATTCGGAAACTGTCCACAGTGGTTGATCGCTTATCGACAAATACCGCTGGAGGGTTTCTTTTGGTGAATACGGAATTAAGTGCCGTACGTGCCATGTCTATGCAAAATTGACTTGCCCTTGATATTCTATTGGCCAAGGAGGGTGGAGTCTGTGGAATGCTGAAAGTTCAACATTGTTGCACTTACATTCCAGACGAAAGCAGAGACCTAAAGGTCTATATCAAAAATATTACTGATTTGCATGAAGAATTAGTACCACTTGAAGCTGAGAGTTTGTGGACTAAAATAGCTAATAAAATGATAGCTGTTAAGGATTTTATTGCAAAAATAGGTAGTACTATTATAGGTAGAATATTGTTTCCCTTGTCTTGTATAATTGTGGCTTTATTAATAATAAGATTGGTGTGTGTGTGTTGTAAAAACAGGGGAGGGAGGAAGAAATTGAATAGAGAAAAGAAAAACAAGAGGTTGAAGAGAGAACCTCAAGAAATTGAACTAGAAGAATTGAGGGAGAGTGTTTATTTAGAGACAAAAAAGGATGATGAAAGAGTGACTGGTGTTTAATGTTGTGTAAAGGGGAAAAGACATTTCCGATTTCTCCTAAAATGGGACTAAATTTTCACTAATTTTTTTTTGGGGTTTATTTGGTGATAAAATCACCAAAGGGGGGATTGCTGGAGCAGAGTTTTCAGTTTGAAAATTCTGGGGCTTTTGAAGCTCTGGCATGTCTATTCGTTGTATTGATTTATTAATAATTAATAATTAATTATTTGTCTTGTGCAAATGCGTTTATATTAATCAATCCGTTTGTCCTAACAAGAGAGGGTTACACGTGAGTGTGCTTAAATGTGCTGACTGATAATAACGCACGTGTTAAATGTGTTAAATGTGTTTTCATGTTTAAACGTTGCTATGTGCTGTTTATTTTTTAGCACAAAACGCTTTCTGAATTTAATGCTTTTCCATGTTGCAAGTGCTAGATAAATGCATACACATAAGGGTATTAGTGGGGTTAACACTGTTTAATCATTATGCTGTAGTAACGTTGTTTTTGCCTCTTTTAATTAAGATGGTCTATTAAGGCCTATGTTGGCCTAAGAAAAGATGGCTGAATTATGAGCCTGGCTGTGATTGTAATATGAAAACTGTGACGAGGGAGACCCCTGCTGGAAATGGTCCTGAAGCTAACTGACCATGGTCCTTGTTGAAAAACTTTCCATGAGGACAGCAGCAGTTTTTGGGAAGTCTCCAAGAGAAGTGAAAGTGTCCTTGGCAGCCTTGGGAAACAAAGGAGCCTTAGAGAGAAGCTCTGAACTGTGGCTCGATGGCCGAGGAGAAGCAGGATAATTGTGTTACATGTTTTATTTTCTTGGTTCCTGTTCCGTAGTTTTCGTTATGTGTATTTTTCCTGAGCGGAGATTCACAAATGTAGCAATGTTACATCCTTTCCTTCTCGCTCTGCTCAGCAAGTCCGGCGGACATTACAGCTTTTTCTATGTTCCCAATGTATCTTTCTATTGTTTGTAAACTATAAGATGTTAGCCTAGAGAGGGGTTCTTGCCACTTGCCATTTTGCCACTTGCCACTTGCCACTTGCCATTTTGCCTTTGCCGCGTACCGAATCTGCGTTGCTGAGGATTGATGCTGACGGGACTTCGTCTTGAGAGACATTTACCGAGAGACTTGTCCTGACCCGTTCTGACATTTAGCTAGAATAGGTAACTATGAGAAATGATTTACTCTGATTGATTTTCTTTGACTAATTTTAGATAAGATTCAGTTCAATTATACTGTACAAAGTAACCATTACATAAGTACTAGATAGAAATTCGACCAAACGTAATTCAATTGAATACAGTAAATGATATAAAGCAACACACACGGGGTATTTTTTAAGTGAAAGAATCACTAATTTTTATCTAGAAACAATTCATAAAAAGGAGTACAGAAAACAAATAAATGTATAATGTAACATGAAGGGAAAGACAGCTCAATATTATCCACAAATCATGACATTACAAAAAATCCAATCCAATAACTTTAACAGAGATCTATCTCGTGTTTAGAGAACAATCAGCTGTGCAGCTATGCTGTGGAAAAGGAAAATACAGTCGACGTTTCGGTCTGTTGAGGCGTCAGTCGGTCAGACCATCTTCAGGACAGATGAACAATACAAAAAGACTCTCGTAGTTTGTTGTAAGACTTTAGAGGAGTAATCACTTCCTCATTAGGGATAGATTATGCTTCATCCGATCTTAGTTGGATAGGTGTATACCATGCGAGGCCCGTAGCAGGAAGGGCAACAATGGGCTTCAGAATGTTGACTATTCTGGTATTGTATGATTCAGAAGGCCAGATGGTCCTTCGTTGATAGATTTTGCACTCAAGGAAATGATTTTAATCTCTCGGAGCCGAGGAAAGGTCAGAGTACCATCCGTCGATATCGAGGATCGAGTTCCTATCGACGGATGGTACTCTGACCTTTCCTCGGCTCCGAGAGATTAAAATCATTTCCTTGAGTGCAAAATCTATCAACGAAGGACCATCTGGCCTTCTGAATCATACAATACCAGAATAGTCAACATTCTGAAGCCCATTGTTGCCCTTCCTGCTACGGGCCTCGCATGGTATACACCTATCCAACTAAGATCGGATGAAGCATAATCTATCCCTAATGAGGAAGTTATTACTCCTCTAAAGTCTTACAACAAACTACGAGAGTCTTTTTGTATTGTTCATCTGTCCTGAAGATGGTCTGACCGACTGACGCCTCAACAGACCGAAACGTCGACTGTATTTTCCTTTTCCACAGCATAGCTGCACAGCTGATTGTTCTCTAAACACGAGATAGATCTCTGTTAAAGTTATTGGATTGGATTTTTTGTAATGTCATGATTTGTGGATAATATTGAGCTGTCTTTCCCTTCATGTTACATTATACATTTATTTGTTTTCTGTACTCCTTTTTATGAATTGTTTCTAGATAAAAATTAGTGATTCTTTCACTTAAAAAATACCCCGTGTGTGTTGCTTTATATCATTTACTGTATTCAATTGAATTACGTTTGGTCGAATTTCTATCTAGTACTTATGTAATGGTTACTTTGTACAGTATAATTGAACTGAATCTTGCTAGAACAAAATCCCTTGTTGGCCTTCTACTATTACATTCTATTTGCCCAAGCCCTCAAGGGTATATTGGGTGTTACCCCTTAATTTAAATAATTTTAGATAAAGCAATGTAATTTTAAACATGGTGTTGGATATTCTTTCTTGTCAATTATTGGGTTTGCATTATTGATTATTGTTGTATATATTGTATAGATTATGCTTAGGGACAGTCACAAAAACCAGGTCTTATCGACCTCGATATAGATGCAGGTTGTTTAGGAGTGTTTTCCTTCCACAGGTTTATTGCTGGTAGAGTATTTGAGCGTATGTTAGTGAAATGGGCCCTAGCGTATGATGTATGCATGTGCGTGTAACTGTGAGATTACTCTATCCGTGGTAGTGGGAATATTGTATACACCCTGATCTCTATCAGCATAATGTTCACTATTCATTTTCTGTCACTGTCTTTACCGACTAAGAGGCCATCATAATCTAGTAATACTTTGTAGTTCATAAAACGGCAGATTAATAAGGCACTGATTAAAAAACATCCATTGGCGAGTACTCAGTTTCTGGATTTCAACAGAACCAACACTGATAAATGCTATAAGACTGCTGTTAGCAACACTTCTCTTTTTTGTTTGAATTCATTTATCTGAATGTAAATGATTTTTGTTAAGCATGATACATCTTAAACCTACATGCCGTATATTGTGACAGTCATCTTTTTCTTATTCAGCAAGACATTGCTACTGAGCATGTGATAATGATCACACATTCAAAGGCCATTTAATGAAGGCAGTATCATGTCTACATAGAAGGCAGGCGGAGTAGACCAGAGTGGTCCTGTTGCAGACAGCACTGTCTTATTATATAGTTGTCCTCAATATCAAAGTTCTATCATATTTTATTTAATTTATGTTTGCTTTTAGAAACCTTTGTTAAAATGTGAAGGATTCTTTTTGGCCCTTAAAATGTGTCTCTGTGGCCAGTAATTCACAGATATTCATTCAACAGATCTGTAAACACAGCACTCAACATCCAAGTTTCCAAGGGATTTTTGGGTTTGCCCAAGTGCTTCTGAAAACTTAATCGTGCTTTCGATATTCCTCAACAGAATTCCCGTGGTGGGCCAGGGATTAGCTTTCGGACCTGTGATATTTAAAATGACTGACAGAGCAAAAATGTTTAACTCAATTAGATGGGCAATTCAGATTCAAATGTTGGCCTAAAACCTAACTCATTTTTATCAGTACATGTCAACATCTTTTTTATTAAATGGCATAAAACTCTTGTGAATTTCAACCAAATGAAACAGGAATTATAAAAGTGATAATCCACTCTAAGATATATAATAATCTGTTTATTTATTTTTGTAGCCTAACTACGTAGAACTGGTATAAAGAAATGTTCTATCTTGGAATTATTCCTATATTTGAGCACATTTCCAGCTATTTCAGAATTTATTGTCACATGAGTTTAAATGAAAATCTACAAACTCATTGATATCAAGTAGTATTTGCATGCATAATATTTACAGATGTAGAATCTAAAACAGTAGTAAATCTGATATTCTTTCCGGGGTGTGATCCTACCTGTAAAGCACACATAAATATTACATATGTAAAATCATTCTCGAGCCAGTTCAAATGCCACTGTTGCTGACCATGTTATAGATGTAGATCTATTACACAGTCTGTGATGGTGAGTCTGTAGTAATTACTATGAAAGTTAACATTCAGTGTTTGAATTTTGAATTGCTTTTATTGTTGACCTTCTTTGACCAATCAACTGAAATATGTATGAAAATATACATGTTAAACTACATAAGTTTGGTCAAAGGAGGTGTATTTTATAGGGAGGGACTGTACAATGCATTCTGCATTGGATCGCCCATAGACAATTTTTGTAACCCAAGAGAAGGATCATTAGGCTGATTGTCGCCAAAGTTTAACCTGACATTCAGTAGTACTCAAACTCGCATTCCTTTTTATGTCTGGCTTGACAGAGCTCATGTACATCACAAAAAAAGTGTGAATTCAGTTTAAAGAGAGAACTTTGGTACTACGGAATTGCTGATCTTTTTCCTCATTGCATCTTGTTTGGGCTCATATAGTAGGATGTGGGCATCATACAGAGTAAGCAAGAGAGATGCAACAGGAAGGGACTTTACATCACCAACTCTCTGACACGAACAACAGGAAGCGGTTTTATGTTGGTAAATAACAGATACATTAGAAACAAGTATTATATTGTGAATTCCATGACAAACAACAAAGGGAATGGTATTACATTGTTTAACATCATCTCTAGTTCCGGAAGACCTAGAGACGTTTGTTTTTATTGTAGACATTTTTTATTTTATGTTTAGCATTCAATTATGAGTGAATTACGGTTCTTTTTCACTTTAAACATAATAGAACTGGATCAACATTGTTGTTATATTATATTTTACGATGCAAAAAATGAATCTTAACCCATACAACTTTTCCGAACAGGCCTTGGGATCTCATTACTAGTGGGCCTGCAAATTCCATTTTTGTGGAAACACCTGTTTACAAATTGGTGCAACTATAAATTTGTTGTCATTAACCCGACTGTGATTTGTCAAGTGAGGTCACGTCTGATTACAGGAGTTACATTGTGGTAGTTCAAACATGCCAATCTATAACATGTGAGCATTAGAATCCACCTCTCCCATTTTATTCATCATACCTGTTAAATGCCAATTTACAGGTCACTGTCATGAACAAAAATAACAACTGTTAGATGTTGAAGCTGGTCTGTTAATGTGAACAGAAGCAGATTCGTGGAGGAGATGGTAAGTGTTTCTGATCACTAAGGGGTCCAGGGAGAGGTGGTTGAAACTCTGTTCAAATATATATTTGTTACTCACTTGGGTCTGTAAGAAATTGGGGTATTAGTTGACAGGTGTTACAAATGGGGTGACTAGTTGGCAGTAGTTGCACCCTGTCCAGAGACCCTCACTCTAGTCAGGGTAAGGGTGTCACATAGCTAAGATAAGCACTGCTCACCAACTCCCTTGGTACATTGGCATGAGCAGTCAGGCTTATCTCACAGGCAATGTGTAAAACATTTGCACATACTCATACAGGAACACACTGAAAACACTATAAATGTTGTCCACATCAGTTTAGAAAAATAGCCAATATTTATCTGCATAAAACAAGACCAAAACGACAATAATCCAACATACATAAGCACAGATATAACATTAAAAAGTTTTAAATCAGTCCAGTCCATAGGAATCTTTTGATGCATCAGTTTTAGCACAAAGTACCTGGGATGCATCCAAACAAAGATGAAAACAGGCGCAGTGGAGGTTAGGCACCGGAAAGCAAAGTGATGAGTTGGTTTCTCATTCCCAGGGGATGTTTTTGCACCAAATTACTCTTAATTACGCAAGTGGTGTAACTGCATAATTTGGGAAATTTCACATCACAAGACTAATGAGGAATTATCAAACTTGCTCCATTTACTCTGCCATCATTCAAATTTCATCGAGGCTTAATCCAAAAGTCAATTTTCAACATTCTTAAGAAACACTAAAGTACTCCAGTCAGTGGTTAGTTTGTAAAAATATAAGGGGCATATCAGCAAGGCGAGGCAATAAAATTATCGCCGCTTTAGCGTCCGTTTTCGGATGAAAAGCGGCGATAATTTTATCGTCCTATCAGCATGGACACGCTAAAGCGTGAATCCATGCCTTAGCACCGGTTTACTAAACGCCGAGCTTTGCATCTCTAATGAGATGCAAAGTGGGCGTTCCTTCCCGAAAAACCTGGAGAAATGTTGCTAACCGACATTTCTCCGATTATCAAGGGAATCGCTAAGAAGCATAGCGATAAGAAAAGTAGCGCTAACCATGGTTATCGCTACTTTCCTTACGCCTGCTTTAATTCTGACTTAGCCATGTAATCCAATGGGAGGTGGATTACATGGCTAAGACCAACCCAACCCTATCAGCAAGGTATCGTGGTCACAGTGCGATTATCGCTGGATTTCCAGCAATAATCACACTGTTTTCCAGCTAACGCTTGCATCACTATCGCTTTGGAGATAAGCATTGCTGATAGCACGCTATCTCCGCGATAGAAAGCAGCGATAGCCGGCGATAATTATCCTAGCGCTAAGTGCGCTTAGCGGTAATTATCGCCGGCCCTTGCTGATATGCCCCTAAGTGCCGGGGGTCTCGCCAGGAGGAAGCTTGCACCAGCCCCTTTCTCATGTTAGTGCCGTCTAAAATAGGACAACGACAAAAGTGGGGAGAGTATGTGGCGTAATGGCCAGAGCTGCCGACTTGGCGGCGGGAGTTCGAGTCTCCGGTCGGCTCAACATCCTCTTTCTGGGAAAATCACTTCATCTCCTCGTGCAGAAATTTCCTTAACTGGTGCTCATGAAAAGAAACTGTGCTGAGCACCGAAAACCACCAGCTCATATTTGGGAATTACTAAAGGCAAGAAGGTTGCTTCCTCTAAGAATGCACATTGTCAGTGCGCAACTTGATGCTGTCCTGCCCACCAATGTAACCATCAGAACACCCACTTCTGTTCCCTCAGCTAAACCGCAACTAAAGAGCACTGCACACAGAGAATAACACCGTTCTCATTATTTCCCATATTGTAGGGTCGCCAGCTGTACTCTACCATTTCAGATCATAAACTCAGAACATTTAGTGCTAGAAACGCTGCGTTTTCTTCAATCCATTTTGTTGTCCGCACACTTTAGGCTTGTTGCTCTTTTTTTCCTTTACAAAGAATATGCCTCTGGCTTACTGACTTTTTTGATAACTGTGGCTAATTGACTGTTGACAACTTTGGCATACTGGTGCTTAAGGCCTGACCTGCTCCATAGTGCGAGACAGGTGATCCAAGGAAGGGCGGGCTCACCAGTGTATGCATATTAATAAACCTAAACGCATTATATTTGTCGGTGCTACATGGCTACTCACGGTGGTGAAGATCACAACGCCGCATTCGTCATTGCAGTACTGGCAGCAGAGCAGCATGTCCTCCATGTTGTGGCCTGTGTGCTGGAAGAAGTCCTACATGCTGAAGGACTTGCCGATTTGTGGGAGTTGTCGGCAAGGCCTGGGGCCTGCAAGTTGTCACCGTAGCTCTCCTCGTCCTCTAAGCACAGGTGCTGGCCAGTTCGCAGCATGTCATTTGTGGTGCTGGCCGAGGAACTGTTTGTAGTTGCAGATGGCGATGGCGGTATGATCATCACAGTGCTCTCTTTCTAGTCCAGGGTGGTGAGGTGGTGGAACTCAGAGTAGTACTTCGGCTCTAGTTTCTTTTAAGCAGCAAGTAAATCGAATATATGAAAATTATACATGTATGAAATGCGGGCGCTGGCACTCATGTACATTCACTCTTCCTGGATGTTAAAAGTTTATTGACAATCCTACACACTTCCAGCATGCCGTGCCCCACCTTAGCCAATTAAGCCCGCCTCGGCCAATGCCATTCTTAAACGGAAATTAAACAATGTTCTGTAAAAGGCAATCTGCGGACGTGACATCACTAACGTGATGACGATGCTCTTTCAGTATGCGTGGACAAGGGTGGGATTTCCTATGAGGACATACCAGGCCCATACCAGGTAGTAGCCACAGAAGGAGAGCAACAATGTATTTTAACAATTACCGAGCCATCGATCTGTCGGAAGAGAAAAATCATATAGACCCAGTCCGGTGAAGTAAGTGCCGGTGCTGAGCACTGGAAAGCACCAGCACAAATTGAGTACTGACTCCTGTGAGCAATTCCAAAACGAAAGGTTTAATCGATGTAATCTGCTGACTAGCAAAGATCTCTACCAGTCGTTTGTAGTTTAGGAACTAGAAATTTGGATTAACTCATCACATCGCCATGTAATCGCTATTTCTCTCACAATTGTTGCCATCATGACTTTAAGACTGTAGAAATAAATGGTCTCTTATAAAGTGTGAATTTACTGCCAATCTGTTTGTGGCAAAACAATACAATTAAACAATGGCACTGAGGCCGAATTTAGATTCTGGCGTAATGTTATTCCATCACAAATGTGAAAGTTTTCTTGGCTACCCTATTACGAGTGCCGTAGAATACAAAGCACTTGTAATAGGGCAGATGGGACAACCGTCACATTTGTGATGGGGAAGGCTACCTGCCAAACTTTAAATCAGGAACACCATTTCTTGTGCTGCAGAGACTTTGAACATACACATCACAGTATTCTTTTTTATATGAAAAGGTGACTTGTGAGCTAGCAAACACTGGAAAGAGTGGGTTACATTATTGACAAGGAGGTTCAAACCACCACTCCTGAGTGAACCTTCCCTTTCTCTTGTTATGCATTATTCTAGCTAAATAATAGTTGTAATGATTACCTTTTTTTTTTTCAGTCAGGGAGTATCTTAATAATTGGTGATTCAAAGATCTAGGGGGCATATTAGCAATAGACAGCAATAAATATCGCAAAGCGCGATTAGCACTTTTTTATTTATCGCCGTCTTTCACTGGAATTTTTCCCCTGCTTAGCGCGTTATTAACATCGCGTATCACCGAGGTGATATCGCCATTTTCCATGGAACAATGCTAGTTTTCCAGCGATGTTCCATGGAAAACGGCGATAACCTTGATGATACGACCGTGTGGTCGGATCAGCATAATCCACCCCCAATTGTAAGTATAGCTAAGTCAGGATTTTAGCGGATGTTAGTTTTTGGCGAAAACCGCGGTTTTCGCCAAAAACTAACGTCTGCTAAAATTCTGAGGGCCACCTAGTAAATATCGCGATGTGTATGTAGCGATAATTCACGAAGTAGTCCGTCAGGAGTACGCCAAGTGACGCCCACTTTGCATATCATTAGAGATGCGAAGCGAGGCGTCGGGAAAACGGGTGCTAACATGCGCTAATGCATGTTAGCATCCCCTTGTAGATAGGGCGATAATCTTATCTCCGCTTTTTTGGCTTTTAAAGCCAAAAAAGCAGAGATAAGGCCCTTGTTATTATGCCCCTAGATTGCAATAAGAAAGATGCAACAGTTTGTTAACCCTAAGTATTTTGTTTAGGCATGTTGTAAATTTAGAACACGTCATTAAATGGTTAATTGAAATCAAAGATAATGTGGCCGAGTACCATATCTCCTTTTCTTAGTGGTGAATGAAAGCTGTTTTCAATCAGTTCTTTGATATCAAGATTTTTGTACTTCCTATTGTTTTGTGATCAATTAACACGTGGATATAATAGTCGTTTCATATAAGTGGGTGCTAAAGTGCTGTCCAATAGGAGCATGTGATTTTGCTTGTAAAGATTTTGTAAAAGGTATTCTTACTCTTCAGAACTATATAAGAGGGGCACATACACCGAGCCGTTTGTAGGTTCAGGTCCCATGAAAGCTCTACATTGTAACTCCAATGAATTTCGATTGAACGAGTAGTGGATCTAAAAAGATTTTGCACATGATAGTATGCTAGATGCCTGACGTAAGAGAAGAGCTCTTCTTTGTTCCAAAAAGAATGTTTGCACACCACAAATCCACTTCATGGGTCTTTAGGGTATTAGCAAATGACTTGTAATAAGGTTTCATTAGAACACACGTTAGCAGTTCAAAAACCCTTAGAACTTTAAAGTTAGTTGACAAATACATCCTGGAAAACCAAGAGGCATTTTTTGGATTGAATTTTGATTCGATTTCATGCTCAATGTTTTTGCTGACAAGTTTTTAATTTGATCTGTTCTGCTATGGTTTTCTGTTTATCTTGCTTATTATGAAGATTTTACTTAAAATGTCACGCAGGTAAGCACAACTTCTTGCTACCACTCTCAGGAACCTATCTGATTTCTATGAGAGCATACGTGTTGCGTTGTCACCAGGCAGATGCCAGGGTCCAGTATTGTGTCAGAGTAGCATAATGTTCACTATTCAGTTTCTGTCACTGTCTTTACCGACTAAGAGGCCATCAGAATCTAGTTATACTTTGTAGTTCATGAAAAGACAGATTAATAAGGCACTGATTAAAAAACATCCATTGGCGAGTACTCAGTTTCTGGATTTTAACACAACTAACACTGATAAATGCCATAAGACTGCTGTTAGCAACACTTCTCTTTTTTGTTTGAATTCATTTCTCTGAATGTAAATGATTTTTGTTAAGCATGATACAGCTTAAACCTACATGCTGTATATTGTGACAGTCATCTTTTTCTTATTCAGCAAAACATTACTACTGAGCATGTGATAATGATCACACATTCAAAGGCCATTTAATGAAGGCAGTATCATGTCTACATAGAAGGCAGGCAGAGTAGACCAGAGTGATCCTGTTGCAGAGGTCACTGTCTTATTATATAGTTGTCCTCAATATCAAAATTCTATCATATTTTATTTAATTTATGTTTGCTTTTAGAAACCTTTGTTAAAATGTGAAGGATTCTTTTTGACCCTTACAATTTGTCTCTGTGGCCAGTAATTCACAGATATTCAACAGATCTGTAAACACAGCACTCAACATCCAAATTTCCAAGGGTTTTTTGGGTTTGCCCAAGTGCTTCTGAGAACTTAATTGTGCTTCCGATATTCATCAACAGAATTCCCGTGGTAGGCCGGGGATTAGCTTTTGGACCTGTGATCTTTAAAATGACTGACAGAGCAAACATTTTTAACTCAATTAGATGGGCTATTCAGATTCAAATGTTGGCCTAAAACCTAACTCATTTTTATCAGTACATTTCAACATCTTTTTTGTTAAATGGCATAAAACTCTTGTGAATTTCAACCAAATGAAACAGGAATTATAAAAGTGATAATCCACTCTAAGATATATAATAATCTGTTTATTGATTTTTGTAGCCTAACTACGTAGAACTGGTATAAAGAAACACTTGTGATACAGTTCAGACATTTTCTATCTTGGAATTATTCCTATATTTGAGAGAATTTCCAGGTATTTCAGAATTTATTGTCACATGAGTTTAAATGAAAATCTACAACCTCGTTGATACCAAGTAGTATTTGCATGCATAATATTTACAGATACAGAATCTAAATCAGTGGTAAATCTGATATTCTTTCCGGGGTGTGATCCTACCTGTAAAGCACACATAAATATTACCTATGTAAAATCATTCTCGAGCCAGTTCAAATGCCACTGTTGCTGACCATGTTATAGATGTAGATCTATTACACAGTCTGTGATGGTGAGTCTGTAGTAATTACTATGAAAGTTAACATTCAGTGTTTGAATTTTGAATTGCTTTTATTGTTGACCTTCTTTGACCAATCCACTGAAATATGTATGAAAAAATACATGTTAAAATACATAAGTTTCGTCAAAAGAGGTGTATTTTATAGGGAGGGACTGTACAATGCATTCTGCTTTGGATTGCCCATAGACAATTTTTGTAACCCAAGAGAAGGATCATTAGGCTGATTGTCGCCAAAGTTTGACCTGACATTCAGTAGTACTCAAACTCGCATTCCTTTTTATGTCTGGCTTGACAGAGCTCATGTACATCACAAAAAAAGTGTGAATTCAGTTTAAAGAGAGAACTTTGGTACTACGGAATTGCTGATATTTGTCCTCATAGCATCTTGTTTGGGCTAATATAGTAAGATGTGGGCATCATACAGAGTAAGCAAGAGAGATGCAACAGGAAGGGGCTTTACATCACTAACTCTCTGACACGAACAACAGGAAGAGGTTTTATGTTGATAAATAACAGATACATTAGAAACAAGTATTACATTGTGAATTCCATGACAAACAACCTAGGGAATGGTTTTACATTGTTTAACACCGTCTCTAGTTCAGGAAGACCTAGAGATGTTTGTTTTTATTGTAGACATTTTTATTTTATGTTTAGCATTCAATTATGTGTGAATTACGGTTCTTTTTCACTTTAAACATAACAGAAATGGATCAACATTGATGTTATATTATATTGTACGATGCAAAAAAATGTATTCTAACCCATACAACTGTTCCGAATAAGCCTTGGGATCTCATTACTAGTGGGCCTGCAAATTCCATTTTTGTGGAAAAACCTGTTTGCAGTTATAAATTTGTTGTCATTAACCAGTCTGGAATTTGTCAAGTGAGGTCACGTCTGATTACAGGAGTTACATTGTGGTAGTTCAAACATGCCAAACTATAACGTGTGACCATCAGAATCCACCTCTCCCGTTTTATTCATCCTACCTGTTAAATACCAATTTACAGGTCACTGTCATGAACAAAAAGAACAACTGCTTGATGTTGAAGCTGGTCTGTTAATGTGAACAGAAGCAGATTCATGGAGGCGATGGTAAGTGTTTGTGAGCACCAAGGGGTCCAGGGAGAGGTGGTAGAAACTCTATTCAATGATATATGTGTTACTCACTTGGGTCTGTAAGAAATTGGGGCATTATTTGAGAGGTGTTACAAATGGGGTGATAGTAGTTGCACCCTGTCCAAACAGAGACCCCACTCTAGTCAGGGTAAGGGTGTCACATAGCTAAGATAACCGCTGCTCACCTACTCCCTTGGTACCTTGGAATGAGCAGTCAGGCTTATCTCAGAGGCAATGTTTAAAGCATTTGCACATATTCATACAGGAACACACTGAAAACACTATAAATGTTGTCCCCATCAGTTCAGAAAAATAGCCAATATTTATCTACATAAAACAAGACTAAAACGACAAAACTTCAACATACATAAGCACAGATATAACTTTAAAAAGTTTTAAATCTGCTCAGTCCATAGGAATCTTTTGATGCATCACTTTTAGCACAAAGTACCTGGGATGCATCAAAACAAAGATGAAAACAGGCGCAGTGGAGGTAAGGCACCGGAAAGCAAAGTGATGAGTTGGTTCCTTATTCCCAGGGGAGGTGATGCGTAGGTTCCTTTCTGCCAGGGAGGTGATGTGTTGGTTCCTTACTGTCAGGGGAGGTGATGCATCAGTTACTTACTGTCAAGGGAGTTGATGTGTCAATCTTTGAAAAGGCAGCCTCGGTTTCTTACTGCTGGGCAATGTCAATGAAGAAATCAGTGCCAAGGGATGATGCTTTGAAAATTCTGAAGCGATGCATCGATGTGGCTGCAGTGGAGCAGGTGCTACGTCGGTTTCACAGCTGTGAAGCAGGTGATGCATTGCTTCTACATCCCCAAAGTAGGGGCTGCATCGGAGTTAGAGTGGATGCCACAGACGTCAGTGACACAGTGCCTGGGCTGCAGTGATTTTCCAGCTGCACTGCAGGCGCTGCATCAACTCTTTAGCCGCACAGCAGCAATGCATTTATTTTCCATCCACACAGCTGTGCCAGAAAAACGGGCCCTGAGAATCGATAAGTGAATGTTCTTCTTCAAAACACCAGATTCTACTTCCAAGGGCCAAGGGACTGGAGTTGGCACCTCTTGTCAAACCAACGGCTCTCAGCAGAAGAGCCCAGGCACTGGTAGGTGAAGTCTTTGATGCAACAAAGATTTCTTAACAGGAGGCAAGCACTCTCAAACTGATGGAGAACCTTGGAAGCAGGCTGTAGAAAGCAAATTCCGGTCCTTCCTCTCCCAGGACAGAAGCAGCAAGCAGCAGGCCAATACAACTAAGCAACAAGCAGAGTGCCAGTCCCTCTTTCAGCAAATAGCTCTTCTTCCTGGCAGAATGCCCTTTAGTCTAGAAGTGTTCTGATTTTGGGAATGTCAGAGGTCCAATACGTGTACCCCTTTCTGCCTTTGAAGTAGGTGAACTTCAAAGGAAAATATTTGTAGTGCACAAGGCCCTGCCTTTCCCTGACCTGACTCACACTACGGGGGTGGAGAAGGCAGTTTACTGTGACAGACAAATCCTCCAACAACTCTAGTTCAGGAAGGCCTATCAGCCTGGTGATTGCCCATCAGGATATGCAAGGCACACCTATGCTCCCACTTTGTGACTGTCTATAGTGAATGCACAAGAGCCCAACTGTCAGCCAACCCAGATGTGGATTCTATAGACAGGCAGAAGCACAGAATGGTTAAGCAAAAACCACTTTCTAAAAGTACAAAAACAAGGAGTTGATGGACCGAGCGCTGATATTTTTCAGACACTTACCACCCAGTCACAGATGTGGGATTAATCCATCATCAGTCTTTAGCTCAGTTTGCCATCCCTATTCGGACCCAGTCATTTGCAAATCAATCTTGACCCTGCTCCTTAAGGGACCTGTCCAGGCCAAACTGCCAAGCCAGGTCTTCCCTGGGACATACAATGTGTTGGGCTTACCTTAGGGTTGACTTACATGTAGTAAAAGGGAAGGTTTGGGCCTGGCAAGTGGATGCACTTGCCAGGTCAAAATGACAGTGTAAAACTGAACTCACAGACATTACGGTGGCTGGTCTGAGACATGTTTTCAGGGCTACTCACTTGCGGGCGCAGGCCCACTAGCAGCATTTAATTTACTGGCACTGGACATGCCGGGTGCACTTTACTATGGACTGACTAGTAAATTGAATATGCTAATTATGGATAAACAAATCATTAATATAATTTAGACAGAGAGCATATGCATTTTAGCACTGGTTAGCAGTAGTAACATGCCCAGAGTCCTAAAACCAGTAGAAACGAGGTAAAAAATAATAGGAGGAAGAAGGCGAAATGTTTAGGGATACCACTGCAAAAAAAATCCAGGTCCAACAAGAACGGTAGACAACCCACTCAAAAAAAATAAATGCAATCCTTGTCAGGGTGAACCACAAAAATTCACTAAATAAACCTGTGCTTAACCCTCTGGGTGCTTGGCACAAATCAGTCTGGCTAAGAGGTAATGTGTGAAGTATTTATGCAACAGTCAAGCAGTAATAAAGTGAAAACGCAACATAAAGAAAATCCCAAAACCAATATAAAAACACAGTGTACATTTTAATGAATGAAATGACACCAAAGTGACAAAACTCCAATCAGTAGAACTCTCAGGAACCTATCTGATTAGGTGAACCAGAAGAAAGTCACAAGTTCAGGTAGACCGCGACAAAGCATGGTTCAGATTCAGGGACAAGTTTCATCCCTCTAAAAAGGTATTTTCTCAATGCCACACAAAGAGCTGGTATTTGCGTTGGCGGGGGCTGCAAGGAGGTTGTTGGAGATGAGAGAAGTCGGTCCGAAATCACAGAGGGTCGCTGTTGTAGCAGAAAATGGTCAGTTGTCACTAAAAATTTGTATTTGGTGCAAGCTGTCATTGTTGACGCTAAGAGCAGGTCTTGTTCAAGTTTCATATTGGCAGTTGTCATGAATGGACGTTGTTCGCGTGAAAAGGAGGTCCTGCTGGAGCTCTTAGCAGTCATCATGGACAGTTGATGCTTGCTATGAAGAGGTCACTTCGCAGTCGTGAGGAGCCCAAAATGTCAGCATCATTGTAATTTATTCCATCAGGAGGAGCACTCCCGGATGCCATCCAAGGTTCCATTACTTTGGGGGCACCTTTTGGGGATTAGCACTCACTTCAGCAGAGGTCAGCTTCAGGGCTCAGGCAGGTCCAGGCAGATCCACTTGGGGCTTGCCAGCTGGGCAGTTAAAGTGAGTCCTCTGGAAGCCTGTTGTGTTCTGTCTTCCTGTAGCTCAAACAGGAGCTCAGTCACCATTACTTCTGGCGAGAGCTGCCATGGAACCAATTAAGGGAAAGTACAAAAGTTGAAACTGACTGGAGATGGCTAACATCTGCCTTGTCCAGCGACATACACTACTACTTCTAGCAGCAGTAACCATGCTCTAGAGAGGCACCAATACCTGAAGATCCTGTAGTTGAACTTTGCTGGGTTCTCAAGACTACTAACATTTTTATCTGCAAAGCTGCTCCTAATCAATGCCGATTAACTTTGTGTGCAAGAAACATAGTCCACATGCTTGATAATTATGCCTGTTTTCTGCAAGATAAATCAAGCTGCAAAAAAAATAACATCTCTGGGAGGCCATCGGGGGGGGGGGGTTGTATATATATGAATATTGCCATGGAACTAAAAGCTAAAGAAATGCTAGTCCCAGATGAAATGCTATGATTGATCATGTTGGATGGTCTGAGATCAAATGATTCCTAAAAAAGGATTTGGTTGACCACTCACTACTTCAACTGCTATGGATGTGAATGAGTAGAAAGGCTGATTCAGGTTGTGAAAAACAGGACACAGTGATATGCAACTATGCCAATAATGACATTATAATTTGCAGGGACTTTAACCTTCGACTCCTGGGAGCCACTCCGACTGATTGCTTACCAGCAATTTCTCCAAAAAGATTTGCTCTAAAGCTTCTAAAATAAATCTGAGCTTAAGTCCATCCAACACATAGTAGAAAATTCACCAGCATAACCAAAACCTCCTTAAACATTCAAGGAAACAAGTACCATTGATTACGTCTTCTTCTCAGACAAAAATATTGAGCATTTGGAGAGCTTTGAAATCCTCCCTTCCCAAGAGAGTGATCATCTCCCACTTTGCACAGTGCTGAACCTCAGCTCATTCAAACATGAAAACAAGAGAACACATTGGGTGGCTCAAAATGTGATGAAACTCTACACCTTATCCGTAGGAAAAAAAGAGGCTCAGTCTCCTCGCAAATACTTCGAGTCTGGAAATCTGCCACCGGCACGTCACTTATGACTCATAGCGGCAATCATGTACTGCCCAATTGGGAGTCCATTATCAAGAATATTAATCTTGCTGTAGACACCACACAAGTTTCCTGCCGGTTCCTAATAAAAATCCCTAACAAAATACCCTAAACCACAGAATTTGCAATTCAAGGCAGAGTAGTAGCAAAGGCTGAGCGACATAACAAAACAACAGAAACAACTTGTTTGGTCAATGCCTTTGAGCATACTCTCACTTGGGTAAACACAGTCAGGCTGACCTATGGGCATTTATCAAAAACTAAATGTGTCAGGAGTCCACCAGAAACAATATTTTTGATCAATGCTTATGGACAGAAAATGCCAAACAAAGCATGCTTCCCAGACTATTCCTCGGACGAGGAACTTTTATTCACAAACAACTCAATTCAAAGAATCCTGATCAAAATGAGAGTGATGAGCGCCCCTGGCCCAAATAGAATTCTAGCTCAAGTCTTCCAGGATGACATTGATCTGTGGTTTGCAATACTTCTCCCCCTATACTGTATATGCTCACTAACAAGTCAAGTACCAGAAAGCTGGAGGGCTCAATTTTGCACCAAATGTTCAGGAAGGGAGATAGGCAGAATCAAGCCAACTATGACCTAATTTCCCTTCTTGATATTGAAGCCAATGCATATGCCTCCACTCTTTTAAAAGACCTGAAGCACTGGGTGGCGGCTAATGAGATTGTGCCATTCTGTCAAACTAGCTTTAGGTCTAATTCTTCAACCTCAGACAACATAGTCACACTCTCCTACCTAATTCACCAAGCAACTAGTCGGAAATCTTCCCCCCTCTATTCATGTTTTGTTGAGTACTCAGCTGCCTTTGATTCAGCGGACAGAGGCAAATTATGGAGGAAACATCAATTCTGGGGAATCCAGAACAATGTGCTCAACGCGATAATATATTTGTGCTGTTCAAAAAGGGTGAGGGTCAAGATGTTCCAGGGGGTTATAATGAGAAAAAAAAACCACAGACAACGGATTGAAGCAAGGCTGTGTCCTTGCTGCCTTTTTATTCAAAATGTATACTGTGGCCAGGTCAGCAGCTCTAAAACATCCAACCTTATCCCACCAAAATTGGGGATGTCAAGATCACTATACTGCAATATGCAGATGATAGTGTTCTACTGGACCACTCTAAAATCGGGATTCAAAAAGCCCTAAATGCCCTTCACAAGTATAATAAAACAAACAAAATAAGGGCAAATGAGTCAAAAACAAAAGTTTGAATTTTTGGTAGGACAACTAAGATCTCAAACTATTGCTGGAAAATGAGCTCTATAAAAATCACTGGGACATGATAGTATAACTACCTGGGCATGTGGCTCTCTGCAAATGGCTGAACCAGAACTCACTTTAGCCACAACAAGGAAAAGGCCACATTAATCATCGCCAGACTCTGCCAGCTTAACACTGTACTAGAGAGCCCCTCTTCAGCTCCAGAGCGAAGGGTACTGAGGACAATCCTCTTTCCAACGATCATCCATGACCATGGAGCATTCCCGGGGAAATTCCCTAAAATTACAGAACACCTCAAAGCATACAAGAGGGTCTTCAGGATACCCCAATACACTAGGGGCTGCCTGATCAGACTTGAATTGGGCTTGGAGAGACAAGTATGGGACAATATGGGCGCTTTAAAAAAGTACTTTTACAGGTGCATTACGGCTGCGCCCAACACTTTGAAATTTGTTCTCCAGGACATATTTAAAACCATGAGTAGCCCTTGGTCCATCTTTCTAAATGAGTCATCCGATACCCTCCAAATAGACCTGCCGCTACTGAATAAGCTATTGCTCTCATACACAGCATTCAAGACCATCCTGAAAAAGCAGACAAAGGCCCTGTCAAGGTTAAGCGACATGTCAAATTTAAGAGCAAACCTATAGTAAAAGCACTGGCAATTTGGTATTTTCACCTACCCTGTTTGGGGCCGCAACCATACCTCCACTGCTCAATCAGGAAAGCCTACCTCAAACAAATCATAGTTACAAGGATATTTGGCCTGCAAATTAAAGAGACAAACCCAAACTGTCACGCCCTTTCCAAGATCGTGAACTGCAGGCTGTATGGTTATAAATCAGAGTCTTTTAACCACATATTGTGCTGCTGCCTAAAGCTGCTCCACACCAGGAGCAGACTATCAAAGCTGCTTTTCCTACGCCTCAGCATAAGAACCTGCAACAAGGTTAGGAATTTTGTTTTTACCACAATGGGGTCAATTGAACTAGCTCAATTTAGAAAATATGTCAGAATGGTACAGTGCCACCTTTGATGACCCCGAAAAGACTGCCCAAATCTAAATTTGGAAAAACTAAATCCGACCTCATGAAGCTCCAAGTGGCTGCAGCCTAGAGTGCTTACTACGTGCAAGTTCTCTGACATTATTCTAACATTGTCTTACACCTGCATACAATCATGCACAGCATTAGAGTGCAGCAACTATTATTCCACTTCTCCCTCATGGGTGTCATCGAATAAATCTTCCTGCCATGGACTGAAGTCCCTTAAATAAAACTGTGCACTTTACAGTTGATTTTTTACCATATTGCTTTTTTGTTCAATGTTTTTCTTAGGTCTTTTACATTATTTCAACACTCTCTGTCTTACTATGTATGCTTTTTGGCTATCACAAAATATAGTGTTACTTGCTAAGGGCTTAAAACACCCACCTTTTCAAGTAATGGTGGACCTACAGTCACTTTGGCAACTCCTGAGTATGACTTGGTTTGCTCCTAATCTTCATAAAGAGGAAGGCTTTATTTGAATGTATTTTAATGCTTTTATGTGTTGGTATACCTTATATATTGCTGAACTTACATATATATTGTAAAGATTTAAATTAATCATACAATAAAAGTTATTGAGTGACTGACACTGGTTGATCTGTTAAAACTGGAACATATTTTCTAAGTACACAGAAAAGCAGGTTCATACTCTTAGTCACAGTATTAACTTGGGAGTACACATGTGAAGTGTTGGACTTGGCCGTTTTTGCAGGGGCATCCCAAAACTTTTTGCCTTTCTCCTGTTTTTTTCCTGACCTTTTTTTATTGGTGTTCTGACTCTGGGCTCTTAACCACTGCTGATCAGTGCTAAAGTGTTTGTGCTCTCTCTTGTAAACTTGGTAAGATTGATCGACACCTGTTTGACATATTACATTTATCTGTAAGTCCCTTGTACAGTGGCTTCCCACATACCACGGGCCTGCAAATTAAATGCTACTAGTGGGCCAGCATCACTGCTTGCGCCACCCACCAATGTAACCTCTCAAACCTGTCTCAGGCCTCAGCCTCTGCAGGGCCTGCGCGTGCAGTTTACATCCACAGTGACATGACATGTAAAGTGGTTGCCACATCCGAAACTCCCCTTTTAATACACCTAGGTCATCCATAACATAGCCCCTAGCTAGCCCTATTGGTAGGGTAGTCTGAAGGTAAAAGGTAGGACATCTGCCTTTCATTGTGTGGCATGTCCTGGTAGTGACAAACAGCCTGTTTGGTTTCTCACTGCTGTGAGACGTGTTTTTCTCATAGGTGTGCGTTGGGAATTCCCTGATATGTGTTTCTGTGGTAATGCCTGATATGAGCGGGGTAGCGTGGCCATGTTTGGTATGTTTGAAATAGTAGTAATAAATCCTGCTCACTGGTGAAAGCGGATTTGTCATTACTATTTTAGAAATGCCACTTTTAGAAGTGGGCATTTATATGTGTGATTAGTACTTGTGCCCTGCCTGGATGTGTATTCACTGTCTGGTGTAGACTGACAGGAGAGAGGGGATGTGCATTCACTATAGACAGTCACAAGGGGGGTTGAACTGTGACCTGCCTTTCCTGGGTGACTCAGCGCTAGGCTGAATAGACCTTGGCTACATTTAGAGTGGCAGGAGAAGTTCCACTTGCACCTGAATAGGTCTGGTCTGCATTTAGAGTGGTGGGAGGAGTTGCACCTGCACCTGAATAGTGCTGTGCCTGACTTTTACAATATCGTCTCCTCCCAGCTGTAGGGCGCATGGGGCCAGGGCTTGTGATGTGAATAGGGTTGTTGCGTACTTCTGAAAAGTGTGCGAAGTGTCCCCAGAACAAATACTTTTGACTAATAAGTACCGGGGTTGTGACCCCATGATGAGAAACACTGTGTGGATTTCTAACCAGTCGCTGCTGGCTCTACAGACTGCACCTTTGCAGGTAGATTTCTGGATGAACCGCCATTAGACTTGATTGCTTGAAGTACTGTCCTGCTGCTTGCTGGCCTGAGAAAAGGACTACAAGTCTTGCTACAAACAACCTTGTACTGCCTGACTGCACCCTGTTGTTGGTGCTGCCAGTGTTCTCCCAGGAGGCCCAGCATGTGAGGAGTGCTGGTAGCTGAGCCTGGGCCCTGCAACCAGAGCACGTGGGGAGTGCTTTGTTGAACTGCAGGAAGCACTTATCGAGCACTGTGTTTTTCTTTTCCCCTCATGTTTTTGGAAACGCATGTGAGGAGTGCTTTTGGATGCTCTGCAGCCTGTACAATGCTGCAGTTCCCTTGTGGTGTCTGAGCGCCCCCCCCCCTTTGCCCAATCCTCCTGGTTGCAGCCAACTGAAGTATGGTGGTGCCTTCACAAGCACTTTAATGTGCTCTAAAGAACAGGGAAGAGGCAGAGGCAAACCGCCCCTCTTTCAAGTGAGGGCAGCCGCATTGCCTGGTGCTGCCTAGCAACGGACTGAAGCAGAGTGTGGCCCTGCCAGATTCCTGGGAGTGCGAGGCCGTGTGCTCCAGGTAGCAAGAAGAGTCAGGGTGTTGGCGGGCATCCAACCCGGCTGCCGAGATTTCCTGATGTCATAACCAAGAAGCTGATGGGTGTGCCCCGCAGAGAGGAACAGTGCCTCCTGCCTGAGACAAGGGGGAGAGCTTCATGTGCGGCCTGATCTGTCAGTGGCCCTGGCCTGGCCGAGTGAGTTCCTTCTGCACATCCCAGCTGCACCGCACCCAGGGGCACCTAAAATTAGGGGTCATTCTGCCTGCGGGAGACCAAGCGAGGTCTCCTCACCGAAGGTGGCAGGGCATTCCCACCGCCATCCTGATCTCATCCTGGGGGCATTTTCCTTTTTGGTTGGCAATTGTGTGGGGTCACAGCTGCACCACACTGACGTTTTTCAGTGTGTGCGCCTTTCCCACTGTGTTGGAATGCACCTTGGGGGCACTTGCCTTCATTAGGGGCTGACCGGGGAACTACCACATTCACCGTAATAGGTGAACAGGGGAGCCCTGCCACCTACATGCTTAGGATAATTTCTGTATTATGGGTATTAGGAGCACCAAAGCGTTGTGCCTTATGAAGTCAGGGTGATCCTGGACTCTACCTCATATTATTCAGTGATTATATGTTTTTCCTCATCACATGTTTCATGTGTTTGTGGCCATGCTTGGGGATGAGGTGTTTCATTATGTAATGGTGATATTCTAATGTGTGCAGTCTACAAACATTTACTTGATTGCACTAACTTATAATGTTATGACAACTGCCCTATGGCAAAGTGATTTTATAATCTATTTGAGCCGACTGGATGTCCGTTTTTAGGGCGTAGATGGACATTTAAATACTCTATCAGATTACTCGACTTGCAGGTATTTCTTTTAAAAACACCACTGAATTGTATTCATTTCATTGAGCCATATTGTTTTTACTCTTGGATTTAGGGAGTACAGATACCTGTGCTTGCTCCTGCGAGTGTCTTTGCACATAGCACTTTCTTCTCTGGGCTGTGTTCGCGGTCCACTGCGGCAGTTTCCTGCCGATTGAGTGGAGGAATGATGCTCCTCCTACTTGGGCTACACCCACTTCCGGCAGGTTGCCGTGCTAGTGGCTGTTAGCTCTTTCATTCTTCTATTTAAACTGCATGCTGCGTTGGATGCGCAGCAGGCGCACCCCGGTGCGCCGAAGGTACGCCAAAGGCAAGCCCGTCTGCGCCGGTCCACATCCTGAATGTAGCTAGGGCCAGAAATGCTGCTTATTCCACTCCAGGCCTCTTCTACACAAGCCAACTTACTAGCACTTAATACACAAGCTAGTAAGTGCGAGGTTTATTTCCAAACTGAAATAATTAATGGCCCATTAACCTGCCGGGAGTGCAGATACAAGCTTAAGTACAATCCCAGCCCCTCATCTGACCATGCCCCTATTGCTGACTATAAAACTGACTCAAAGCAGCTGCGTTGCTTCCTAGTCAATCCCAGATCATTAGCCAAAAATGCACTACACATTTATGATTCACTAGTAAATCTCAAAATAGACTCTCTTCATCACTGAAACAGAACTAAAAGATTGTTCTAACCCTGATGTTATGCAAGCCCTCCCACCAGGATATACCATATCCAGACAAGATAGAATTGGGCAAAGAGGAGGGACTGGCAATAATTCACAGGAACACACTGAAATGTTCCATATTTAATATCACAGATTTAAAAGAGGCAGAAGTGTTGGTTTCTGTCTCCAACCAGATAGGTCATTGTCCTTTGCTGGGGCCTTGATCTACAAACCTCCAGGGTCCAGTCTCAAGTTTCTAGACACCCTGGGGGAAAGCATGAGCTCCTAGTTGTCCGATGCTCCAACTTTACCATCTTGGGAGAGTTTAACATACACCTAGAATCAAGGAAATTGTAAATACCCTGGGTCTGAAACAGCAGATAGAGGGGCCCACACACTGCAGGACACACCCTGGATGGACTATGCAAGAACTCCACCAGTCTTAAAGTAGACCCTCCAGTCACAATAACCTGGCCAGATCGCAAGCTTATTCTTTTTAGAATTGACTGCTCTACCACACAACCGGTGAATAACCCCAGGCAATCTGGCCTCACACTGAAACAAAAATGGAATAAAATGCTAACCAATCCAAATTTGCATGCCAATGCAGAATTAGGTAGATCCACTCTAATAAGGGACCCCTCAACAGATACACACTTTTTTAATGATTGGATGTCCTTACTAGCTAACATCTTGGAGCCACTCGCCTCTCTTAGGAAAAGCTCCTTTATTAAAACTCTGCTCCCTGGTTTACTCCTCTTCTAAAAGAACTACAAGGCCAATGCAAAAAATTGGAACGCATCTGGAGGAAAAATTAAAAACTAGAAGAGCTTTCCACTTTTAAAACAGCACTCAAACAATATCATCAGCAAATCCGAATAGAGTTGAAGGCACACTATTCCAATCTTATCAATAAGGCAGCGTCCAATCAGAAAATCATTTTCATTATCGTCAAATTTTTCACTGATCCAAAAATGCTAGAACAGGAAATTCCTCCCTCACATGGATTATGTGACCAGATTGCTGACTTTTTCTACAAGAAAATCGTGGACTTAAAAAATGACTTTACGGAAAAGATCTCCTCGCCTTTTGAAGCAGCTATCTTAGAAAACAGAATAGAGCACAACTGCTTCAAGGTGATTAGTCTTGAACAGTCCCGGCAAGCTATTCTCTACGGCAAATCAGGTTTTCCTCTTGATCCCAGCCCCCCAAAAATCCTACATGCACTCTTTGACATCATAAACCCTACCATTAAACAAATAATCAACTCCTCCTTCAAGCTAGCAATAGTTGGAAAATTGCTGCTGTCAAACCCCTCCAAAAAAAGAAACTACCAGACCCTACCACTCACTCTAATCTCAGACCCATCTTGCTGCTACCATGTCTGAGTAAAATAACAGAGAAACTAGTCAAAACACAACTTAATCATTTTCTGCAGGAAGCCAATATCCTAAACCCCACGCAATCGGGTTGTAGGCCTGGTCACTCAACAGAATCGGTGCTGCTTCATACCACGGAAACCTTAAAGTTTGCCCTAGATCAGGCAAAAGATGCAGTACTGATTCTGTTGGATTTATCAGCCGCATTCAATACGGTCTCCCATGACACTTTGAGAGACAGGCTTGCGGATAGTGGCATTACTCACAAGGCGTTGGCCTAGCTAACATCCTTTTGGGAAAGCAGGCGACAAATAGTAACATTAGGCAACTACAAATCAATAAGAAAACAGTTGCCATCAGGAGTCCCACAGGGCTCGGCCCTGAGCCCAACTCTTTTTAATCTTTCATGAGACCGCTGCTTACCCTGATTGTTTTCTTTGATATCGAACCTATCTCATACACGTACAACACCCACCTAATCCTCACCCTTGACAAATAGTCCAAAGCAGCCGGAAAAAAATTCCGGTGCTGTCTATCCGCAGTCATGGACGGGATGAAATCAAACACCTAAAATGTAAAAGCCAAAAACCAGAAATCATGCTGCTTGGGAAATCTAATATCTTTATGTCCAAACGGTGGTGGCCGACGAACATGGCTCCACCTCCCAACAGTGTAAACACTGTGAGGAATTTAGGGATGAGATTCGATTCTGCACTGTCCTTCCACCAACAGGCCCTCGCTGTGGCAGGCACATGCTTCCACATGATAAAAACCCTCAAAAATGTTTCTTGATCTACTCACTGTCACTACTAGGAAACAGTTTCAGTAGCACTAATCCTGTCAGCGCCTCTAGGCAGCAGCAAAAAAGGCAGTTCTGAAAAGACTAAAAATAGTCCAAGATGTGGCAGTCCAGCTGGTATTAAAACTACCTAGTGGGTCCTCTTCTGTAGCAGCACTTAGAACACTTCATTGGCAGCCCATACTTGAAAGGAATCTCATTAAAATTGTAATAATCATCTCCAAGGCCATCAGGGAAATGGGACCAAAATATCTAAGGTCCAGAACCAGACCAAATATATCACTCAACGACTCTTGCGGCCATCCTCCGAAACTTTTCCAGCACCTCCCCCTTCCACCTGACATCCAGAGGGGGAAAGTCAATAGCAGTCTTTGGAATAAAAACTTGGAATTGCCTGCCCACTCAGCTGAGACTGGCGCAGTCTGAACCTATGTTAAGAAAACTAATCAAAACCTGGATTTTTGCTGCCCCAGTTCACACAGTGCTAATCCCTACATCCCCTATGCGCTAACTAAGCTCTTCACCTCAGACTTCCATGTGTCCGCCAGCGCCAAGATGCTTCTTGGAGTGAACGTTGTGATTTATAAATGCTCCCATTCATTCATTACAAATGCCTAATGGCACAGTAATATATGTGATTATTGTCTAAAGCAAAAATAATCTAATCAAGATGATGTGGGCCAATACTTAAGGTGCACTGGCAGGCTATTCAAACCACATCAACAATTGCTTAAATGTTCATTTGATTACGCTCTACTTCTAGTGGCCCATCGTCTCCAACCACTGATCCATGAAAGCATGTTAATACAAGAAGGAGCATATAAATAATGCAATGATTTAACAATAAAATATATTGTATAATCCTGAGTATTGTCCAAAAAAAACTCTTCCAGTAGAGTAAAGTCTGATTCTTTGTCTTTTATTCGATTATTTCATCATTTCAGTCAACTTCATTCGATTATTTCATCATTTCAGTCAACTCCATCATTAAGTTATTACAGTAAACAGCCGACGCATTTGTCCCCATCTGGGACATCATCAGGGCTGTAAAGCAAATAATAAATAATCAAAAAATCAATCAAACAATACACGACAGAATTCAAAATGTAAATTCGATCAAAATGAACAGTGGCAATGGCGTATGGTACACACTTCACAAAACACCACTTCAGATCACAGAATTTTATAAATCTGCCTATTGAACATTCTTAACATTCCAATTATAAAAGTGTGTCACTGTGATCATAAGCATGAGGAAACAAACAATTCTTGATATATTTTGTATATTGTTTTCAGGCAGAGAGTTATATCACAATTACAAATTCTTATATTTCGTATTACGAATTCTTGAAGCTAATCGTACACTCTACACATTGCAAGTTGAGTATTTGAAACTAAGATCCACCAAGGCTCACCTATTCCAGTGTAATTAGTTCCACATCAAGATCTGATCTCATATTATACACAGCAAATTCTTAAACACTCTTCTTGTGCGCAAATCGAATCGAATGAAGTTGACTGAAATGATGAAATAATCGAATAAAAGACAAAGAATCAGACTTTACTCTACTGGAAGAGTTTTTTTTGGACAATACTCAGGATTATACAATATATTTTATTGTTAAATCATTGCATTATTTATATGCTCCTTCTTGTATTAACATATTGTCTAAAGCATTTTATGAACAATACAAATGATATTTTCATATAACCTTATGGGGAGTCTCGTTTTAAGATGTGCCTAGTTGGGGGTTGTGTGTGTGTGTGTGTGTGTGTGTGTGTGTTGCAATTTTATATAGCATGAACACTGCCCTAAAAGCAAAGGAGTGCTCTACATGAGAACCAGTTCACATTACAGAAGTTCAGATTCATTTTATTCTAAGCAGAGGAGATTAAGGGACAGATGTATGACGGTTTTTAGCATGCGCAAAAGGGTCTTAGACCTGTTTGCGCATGCTAAAAACCATGGGCCCATGTACAAACAGTATTTTGCGAGTCGCAAATAAATTGTGACTCACAAAATACTGTTTTGCGACTCGGCATTTGGAAGAGGCATTCACTTCCAAATATCTACTCCATAGCCATGTACTAATGTTTTGTGACCGCAATTGCAGTCACAAAACACTCCCAAATTACCACCTACTTCAAGTAGGTGGTAATGCATTTGCAAATGGGAAGGGGTCCCCATGAGACCCCTTTCCCTTTGCAAATGTATGCAAAAATATTTTTTAAGGGAAGGCAGTGGTCCCAGGGACAACTGCCTGCCCTTAAAAAATTATAGAAAAACCTTTCTTTATTAAAAAAAAAAAATGCGTCCCGTTTTCCTTTAAGGAAAACGGGCTACATTAAAAAAAACTGCTTTATTTAAAAGCTGTCCCAGATATGGTGGTCTGCTGAGCCCAGCAGGCCACCATCCCTGGGAGGGCCAGCCATTCCAATGGGGTCGCAAAATGCGAGTGGCTCATTAATATTCATGAGCCTCACATTTTGCAGCCCCATTGGTAATCGCAAATATTATCCAAGACACTGTTGTACATGCCAAATAGCGAGTCGCAAATTGTGAGTTGCAAAAGTGACGCAATTTGCGAGTCGCTATTTGGCAAGTCGTACATCTGGCCCTGAGTGATTTGCACAGAACCAATGCTGGGACTCAAACTTGGTTTCACATATCCAAAGTTGGCAGCTCCGGTTGCTCGTCCACATCCATAGTTCTCAATTTATGTGTGAAAGTTATACACAAGTGGGATGATAATGTATGAGAAAATATAGGGAGCACATGCGCTATATAAAATGGCTTTGTGAAGTAAAAAAAACTGCTGCAACAAAATACTGAAAGGTTCACCTGGTGTCTTGCTTGGGAATACTTGCAAGTGTTTGTTTTCAAACTGGACTTAGGGACACAGTTCAGCACCTTTTCACCACTGATGCTGGAACAATTTCAGCAAGGGGATTCTGACATCAATACTGTATCACTGAAGTCATAGGGATTGTGAATAACCCTATCTTCAATTAAAGAGTAAAAGGTGTATTCAGTAGGGGCGGGGTAAGGGTGTAGTATGTAGCTGGTAGAGTACTTTGGTACTTTGATAGTGTGCTACCTCACAATGGTAAATAATAAATTACTAAAGCATTGTGAGGTAGCACACTATCATGTACAGACAGCACATTTTCTATTGAAATGGCCACAAACGTTTCACAGACATGCAGTCTTACTGATAAAACTATGTAACACACAAATAATAATGTGGGGAAATCGAGTTTCAGTGAAAATGTATCATTTACACATCACCAATTAAATGTGTCTTGATCTGTTTTGATCCTATTAAAATCTATATTTCCATCACTCCTCAGAATTTTTAAAAAAAAGGGTTTTAATTTTGCTTTCCTGAATGCTCATATATTCTGAAATGTGTGTACAGTTCATTTACAGGTATTTCATTTTGTGTGTGTGACAATAAAATTACATCTTACACCCTTTCCTTTCACACTCTTTACCCCAGCAAGACTGTCACTTAGTTAATTTTAAAAACTCCTCTCACTTTGCAATCACAGAAAGAAAAGTGTATACAAATCTCCAAGATATAAGAATAGGCAGCAATTTGTCAGAAGAAATAGGGCCATATGTATCAAGCAAAATTGCGATCGCAAATACTGAAATTCGCAGAATTCGGCGTTTGCGATCGCAATTATGCTTAGTGGTATGTATGAGGCAAATCTGCGGGCAAAATAAGAAATCGCAAAATTTGCGATTCCTTATTTTGCGATTGCATTTAAGGAATCGCAAATTTTGCGATTCCTTAAATGCAATGTAAGAAGCACCAAAAAAGTGCAATTTGGCATTAAGGAATCGCAAATTACCACCAACTTCAAGTTGGTGGTAATTTGCGATTTCTTTGAAAAATGCACTTTTTTGCATTTTTCAAAGTGCAATGTGAAGCACATACATGCCCTTAGGGCATGTATGCGCGCCACATGTGCACCCATGCTTATTTCAGGGATACAACAGGGTGTCCTTTTGACACTGTTGCACCCTTGAAATTGCATTCTCAATTTGCGATTCTCTAATTGCTAATTGCAAATTGAGAATGTATTCCCTTTCATTCCTATGGGCCTCTAGGCCCATAGGAATGAATGGGGAGGTATTCCTTAATTGCAAATCGCAATTTGAGATTCGCAATTAAGGAATATGTAGGATTCACAACATTTATTTCAAATCCTACATACATAGCATTTTGCGATTCTCAAATAGCGATTCGCAAAAAATCGCTATTTGAGAATCGCAAATGAGAATTTTGATACATATGGCCCATAGCCTGATATTTGACCTCTATCTTTGAAGCAGAAAAATGTGACAAGATAAATAGAAAATGTAAAGGCATCTCTATTTGGTGCTCTTTCGCAACCCACCAGAAATCAGCTGGCAACCCATAGAGAAATGCTGCTATAGCCTATAAAGTGCACACTATCACTTACACGTCATTTACCTGGTAACAAAGTCTTTGTTAAATCTGTAACAGTCTTGGCAAAGAGGTTCCAGATTTGAGGTGCAACCCAAGACTGCAGGCCTTCAGGGGAGTGGCAGGGACACAAACCTTTGTGAACCTTAGGCAGAGCATATATAGTTGGAGTATGCAGTTTCTTCATATTTAAGATGTCAAATTCCATCTGCCAGATGTGTCCATATTTTTTAATCCATTGAGTGAGTGCTAGAATGTTCTAAGGTAAAGGTCAGATGTGTGACCGCTTTTTAGAAAATGTGCAAATGTGTAATTAAGGTGTGAAAATTATTTTTCAATATTAATGATTTTAATTATGCATTGAGTCGAAACCTATGAACTTATAAATTTCAACTTGAAATAGATTTGCTATATCACTCGATAGTGCATTTTATACTGTTAAGAATTTAGCCCCATCTTTGTACGAAACATAATTTCTTTGAATGTTAATGCAGTACTGGTGTTTTTTTGCTCATCATGCTCCTGCTTATTACTCCTCCCAATCAGTATCCCGCAGAAAGTCACTTCTCCCATCATTTCTGTGGAACACCAAGTGAATGACATCAAAGGTGTGAGAATGGGCCACTGTATTAGGAAGTGTGTAATGAAGTTTCCATCACGTACCCAAAGTATCATTTTCAATGACTTCTGTTGGAAGTTCTGTTGTAAGCATACTAATTATAGGTCCCACTTTTGGAGAAATGTTTCATTTTGTGTTGTACATCTCCTGAGTGCAGTTGCTAAGGGAGAAGGTGAAAGATTTCTTTTACCTTAAGAAATGGGTTAGTGCTAAAGATGTAAAGCATTACATTGTTGTTCTTGATTTGCCAAGCAACCCTAACCATTATAATGCCATGCTGAATTTGCCAAATGTATGAATAGTTTAGGAGAAATGTGTATTGACTCTCCTGGATCTTGAGACACAGTTGGCTTTTTGGGCATTTAATATTTGGCTTTTTCCTAATGGGCTTTTTAGTTTGTTGGGTTCTTTGAGAAATGTGTTTCTGGGGTAGGGCTTGCCGAGACTTCGTCCATTTGTTCTTAGATTTTTTATTGGGATGCTGTCAGTACTCCTTATGAGTTTGACTTCTGGGAGTTTTGAATTGATTTGCTTAACTAAAGGTTTTTACTACCCTCATGATTTTGTATTTCTGTATTTGGGCCTTTATGGAGAATCACATATTTTTCTCTGTGCCACATTTATTAACAATTCTGTAAGAAACCCCTTTAGTGCCTTATTTCTGATCTAGAACTCATTTATTAATGCTTCCATATTTATTCAGCTTTAACTGTGCTAAATTGTGAGATTTTGTGTTGAGTAGTGTAGTCTCTTACCACAAGATCAATCGGCTATTTGGAGCTGAAACTGAATAGGTAAAATACTGGATGTCCAAATATGAGGGTTCAGATGATTATTGAGGTTCAGCTCCCACACATAAATGAGTCACAGGTCTATTTCTTACAGACTGTAGCATTACTCATTACTCAGTTGTCAAAGGTCTCATCATTATATATGGGATAAAATCCCCCTGCCATACATTGTATGGATATTGCATGCAACAAGGAGTTCCATAATCATATAGATGAATGAGGCTGAATGCCGAGTTCCTTAGTAAGGTTACAAGACTCTGAGGTGACCTGCTATATCTTTTTATTGTACAGCAGAGGGTATTTTATACCTTATATTACCTAGTCACAACATCTCAGATCGTTCAAACTGCTCCAGTGCTTGGAGTCTTGCTCTTTGAGGCATGACAAATAAAAGCAGAACCTGTCCTCACCAAACCATGGTTGGCAGTTTTTGCCAAAAGATTTTTGAATCAGTTTTATGTAAGTCAGATTTTTAAAATGCTGTTTTGGACTATGGAGAGATTCTATTGTTTGTGCAATTGCCTAAAGTGTGGAAAATATAAAAATATTGACATAAATATCGCCTTTCTGCTTTTCATTTCAGAAAAAAACATATAAGAAGAAAGGAAACTGCTGTTACAATTATACTCTGTGACCTGCCATGCAGTCTTGCTGCTGGCTCTGGCAACAGGCACTGTGGCATCAGAATTCAACTGTAATAACTTATTACAGTTGAGCAGCTATCTATTATCTTTATTACAGGCAACTAGATGTGTCACAAGTTGCCTGTAATAAGGAAATTAGAGATGGTCTTTTATACATTTATACAGGTATTAGATGGTACAATGTATAATAGTTTAATTTATGTTGAATGACTATCCCTCCCCTTGAGCTTCTGGTTTTATAGTAGCAATGGATTGCACTTCAGATAATTAAGTGCCTTACATTCCTCTTTTGAGATATGTGTTGTAGTGATTGATTTTCAATTCTTGTCTGCATGAGTGATGTCTGTGTTGAGAATGTGTGAAGTGTGTGAAATGTTTGGTGTGTTTTCCACATTGGTTTGTTGGGGGAAAGCAGACTCCAGTATAGTCTGGGGAAGAGTCACCATGCTCCTTGTGGGGTGTAACCTAGATCCAGGCCTGGTCCTACCAGTTAACCTTACCTGTCACTTGTTACTTTATATGGGACTGATGTTAATAAACTTATTTATTACCTACTACTGTGTGCATAGCCTCATTTTAACAATCTTAACAGATATTGTACAGTTTCTTAAGGACCAATTTTAGAAAGTTAACAATTCCATGCGGTGTAGAGTGTGGAGGTAAGTTAAAGCTGAAGGGTTACATCGTCCTGTGAAATCTGTAATACCTATACAAATGGTGATTCTTAAAAGCCCAATCTCATTTTCCTGAAAAGCATCACAAAATCCCAGCTTTTTGCACAGTCCCCAGCACCCTCTGAAAAGGGAAATTGGTATTTCAAAGAAAAAGATAGCCTCCTTCCGTTCTAGAACTTTAGTTAGTTCATTGTTGTCTAATATGTTAAAGAAAGCAAAAACAACAATGATGTTCTATATTTCCTACTACATTATGTACATAACTCTTTACTGAAGATCTTAGTTCCAACCTGGAATCATTACTTCCAGATCTATCGTTACTCACATTACTGGACACTTCTCCAAAGGTGCAAGAGGTGAGGAGTTGAATTAGGAAAACAATACCAAAAATTGAAATATAAAAGTATCAACAATGCCTACAGACAGGATTGGGTCTCTGGCGACGTCCTAGGGTATATACATCCTTAAGGTTATAGTGGCTAAACATGTGCTTAGAGGGATATTATTTCCCGGTGTCCCAAGTGCAGCTTTAAGATATTCCAGAAAAATAGGTGACACCAACATCCAGGTGGTAACATGCTGCTGACCTTTATATCTCAGACCTTCTTTTCTTTATCATCTTTTATCCACGTTTTTGAGGTATTTGGGTCCTCAACTGAAGACATTGAGCTTAACTCCAACATGTTAGTCATCTATTCAAGAGAGCCAACTGCCCCAGTGTGCATTGGCAGTTTGTAATTAGTCAAAGGTATGTGTGTCTCTGCAAGCATTGCACTACACATGAAGGTTGAACCAGTTAGTCCTCACACACATACACAATACTGGTAATAAGGGGTATCTAAAACATTTTTGTGGCTCACAGTGGGCTAATGGTGATGTTGTTATGCAAGCACATTTTGGAGCCTACACTAAGCCATGCTCATTGCAAAAACCACTTAATCACTTCATGTGACCATGGTGTCCATGCCCCATGATGGAACATTTATATGAGTGCTTCAGTAGTTGTTTGATGGTGGTAAGGATAGATTACGGCACTGTGGAATAGTTGTGCAAATAGACAGGCCGCAAACAGTGGGTCACCATTAGTGCATTAGCTGTTTGTAGCTAGTCTCTGATTTTTCAGGAGACATATGTACTGATTGTGCAAGAAGCAGATTCTCCAGTTTTAGTAGTTGCAGAATGACCTGCCCAATTAATATAAATTAGGAAATGTCGCAAATTAAAAATAACATCAACATCAGACCACCATCCCTTTGTTTGCATTCACAAACAGGAATTTCTAAAGGAATGGTGCTACTTTAAAAAAAAATTCCAGTATGAGAATGTTTCACAGGGAGAAGTCTCCTGTACCACTACCTGCTCATCAAAAGACCATCCAATACGATTTCTAAAGGGGAAGCTGTCCAATGGGGATGGCATCCCCTTGGTAATCTGTTAACACCATATTACAGAAGAGTCTATAATATTTCCCTAGCAGACAGCTTACCACTAGACCTGACTGCTAGAGCAGGGCTCTATGCCTAGCATACTGAGAAATGTGATATGTTACTGAGCACTTTTTAAGGAATTTGAAAATGTAAATGCAAACAAGAAATATTTCACTATACTATTTAACATTATACGAAAGAACATTTAAGGGGATAAAGACCATAAGTGAAATATAATAAATTGGAGGGATTACTTGTCCATGTGGCCCTGAGTAGCGATAGGTTATCATTAAACACATGTTGACCCAATACTTAGAAACTAAAGCAAGGAAAATACTGTAATCTATGCATGTTTGGTTTTTTATCCCTCAAATGCATTTTCTATTTTGGTAATACTTCTTTGAGTGGTGGCCACAATTGTGATTGCAAACCACTGCCAAATTGTACTGTGATTCACAATTAGAAGGAGATGCCCTTTTCATGTCCCATTTTAATTGTGATTTGGAATTAGTCGTAAGGCCATTTTGGATTAGGAAAGAATAAATTGCAAAAGGGGTTTAGTAAATTGTAAAATCTGATGTTGCGGTCGCACAACCTGTGAATTTGACCAGGTTTTGTGACCGCTAAATAGTTTTAGTACATCTTCCCATAAATTGCTTCTCATTACAAAAGGCACGACATGCAGAAGATAATCCTAACCGTTCCGAACATTGGCAATGATATGACCACACACCAGAAGTATCAGCTGTGAATGCGCACTTTGATCCACCATTAAACATGGATTATCAAAGGATCATCCTGTAGTCATGGAAAGCAAGTACCTGGTATGCCAAAGTATGTTATTTACTTACAAAAGATGGGAATGGTTGTGAATCCAGAGGAGTTATGATTTAAGCTATAAAAAAACAGCAGCATTACAGGCAAATTTGAGGTCAGAAACTTCAAGAAGAAGACAAGACGTCAATCCTTCTCCGGTTATGCCTCACTGGTATGGACCTCCAATCCAGGGCAAGGATACTTCGAGAAGTTCTAGAAGAAGCTGAACACACATCTCTTTAAAAAGATCATTTCATTGTGGCTACCAGGTAATTATCCCAACTCAAGAGAATCCACACACTTGCTCCTGCTCTTTCTCTGCAACTCTTTAGCCCCTTTCCTAGTGTGTCCCAAGTCACGTCTCTGAAACTCAATACCCCAATCTGTTGTGGAGCCGCACATTTGACTCCTCGTGATGTGCTCTATTCTCTTTTGTAGACCCCTCATTTCCCCAGTGCTTAACATTTCGCACAATATAAACCTCTTACACACATATGTGGACCTGTGGATGAAGAGCAAGTCATGGGGACTCCTAACAAAATAACTTCACCACTTCCATTTTGCACTTATCACTATATAAAACATTTGAAGTCGGCCCCCTTGTAACACACCTCCTAAGGTCTTTCCATACTGCTTTTCATCCAGGTTAATTAAGAAACTCTATTGCAGTCAATCCCCCTTTCGTGGTTTAAATAATATATGCCTAGGTTTTTGCTTCCCTCCCCCACATCCCTTTCACTTTTCCTCCTGATCTTTCCAGATTGCTGTGCACTTGCTCTCTATGATAGCATAACGTAGGCATGGTGCTAGGCAGATGCAATTAGACTGAGGACTTGCTGAGCATGGCAAGCATTTGTTTCTGGTTTGGGTTCCAATCAAACTGCACTGCCGTTTCAGAAATTGAATGTATCAGATCAATTAAGTTCTCCAATTTGTCTTCATTTTAACTCCATGCTAGCTCCAATACTCTTTGTCCATATTTCTTTTCTTCCATATTTTCTTCAAATCATTTTATTCATTCCATAACCATGCCAATCTTTTTGCATAAACGGGAAGGACACCAAAATATTCCACATGTTCTTCTTTATTTTAAATTGACCCAATGCACTTCAGGAAGCCATCTTCCCTTTGTCAGGGGTATCCACCATATACGGTTGATGTTTGAATGCATCATTCATGCTGATGGCAATCACTGTGGTGTGAGGTGCTATTGGGTCTAGAGAAGACAGCATGTTCCTGCTACTGTGGTGTCTCCATGCCACCAGTCCATTGGAGCTGCATTTATTCCCTCGCATTGTATCCTCTGTGGTGTCTTCTGGTCTGGTCTGGAAATGATTTGAGCTAGATTTATTCCTCAGACAGCAGTGGACCAAGGAACAATGGTGGCTGTTGATCCCTGAAAGTAATGGAGGGTAAGACCTGTTGCATACACTGAATCTCTGGCTCAATTCTAAAGGGTTTGTTGTCACACCCACATGTTACACAAGTGATCCTAGCCCAATGCACCATCTCTGAATGAGAATGACAGGTTTTTGTAGCCCCATAAACCCCACCCAATATATAAATGAGATGGTGTCAATGTTTTTGGGTTACTAACAGGGAACAGTGATAATTCAAACAACCGTTCATTAATGATTTAAACACTTAAGATCACTAGAAACGGAACATATTTATTTTAAAACAGATATTTTGAAATGCTGGGATCTGGGGGCATATGTATCATACTCCCGTTTAGCGAATCCTAATTTGCGATATTTTGCGATTCGCAAATTGAGATTCGCTAAGCGGAATGTAAAAAATTAATCGCAAATATATTGCGATTTCTAAAAAATCACAAAATATTCTCAGACACCCGTTTTGCGATTTCTTAATAGCGAAAATCACAAATTAAGAAATCGCAAAAACGGGAATCTGCAATCCAGGTGCAGCCTGATGACATCACAAACAGGAAACTGGAGTGATTTCCTGCACCTGCTCACCTGAGCCACACCCAGAGGCTGCTTGGGGAGTGTGAGGAGGCATCCCAGGAGAGTGCAACCAGCAATGGATCCCACCAAACAACAGGAGGGCAAGGATGCAGAGAAGAGGAAGAGAAAGAATAAGTTCTCAGAAAAGGAGCAGGAGGTCCTCATTGAGGAGATGGTCTGCAGCCATGAGCTCCTCTTCGGCAAGAAGGCACTGCGTGTCCCAGAGGCGAGGAAGAGGAAAATTTGGCTTGAAATACAAAATAAGGTGAATGCAGTGGGAGTCACCAATCGTACCATCGAAGAGCTGCGCAAGCGGTGGTACAACATGCGCCAGAGGTCCAAGGAGAGGGTGGCAGCCAGACTGAAGGACGCAAATCAGACTGGAGGAGGACCATCCACTGCAGAGCAGCCAACACCCCATGAGGAGCTTGTGGAGTCAACTCTCCTGCCTGAGAGCGTTGGTGGTGTGGCTGACATAGACAGCTTCGACCCTGCATCCAGCAGTCAAGGTAAGATGCATGCAAAATCAATCTGCACTCCTCCCCATCCCATGCACACTTCCCCAAATGCGCATAGTAAACTCCCAAAATGTCATTCCAGCCCAAGTCTTACAGCACACCCAGCAATGCATCGTAGTACTATGTCTGACAGTGTGTCCATGAGACAAAGGAAATTTAATGCAACATGTGGGTTGGGGATAAGTGAATGATACAGTGTCAGAGGTTAGCCCAAAAAAACTGTAGGAACTTTATTGATTGACACATGCAGACAATAACACAAACTGATGTAGTCCCCTTTACATCCACAGCACATTCCAGGGCACAAGAAGACAGCGCAGAGGGAGAGGAGCCTGCACACCCTGCGGACTCCAGTGGCGAGACTGAGCAGCAGCCAATCCAGCGCAGGAAGCGCGCACATGTGCCCCCACTGCCTCCATTTGAGGACGAATTACCTACCACAGGGGATAACAGCGACAGGAGAGAGGGGAGTCAGGGTGTGTCACACATGCCCATTCATGACACACAAAGGCCAAGGAGTAGACCACAGGACACACGCAGATCAAGGCCCAGGAGCAGCACTGCGACTGAAGCAGAAGGATCCGTGTTCTCAGTCCTGGAACAGAGCATGCTGCAGGAACAGCGCCTGCAAAGCAAAGCACTGAGATCAATAAATAGGCAGCAATGCCGCATACACAATGAGCAGAAGAACATGGGGGAGGGCTTCATGGCCATGGCAGGGTCGATCCGTGAGCTCTGTGACACTTTGAGGCAAAACCAAGCCGCCAATGACTGGGCTGGCTGACGTGCCAATGCACGCCTCCACAACTACACGAAGGCCGTGAACCGCCTCTGCACCACCACCAGCACCCTCACACGCAGAAGCGCAACTATGCAGGTCGAGATGGTGCACTGCTGCCAGGATATAGCCCGAAGACTTGCGCAGGTAACCACTGCTGTGGAGCAGCTGCAGACGGCCAATGCTGGTGGCAGCGCACTCATGGCCTCTGCCGAGAGTGAGGACACCTCAAGTCGAAGCAGCATCACTCCCACCTTGCCAGGGGAAAGACGACGCAGTGCCAGACAGGGCGCAGGACAAGGGAACACCATGGGGGGCACTCAGCCTGGACGTCACCGAAGGAGGTGAACATGTGCGGTGACACTTACTGCAACACGGGTGAATGAACCCTACAAGGCTGTTTGCACAGTTACTTGTGCCTTACCTGCACTGTGTGCACAACATGTGCTGGGGACAGCTACTATTTCTTTAATGTGAAGTGTGAATAAACACTTCACACATCATTAAGCTTTGTTGTCTCATTTCATCATTACTCCCCTAGAAGTAGTTTTGTGTGATTTCTGTCCATCTCTGGCGTCCAGCAGCTGCCCCAACTCCTGATGCAGGTCTGGCAGGGGAAGCAGGGCGCTCGTCATCCGATGTGTCTGTATCGGTCACATCAATTGTGATGCCTTTCCTCATTGCCATGTTATGTAGCATTGCACAGCTTGCCACGATTTTACAGCAGGTCTCAGGGCTGTATTGCAGTGCGCCTCCACTTTTATGCAGGCACCTGAAGCGGCTCTTCAGGATTCCAAAGGTACGCTCAATGACGCAGCGTGTAGATCTGTGTGCCCTGTTGTAGCTCCTCTAACTTGCATTTGCAGGATCCAGATATGGGGTCAGGATGAAGTCGCGCACTGCATAGACACTGTCACCTGCATGGACAAACACAATAGGTAAGTCAATGTCCCCCCCCTCAAGTGATGTAGTGGATGTATTGATGTGTGCCATAAATTTACCTAGCAGGTACCCCTCCCCAAACTCTCCAGCACTCAGACGTCTGTGTATTCCACTGTGTCTGAAGATGAAGAGTCATGTGTACTGCCGGGGTATTTGGGTACGATGTCTGTGATGATATACTTTGCGTTGCACACAATCTGTATATTGAGGGAATGGTAGCATTTCCGATTTCTGTAGACATATTCAGTTGCTGATGGGGGTGTGATGGCCACATGGGTCCCATCGATGCAGCCAATGACGTGGGGGAAACGTGCAATCTGGTAGAAGTCCAGTTTTGTTTGCTGTAATGCCTGTTGGGTGGTGGGGAAGTATATGTGATGTGATAGCCTCTCTAGCATTGCATCTAGAAAGGCATGGAGAAAGTGCGAAAGTGCACTCTGTGACACCCCACCAACCTCCGCTATTACCCGTTGGAAACTCGCTGACGCCAGGAGGTGCAGGGAGCACAGGACCTGCACATGTGTGGGAATTGTTTGTGTCCTGCGTGTAGGGTGTTCCAAGTAGGGTTTCAGCTCCTCAATCAGGTCCATTATGGTCTGTGGGTGCAGCCTGTACTTGTCATAGATCTCCTCTTCAGTGTGCTGGAACAGAGTGATGCGCAGCCTGAATATACGTTCCTGTCTCATTCTCCTCTGTGCAAGAGCCCGAATACGCAGCCTCCTGGCTATCACGAACATTGCTGCCATTGTGGGTGTGTCTGTTGCATTGTGGGGTGGTTTAAGTACCTTGCACCAGTTTACCACCTGCATGCAATTGGTGTTAATAGCGATTTCTTAATTTGCGAATTTCGTGAATTCGCAATTTGCGATGTTTTCATACATGTGTCAGCGAATTCTTATTTTGCGATATCCTTTTAGCGAATTTCGCTAGGTTGAGAAATCGCAAGGAAAATCGCAAAAATCGTGTTTCGCAGCCTAAGAAATCGCTAATTTAGCGATTTCTATGTTTTCTCTAAAGATGTGTATCATACATGTGGAATTGCGAAAAATCAGTCGCAAACGCTGCTTTTTGCGATTCGCAGCGTTTGCGACTTATTTTTGCTTTCATACATATGGGCCCTAGTGCCTAGAAAATTGGTAACATCACAGAAGATAATAAAAAGCATCTAAACTTTTCAGTCATAGGGAAAACAGAGAAAGATCATAGCATCACAATTTATAGCCCTTAATCCATCACCACTATGCTATCTTTAAGCGCTATGCTAGGTGTAGCAAATGACTAAATAATAAGCCTGAGTTTCAGAGGTGGTGTGCATACCTGGACAACAGGGTTTGTTGTCAGGAATATCCTATATCTTGTCAGCTATTCTGAGCACATGGCCAAGAGCTAGGAGATTGCATCTATGAGAGAGCATAACCCTGGCACCAGTTCGCAAAAGCAGAATGAAAGAATGAAATGCTTTACAGAACCTCAGAGAGTTGTCCTGGAGACTTCTTCAGTCAAGAAGGAATCTGGTGCCATACTCATCTAGATCTGCGTCTGTGACCTGGGTGAAGTTTCTCTCCTAACTAAATGGTCAAGTGGTAGTCCTTTTAGATTCAAAATGGAATTTGGAATGTCACCTGAGGAATGTTTTGACATAACCATACACATTAGTGGATGTATTTAAAGGGTAAAATAACGTCAATATAGACCTTAATATTTGGGTTACGGTTGTTATACTCACTGACTCTGGGCCCTGGTACAACTGTGCATGCTGCACAATTGATTGCTAACCTCTGACTCACTTCCACTCCCTCTCACAACCTTCAGTCACTCGTTCTAGCACACTCACACTCCTTCACTGACTACATCGTCCTCACTTTCACTTATTCATACACTTCCATATTCGGATTCTCACTCACTTTCACTCTAATGGACACTCTCAAACACACACACACACTTTCACTCAATCTTATTCACTCTCAGTCACTCACAACAACACTCATGCTCAGAGAAATTGCATGTTTTTTTTAACTAACCTTGCTTACTTAGCTGGCAACTTGGAGGCTCCATGGCAGCAGCAGAGCAGGAATCTGGTGCTGGGTCTGGGAACCAGCAAAACATGATTCTCAAAGAGGAGCAGCAAGGGCAGGTTAGAAAATGGGAAGACTCACCTCAATCCCTCTTCTAGCTTCTTGATAGGACTAGAAGTACAGCCCTATAAGAAACTGGGATAGTGCTGGGGATTCTACCCCTGTTACTCTGTGTGGCTCCTCACTGGCTTCAGGGATGCACTGATGTGTGCCTTGCCAGGCACATTTTAGCAGATTAACTGTGCTTCCTGAGGGATGTGCAGTACGTCTGCTAAATAAGATAGAGTGTGCCTGTATGAGGGGATCGTAGTTGGCCTACATTCCTCTGACATGCGCAATCCAAACATCCAGCTATAGAGTGTTTTATTTTGCAACAACACTCTGCAGCTGGATCAGGCCTCAGCTTGTTCCTCCTCCTCCTGTCATCAGGACCCTGGAGACAAGTCAAAGCAAGCTGACCCATGCACCTGCAGTGTTCCTGTAAACAAAAGAACTGTGTCTTCATGAACACTGCTTAAGTGAAAAACTTGCAGGGGCCTCACAGGAGGCGGGGAGCTGTGCCCTGAAGTTCCTTATAAAGAGTTGCTGCTGCCAAGGAGGCTGCCACACCAAAGTAGTAGTTGATAGAGCCTTCTTCTCTCCAGGCTGACTCCATGCTGTTGCCTTCCCATCAAAGAGGGACTGTGCACTGCAGAGAACTGAAGCTGCATCCTCAGCTGCATGTTCTTCTATCTCCACACTGCTGGAGAACTGCCTTCTTGATAAGACTGGAACTGTCTTAGTTGCATGTGCTACTGTCTTTCATGCTGCTGGGGAACTGAATCCTGGATTAAACAGGAACTGTCTTAGCTGTATGTGCTACTGTCTTCTGGGTTCCTGGGGAACCACCTCCTCGATAGGCCTGGAGCTGCCTCAGCCGCATGTGCTACTGTCTTCTGGGCTTCTGCTGGGGAACGGAATCCCAGATTAAATGGAAGCTACCGCCGTTTTCGCTTTCCAGTGTCAGGAAGGTTTGGACTCATGTGACTCTGCCTGCCCTCCTCTACATTTTTCTTTAGGGAGGAAATGTTACAAAATGTGGTAAACTCTGAGGAACTTTAAAGCATAGTAAATTATTAATTTTGATTTCCTTTCTACTGGTTAGGATACGGCATTTACGTCTACTCTGGACAGTTGTCCTTAACGAACTGTACAATATATGTTCTTTTTGGAATTGTATCTTCGCCTCCCCATTTTGTAGAGAACCTTTTCAGTCTTTTCTTCAATCATACTTAGGATAGTTATTGTCTTCTTCTATATTACACTTCCCCCACAAGATAGCTTCTGCTAGTATGTCCAAACATCCCATTCCCTGGAAACAAAGGATGAGGTGTTTTTGAGTCCTGGCTTATTTCCACTGGAGTGCAAAAAATGGTCACCTTTATGCAAGCAGCATGTCTTACTTCATAAATTAGGGGTCCATAGAGGGAATTTCTTTTGATAATTTACCTGAACATAGTAATGATAATGAGGGTGGTGAGAAAAAATATGTTTTTTATACTACTATGAGAAAACTTAAAGAACATATTGGAGAATTGATAAATGTAGTATTGGAATGTTGCAAATTGTTGCTTGTGTACAAAGTAATAATTAAAACATCACTAACTATGTGGTTGCTCTCAAAGGTCTGGCCAACACTTCTGAATTATTAGGTGATCTTTGTTAGTCCGTTATCCATGAGCAAATAGTGAGATGCACTAATAGTTCTAGAATACAAGAGAAGCTACTACCAAGAACCTACATCTAAGAAATGCTGTAGATATAGTGAAAGAATGTGAACATATGCCTACTGCTGTAATAAAATGAAAACATCTAGTGATCAGCGCATTTGTATTGTAATAAATTGCAAGAATACAGATGGGTGTCATAGGACACATGAATCTACAAGAGTTAAGTTAAAAACTTCAAAAGGCAACCCTGAAGTAAAATAGTTTAGATGTGGTAATTTGGGGAATTTAGCAAATTGGAATTCCTTTTTTACTTAAACTTCTTCATTTAGAAACTGTGGCAAATAGGGCACTAAGCCCAAGAATGAACAGACAATGTTAAACAGGTTAATGTAGTTGAGAATGTAAGTGAAGATTTGGATAAACTTGTTTACCAAACTACCAGTGTATTGTGAACATGTGCACACACCAACAAGCGCAATTTCTTTGGATGGCCATATTGTGAGAACGCATGATGTCTCATGTTCACCATATACCCTTATTGACAAAAGAGTCTATGGTGTTTTCCCCAACAACAATTATTACACTATGGAGGTTCTTGACTTCAATATGAGAGTTACAACAAAGACCCCAAACCTCTCATCAGTATTTTAGTAATGTTCATTAGCTTCAAGGATAGATTCACTCAGGGCATTAAGTGGGATGAAAAAACTAGGGGGTCTGTCAAAGGGGTGTGGCCAATGTAATTAAGGGCTTGGCCTAAAACACATAAGCTAAAAATCTGTGCTTAGCATACTGTGCCGCCCAACTTGTATTTTGCTGTTTCTGTCAGAGCATCCAGATACATGATGCAACAAGTAACATCATACCTACAACAAGTCAGGACTATTGGCTTTGTCAAAGGTTGTTAGTGTCATAAGATAAATAAGCTGCAACTACGGCTTGTATACAATATTGAAAAAGCTTACACTTAAAGCCCTGGTGACACAACGACAATGTTGCTGCTCCTGATTTTTAAAAAGAGAAAATGACTCTATTTAAAGGATTTCACTTCCCCTACAATGCAGACCTGGCATGACGTCATGCTGTAACATCTCCACAAGTGAGAAATGAGCAGTGTGAGCAGCGCACGCTAGTGAGAAGTGAGCATTGTGAGCAGCGCACATCGATGTGCCTGCTGTCACTACAGTCTTGAAAAAAATGGACCTCCTGTGCCAGGGCACAACACAGAGCCTAATAGAGACCCGTTTCGTGGCCCCCTTTAAAAAACTGCCGGTGCTCAGCATCAGTGAGACTCGGCCCACTGAAAGCCCTGGATTCACTGTTGGTAAGGTATACGTAGTTGAACTAGATTCCTATTTACCTGGTTGGAGACACCAAAAGTAACCAAGGATTAAACTCAACCCCAACTCTAAGGATCCTGTTCTGTTGGTGAAAGGGCGTTTGTGAAGTGAGGATGAGTGCATGTACCCAAGGACTTACTTAACATTTTCTAGGATCATTTAGGTTTATTAAGATATATCTGGCACACGATTGAACTGAGAAAGTATGCAACTCCAGTGGTCCACGAAGTGTGTTTGATTCCCTTTCTCATAACCAACCCACAAGAAAAAGAACTAAATAAGTTAGTCAAAGAAGGAGTCATTAAACCCACTGATTTTTGTGTGGCTGGCTTCCATTGTTTTTGCCAACAAAGAGATTGGGAAACAAATGTGTTTGTGTACGAATCTAAGGAGGCTTAATTCCAACAAATAAAATTGCAGGCACCCCCTTACCAAAATCAACAAAGTACTGCTAATGTGCAAAGCCTCGGCTCTTTGGAGGGATTAATTGTTATAGGCTTAACACCAGTGTGTACTGCACTCAGAGTTGAGATCACTCTTCTCCTTTGTTACTCCTTTAGGGGTTTTTCATAGTTTATCAAATTATGCAACATATCCTGAAGGTGATTACCAACGTGGTATGTTTTCAGGATGACACCCTGATTTATGAGATGAAATTGTCTGGTTATAATAAGACATTGAGATCAGTTCTCACAACATTGAGTGAGGCTGGCCTAACCGTACAGAGTACTTGTTAAAGAAGAGTACGGTTAGTAACCTATATAGGTCACACTATTTTTAAAGATGGGGGTAAAACCAAAACTTGACTTGGTTTAAGCTGTAAAATAAAAGTACTTGAACCCAAAGATCAAGAAGAGCTGAAAATTATTTTTAGGGCTGGCATATCATTATAAGTTTGGAAAAATGTTGGCATTGTCGCTTTTCTTTTGGGTGCCGTTTAAAAAAAGAATGCACATTTTTTGTGATAAGAGGGTATCAGGATGCATTTGACAGGATCAAACATTTTATCTACAAAGACCCATTGTTATTTCCTACACATTTGATTAGTTTTTGCAGTAAGTATGGTGAAATGTAATGTAGGAACAATACAAACAAGCATTTGCAATGCAATAGGTCTCGCATTTACACAAGTTTAAGCTATTGGCATTTTAAATGACAATGCCTTTTATTTATGATTAAAAAACAAAATCTAAATAAAAGGCATTGTCATTTACAATGCCAATAGCTCGAACTCGCGTAAATGCGAGACCTATTGCATTGTAAATGCTTGTTATCATCTGAAATTTGAGAAAGGACGAGGAAGAGAGAGAATAGGTAAACAGTTACAAAGGAAAGCATAGACCCAAAAGAACATCTAGAGTGAGCAAAGGCCACTTGAAGTGTAGGGTGTTGGGAAAAATAGACATCAGGTGGAATCAAAACTAGTGAGAAAACAAGGATGACCAGGCAAGTGAGCCCTCCTAAACACCCAACTTTATCCAGGACTAAATATCGCCCCCGGGGGACAGGGTAAGCGAACTTGCGCTCACTGTGGCTATCCTGATTGGCCAAATAGCCACTGAAAAAAGACTTTTCTTCCCGGACAGTGAGGGAAACATCAAGGGGCTGTCTTCTGTAACACCCTCCTTCTGTGGATGACGTGGCCTTTCCAGCTTGCTGGCTCTTTCGATGAGTGCATGGTTATCAGTGCAGCATGGACACCCCCGACGTTGTAAGAAGTGTTCCCTCAGAGGATGGGGTATCGCCTCCGACCAACAACAGAGGTGAGAGTTTGCTTGTTGGTTTACTGTATTAGTTAGATTTCCACAGTCCTTATCGATCGATTGATTGATTAGTAATGACTGTCAGAGTCAATCGAAGGCAACGGTATAGCTAAATATGCTCTTGAGGCAATCTAGGCCTGGCGGTCAAAACCGGGCACGTTGTAATTAAGGTCACCGGATAACTTCATGTTCCCCACTCTTACATTATTTTAAGTTGCCCATTTGTTTCAGCAGAAATTAACCTAGTCTACAACTCCAAAAATTGGAGGAGGTGGCCTAATGGCCAGAGCTGGGGAACATGAATCGGGCATCGGCTCAACATCCTGTGATTCTGGGCAAATCACTTGATCTCCCTGTGCCTAACAAAAACAAGGATATGAATGAAAAGGATATGAAGCAAGCTTTTAACAGGAAGTGTGTGTGGCTCACAGTATTGAGAAAGGATCGGAAGCTTCAGAAGCTTTAAAAATATACAGTGATTGAGAACAAAATTAACAGCGGAGTATTTTTTTATCAGAAACAGGGAGCAAGCAGCAAGATCTGGCTTGACGATTTACGGCAGCATCCCAGGTCTGGCAGTTGGCCACCAAACCGGACTCACCAGGGCTGTGTGTGGCTAGAGAAATCAAATTAGAAATGGTTGGAAAATTATGTGTATGCACAGTTAAACCAGTGGTGTGCGCGCACCACAGATGAGCAGGGCCGGGAATCGAAAGTAGTGGTGTGCGCGTACCACAGGGGAGCGGGGGAGGGAGAGCAGCAGCGAGGCGAACGGTGCGCTGCTGCACGTGCGGGCCACCATTGGGAATGGGCGGGGCAAAGGCGGGACTTGCACCCACCTTTGCCCAATTGCGTGCTGGCTTTTATTAAAAAAAGGCACGCGAAAGCCAATAGAGCCGCAGGAAGAAAAAACACACGCACGAGCGTGTGAGCAGCTTTACAAACCAGATACAAAAGGGCTCTCGCTGCGCGAGCAGTGTTCTGCACTGCAACGCAGGGGCGAGCCCTAAAAAGGTGCTGTATTCCATGAGCCCTGCTTCCCTCTCCCCCATCCCCCACTCCCCAGACAATACATCTTTCACGAGTCCATGTGTGACTAGCTCCTCCAGCCCATATTATTACTTTCCATTATGGAACTTGTATTCTGGTTTTATAATGTATCACAATAAAAAACCAGTACTGTAAGTCCAGGGCATAAGTTCTAAAAAAGAAGTGGGGGGACTAACCTAGTTAGGCAGTATGCAAATGACATCAGGGCGCGCAACTACACGGTGCGCAACATCGGCGTACAACATAATGGCGCATGACATCACGGCGCACTGCATCACAACACATGACATCCCGCAAGGCATCACAGGAAGTGACATCATAGAAAGGGGAATCGCAAGCCACAACTTTACAGGAAGTGGCATCACAAGAACTGACATCAGATCTAAAGCCCTAACATATATGCTTAGCAGGTCTATCAAGTGTACGTTTGAACGCATTGCGAGGATAAGAGCACAGTGAGCTATGGAAGATGATACGTGATGTCTACACCTTGTAACCCCCCAGTTTTAGGTAACACATCCTGTACATTCAATTACAAACATATGATTTATTGTACATGTAATATGCACGTGTTGATGTAAAGGGCTCTGACACCCTGCATTGGAATGAATTAGGCTATACAAGAAAAATTTGTGGTACTTAAATTATTTCAACGCCTCCTCAGGAGAAGTAAGCTCCATATAAATGCAATTTGTTTTGTTGTAAATACTGGGTAAGACACACACATCTGATATTCTAACAGTGCATATCTCCTAAACAGGGACTGAACAAAGTGAAAAGCTGCCTCTCTTAAGTATGTGCGAAGTGCTAACAAGGTGTGAGCCTTTGTTTCCCCTCCACTTCATTTGCATCTGGTGTGAGGCTTCAGGCTGCTCTCAGTCAAAAGACTCAAACAAAAGGCGGCCTGATTACCCCTCAAATTCAGCCTATGTTATGGGCCCAGCAGCAGGACTGGGAACAGAAACCGTCCCTGGCCAACTGCCCAGCCAGCCCCCCTGTGGGGGGCTGAGGGCTTGCAGCCGAGCTGTTTGCAAGGGCCAGTTTTGGCCGATTTTGTTACCAGAGGCCGATATTGCAGGCCCCCAGTAACAAAAACGGCCTCTAGTGGCCCAAAACCAGCCCCCACCCTAGTGGCCCACCAGGGAAATGCCTGGTGCCCGCTACGGACAGTCTGACCCTGCCCACCAAGAGTCTTAAATAAGAAAGCTCCATCTTGTCCCTGTCTGCACGTTGTTGCTTGTTGCAGAAGGAAAGCAGACAACGTGCAGGAGCTGCTGAAAGTGTCCCGGCGTTTGGAAATTACACCGGGACGAGTTCAGCGCATTATTCAGTGGGGCCCAAATTCTTGGCAGGGTGGACGGCGTTGACCTGTGAAAAAAGTAGGTGGACGCGTCCACCCGCGTATACCCCCGACTCGTGCCCTGCGTAAGTCACAGGATGCAAAGATGAAACCCCGACTGGAAAGCAAGTCATTCATGGACCTGTAAAACTCGGCAGATATGTATTAAAGGATGGGGGGCATTTCCCTTGCTTGCTTTAGGGTTTATTGTAACTGAGGCACTCAGTTTTTCCCGTTCCCTGCCTGAATATTTCATCAAATCCAGAAATTATTTTTGAATTCCGGAATTTGCAATCCTGGTATTATAATGTACTTAACAGGTGGACTACAAGTTCCAGCATACAACGGAAAACCTGGACTTGATGGGCTACTCACACTTGGAAATGGAAACATTGAAACGTACTGTGTGACTTTGCTGTGTCCATACCTGGCATTACTATCAGTGGTCGAAGTGGGGGGAAAAAAGTAGGGGAACTGTGGGTGGAGAATCAGAGGGCGGGAATAACCTGAGAACTGGATCAGTGGGCGGAGTTGGAGGTGTGGCCAGATTGTGCAAAACATCCCACTTTTTAGTATTTGTTTGGCATTTCACTGACCAGTTACAGCTAACAATGATATTTAATTAAATCAATGGATACACATAATTATTTAAGGTTTAATATGAGTTACTGACAATAAAATACAATCACGAAGTGGGATATGTTTCCAATCAAAGACTGTCCCAAATACGCTTAAAAGTGGAAGCACAAGCCATTTGTCTCTGATCCATGGAGTTTCTGTCTTCAGCACTTCCCCCATTTTCCATAAGAGCAGTTCAAACATGAATGGCAAAATATCCTAGTTTGCAAAAGTTTTCTAAATAATTATGGCTCTGCCATATTTGCCACATAATACAAGATCTGCTATATAATCTGACAATTTTAACCAATAATTTGTTTGCAGCTCAAACGGATCAAAAGTTACAAAAAAAGTGACATGTGCTGCTGTGAAGTGGATGGCCCTTTGCAAAGGTTGCCTAGTCACCTATCTCACTGCTGCATGTGTATGTTACACTGGTACTAATAAGGTAAAATCTTTCCAGAGACTGTTAGCATGTGTAAAAATTTCAAAATAATAAAGTGCTAGAAAATATACTGCATTACGTTGCAGCTTTTTTTTGCTGCATAATTTAGTCATCACTTTGGCGTAATTTTGTCTTCTTTTGCTGCATAATTCCAGTGGCCCCAAAGCAGGCAGCACGTCTTAAAAGTGCTTGAGAGAATGTGAAGTTTGCAAACTTAGTTTTGTGTGCGTGCAAATCCTGCTTTGCCAATCCCTGGTGAGTTGCAGCTACTACTGCTGAAGCAAGGCCAATGGAGGTACTAATGGGTGAGGCGGACTGACTTCAAGGGCAGGGCCGGCTTTAGTGCTGGTGGCGCCCTGTGCAACAATGTTTGTTGGTGCCCCCAATGACCTCCTCCGCCAAGGATTCCCCGGATTCCCTCAATTCCACCCTTTAACAGTGCCCCGCAAGTCTCCATAACCACACTATCTCTGAGATGCATTTAATTTGAATTACAGTGCCACTCATACCAGTGTAGGGTTTTAGAGCACTTTACATCACACACACTACACAGAGACAATCAATTATACGTGTGTAAATCACTGTATAGGAATGTTACATAAGACAAAGGACTAAAAGGTGTAGAGGTCACATGACAACCATACTAGTGGGCAGTATAGTTTAATAGTGATTGGTCCGGACAAACACAAACTCAGAATTTAAAAAGAAATACCATGGTTGGGAGTTCTCTTTAATAATCAGAATTGATTTCTATTCAAATGAACACTTTTTGCAACATTAGGATAATCAAAGACTGGGGGAAAAACGATAATGCTCTCATTTATACCTTGCAGTTTACATGCAGCTCTTAGATGACAATAGCTCACTGTTCTATGTTAGGATTGTAACTTCTAAACTGCAAGTAACCAAAGATCTGTCTGACAAAAGCAGTAACCCACTGACCTATTTACATTATGGGCACTTTGTGATCTACATGGTACATGTTATTTGCAGCAGGCACATTTAACCCCCTGCGCAACCTTTCCATGAATCAAAACTTCCACTAGACAAAACTTTGATCTCTCTCTAGGAAGAACATTAATCAACGGAGTGATCATAACATTTTTATAGTTGCCAAAAATAGCTGGAGGCCAGGAGGGAGGCAGCAAGCACTTTTAAAACCATAATATACTTGCCACCCTAAGTCAACACCCAGTGTGAACTCACCGGTCACACCGCCCTAGAGCTGGCACTTCTCAAGGGTCCTGTGACCTCAGTGACAGAGTCACTGTTGCTATACTGTGTACTGCTTCATAAGCCTACCCGCAAGACTAGAGGTGAACTTCAGATTGGGTTGTGGGGGACAGGCCTCCAAGGTTAACCCACACTTGCCCCCACTAGGGCAAAACTGCTGGTGCTAAGACACCAGGGCTTCTATGGTCTTGCGGGGCCTTCTTAGGCCTAGCATGGGAATGTGCTCCCTCAGGAGAGAGGACTGGTCAGGGAGGCTGAACCTGGTTCCCCAGTTCCAAATTCGGCAGCTCTGACCATAGTGCCACATCCGCTCCCCCAAAGAACACCATACTGCCTCACTGAGATAAACTTGCACGGCCTTCAACAACGACCCAATTGTGCCCTGCTATACATACCTGGATGCGACTCAGTTCAAATTATGCACTAGACAAGAGCAATACGCTGCCTAAAAAAAAGTAACAAATCTTCAAAAAAGCAAACCCTCATAGGGAATGCAATATTAAGTTAAGCATATGAAATGTAAGCAGGAACAACATGGTTATCTGAACACTTTTACACTCACTATTCAGAAATCAGTGAGTGCTTGTGCCTGCAAAATTAATAGCGCCAGCAGGAGGCAACAGTCCCCACCCCCCACAATAGCATGCATGTTCTTACACATAAATAAAACACACCACGCAAATTTTTGTTTGGGTAAGAAACTGCTGCAGGTTTATTACATACACCGTTATGTAATATGGTGGGTTATCTTACGGGCGATCCAAGGGCAGGCAACCAACTGGGCCGCCTGCCCGCCTGGTGAGCCAAGCTGCACTGGGGCGAACCCCGTCTGTGCTGCCCATTTGGTGATCCTCTTCCCGAATCACGGTCCCTTATTACTCACGCCCCTTTCAGGGCGGAGCGTAGCAAGGCAAGCCCCCGGTTGTTCAGGCCCACAACCGCCCGAAGTACTGACGGGGTGCTGACATGGTTTTCCAGGAACCTCCCATGAGGCTCCTGGGCTCTGGCACCCCCTATGGTGCCGCGTAGAGGTACCCTTCGGTACCCATTTGCTTCCAGATCGCCCTGTAATGAAAAAATAACAACATTACAACATTCTATGTCTCCCCGCTGCTTCCACGCCGGGTAAGCGGTAGGGTGGGAGACGGCGTGTCCGGGGCATGAAAAGAGGAAGGACAGAGTGTGGGGGAGGCCTATATACCCCCACCCTCGTTCCTCGAGCCATGGAAGTGACGCGCCCTGCGTGCCGCAGCCACTGGCTGCTAGGAGCAGGGGGACTCCTCCCCGAGGGGTCCCCTAGCAGAAGGGGGGTGGGCTGGTGCCTGGATGGCACTAAGAGGCTAGCCCTTCTAGGGCACCCTGCGGGTGCCAGGGCAGCCGCATAGCACCAGCAGGAGGCAACAGTCCCCACCCCCCACAATAGCACGCATGTTCTTACACATAAATAAAACACACCACACAAATTTTTGTTTAGGTAAGAAACTGCTGCAGGTTTATTACATACACCGTTATGTAATATGGTGGGTTATCTTACGGGCGATCCAAGGGCAGGCAACCAACTGGGCCGCCTGCCCGCCTGATGAGCCAAGCAGCACTGGGGCAAACCCCGTCTGTGCTGCCCATTCGGTGATCCTCTTCCCGGATCACGGTCCCTTATTACTCACGCCCATTTCAGGGCGGAGCGTAGCAAGGCAAGCCCCCGGTTGTTCAGGCCCACAACCGCCTTGTCTGACTGACACCAATCACTCCTCCTGTGCTTTGTGTGATCTTGGCCCACTTTGGTGTGAGCAGAGCCCTGTGAATTATACTTGGCTTCTAGGCCGATAATGCACAAGTGTTAGGTGAGAAAGATGAAACCATACTTGCCGAGTCCCAGCCAAACCGACCCATTTAACCATTTGTCATCAGTAGACCATACATCAATAAAACATTGATAAGGGCCACATGCATAACTCCTGGTAGCCAAAGGACCTTGTTGGCCAAGCAGCAAAATCTTTGCTCAATGCACTAATCGAAACAGACTTCTCACGGCGCACGCCACCCAGGCGCCAAACAGGACACCGAGGTTTACACCGAACAACCCGACTCCAAAGGAAAGGCACCACAGACCCAACCCCCTGCGCAAGTCACTCACCGAGGCAACGCAGAAGGATCCACCCCTGCACAGCGCCTTCCAAGAATAGCAAGCTCAAGCGCAAGTGGGACCCTTACACTAAGCAACCCCACCCATCAATGGAAATCAACCATGCCCCCTTGCAAAACAGGTAAAGTGTGTATGAGACCCAGCCATAGCCAGATGAAACCTTGGAATCCGTTTATCTGTGGCTTTGTAGAGATGTAACTGATAAGACAACCTGTCCCTTTTGTCTGAAACTCGATAATCATTAACAGGATGCCAAGTGACTGAAAAGGGGCATAACAACTGTAACAGATCCGAGGGTGCAAAGGCTCTTGCTATAAGGGGGAACCACAACTAAGGTGCTATCTTTACCTGTCTTCGCATAATCTGCAGTCGTGTGACCTAGGCTTGGCTCGATATCATCGACAAAATGCCAAGTGACTTGGAGAAGAGGTCTCAAGCCTTCGTGCCATTAACTTACACTGTCAGTGGGAATGTAAGAACTGCACTGTCTCACTTAAGCTGCTCCAGGCAGGTGCATGTTCATCATCCAAGTACAACTATGGGAGACATTTAAATGAATATGAAATGACCTTTATTGCTATCAAAATCAAACTTAGGAGGCGAGGGAGACATACCGATCCGTAATTACACCGCACAATGCTCCCGCCAAGCCGCAAACCAAGTAACATCACCCACTAACCCTGACACTTGGGCAAGAGTGGCGATTCAGCTGTATCCAGGGCCTCAAGGCTATAGGAATGGCTTGGGCAGCGCAACGGAATATAGGTATATTCAATAAATTACTGCCTGCTGCTGTGGTCATCTCTAAATCGACAAACAGCGCCGACTGGTGGCAAGCTGTCACAAGCGCCGGTGTAGACTATTAAGTGAAAGTGCCACGCTCCAGGGACCACCCTGTCTGGTCTAGCACAGGTGGACTGTCACCTAGTCAGCGTGCAGGTCACAGTAGGGTGCCCCAGTCGTGAGTTTCAATACGAGACAAGCAGTAAAACTGGGGGTAACGTAGGCCTACGCGAAGGGGGGAGGTAACCATATCGCCTACCACCCTTCCAGGGGATACCCATTAAACAATGCTCGCCCACATAGACGCCCAGTATTGCGCGAAACTAGAATCCGCATATGCTTGCGCTACCTTACTGCAAGGCAGTGCAACAGACAACCTGTCACTAGTGCCACTATATGCCTTGACTCCTGTCAGGCAGCCACTTCCTTTGCACCATACCTTGCTCCTGCCGTGCTGCCCTATTGTCACCACCACTACTAACCCTGACCCGTGCAAGCGTGACACGTCCGCCTATTCCAAGGCCCTCAAAGCTAAAAGAATGGCTTGGGCAGCAGGCAATAGTGATTTTAATGTAAATTGAATTAAACCATGCCTGTTGAGGTCATTTCTAAAATAGACCGACAGCGCCAACCCGTGGCAGGCTGTCACAAGCACCGGTGTGCCAGTGACATGAAGTGCACAGATGTAAATTTCTTCAATTCTTCAGTGAGAACGCAAAACTAAACAACGGTCGCACTACCGACCCACAGCGCTCCGCTTACCGACCCCGGTATCATACCTGCAAAGCTTCACCCTGCGCCGCTAGGGCCATGAGTTCCACACTTACCACATAAGTAAAATGATTCTTTTAGATCGAGACAGAACCTCCTATCTGCTAAGTGGTGGAGTCACCTATTATTTCCAGTGATGTTAGTGAGCTGTTGCTGTGTTAGTGTTAAAATACGTCACCATCCCCCGATATTGTATGCAAACACATTTAGAAATTGGAAGAGTATGCCCATGCACTTACAGTAACTTTCCCCAAGATGGGCATGGAAGAGCTGAACGGTTCACATTCAAAGCTGTTCCAAACGGGGGCCCCCAAATAAGTCTCTACCAACTGCTGCTTGTGCTGAGTGCACAGGAGTGCCCTCCTGACCTCAAGCCTTCAGAATGCTGAGTTAACGCGCCAGGGCCGGGACCCTCAGCCTGTGTTTCTTCGAGGAAAACTACCCTTTCCCAACCTTCCAATCAGGGGTACCACCATATCGCTGAGGAAACTGACCAGTATGGGCAGCTTGACAGCACCACGAGGCCCTGGAAGGGACGATACGGTCTTCATCTGAGGGCTTCCCGCGCATCCGGAGCACAAGAGTTTGATACCCCAGGGGGATAAAGCACCCTCCGCCGCATGACATTGCATACAATGAAGTACCTGTGTTGGTATGATGTGTTCAATCACAGCGTGCTGGGCACTGGATCTTTGCCTGCCTTCAGGGCTGGACTACGAATAATAATTATTTTCGTTCTTAGTAAAGTTTTTTTTTTTTTTTTTTTTTTTCTTTCAGCGCAGCTAACCGAGACGTCGGGTAGGAAAGCGCTTTACCTGAGCACAAGTTCTGTCACAAGCGAACACATTCATTTGTAAGGCACTGGGAGATAATGTAGTTGACCCGAATCATGATATGTTGAGCGTCGTTGCTGAGACTCAAACCCGGTTCCCCAGCTTCGAGGTCAGCCGCTTTACCCGTAAGGCCATGGCCCTGTACATTATATGCTTTGACAAGCACACCCCTCAGTCCTTGCCCTTGGAAGGTCAGCCCATGTCAACCCTTCATGGAGCATGTGTAATGTACCTCGGCCCAGAGGTCTTGGTGTGCTCTGACGATGTACCCGATCCCTGTCTAACTAGAGATGCAAGGTCCCATGGGAACAGCCCACTGCCCGCGCCGTGTAGAGACCACAGGGTAATCTCGCTGAGAAGAGATGCTAGGGTCTTCCACATTCATGTACTGGTCATCCTTGACATCACAATTTAAATCCCAGTAAGGACAAGCACGGTTAATCGACTTGTGGGTAAGTGGTGCTTGAAGTGCCTCTAGGCTCAGCGGTCGACGCCAAATGCTTTCCACGTGCACGGCGACCGCCAAACCTGCGAAGGAGCACCCCCAGTAGTATGCGCGCCTTATGGGATAAATCAGCGTGTGTGCAGTCTAGGTGCCGGTACTGCCACTGAAACTACCACACTGGGGCAAAGAGGAAAATTCTAGTGCTCAAATCTGCCCCCAAGCCCGTAGTCCAGTCATTTGCGTTCAACCCTTACCAAGAAGCGTTACAGACAACTACCCCTAAAGACTCTCACGTGAGAGGAGGCTGGGCCAGCAAGGCCCCCTCATTGTCCCAAGATGCTTGGCTGTGTGCTAGGCCCCGGCTCGCGTTTGCAACGCCATGGGACGGCGCAAGGGAGCCGCGGAACCCGCTGCCGCAACCCACCTTCCCCGTGCGCTTGAGGGCTCCTCAGTTCTACATCCTCTGGCTATGAGCCGTAGGAGCGCCAGGGCAGCATCCAGGCTCCCCCCATTGTGACGTCTGTCACATTTAACCAGGAGAGGACGCGACCCTTGTCAGCACAATTGGCTGTGTGACGGTGAGGTGGCAGAGGCCTGCAGTTGGCCAGGGGGGGCACAGGAAGTGGGCGGTGAGCCCTGCGCGCGATACCTGGCACCGAGCGCGCGCTCAGCAGCGCCAGGGAAGTGCGAAGCCGGGTGAGACCTGCCTCCCGCCTGGCACGGCAGACCCGGCCTGACCAACTTCCCATTCCCCGTACTGTTGTTTGGTCGGGGGGTGCAGGCACGGGAGGACAGTGGGACCGTTTCAAAGTACCTAATCCCTCCTAAGCCTCTGAGAGGAAGCATGTAGTAAATCTATCTACTTTCTGGAAGAGAAAGGGGGAGCACATTAGTTTTCACCTCAGGTGGTGCCCAAACCCACAATCCTTGGCTTAAGTGGCCAGTGCCTAATCCATTGAGCGAGTGGCCCCAGGATGTGGACGCGACCCCGAGGGTCGATGCTTGCAGTCCATGATGCAAAACAAAAATCGTATTGAGGGAGTCTCAAACCGCTAATGCCCATGCGCAGATCGTGGGTTTCTAATGAGCTACTCAAGCTCTCTTAAAGTATTCACACGGGTACCGACTTGCGAACCCCCGCCGGGATGTGGGCCTGTGGGAAACTGGGGCTCCCTACAATTGACGCTGCCCCACTCATGCCCCCCGCAGCAGGAGGAGGCACGTACAGGCAAAGTCACGCAAGGCCGCTTGCTGCCCCTACAGCATAGCCCTGGAGCCCTCAGGGCGCTGCAGACGGGCCGTGCCTGGGGGGGGAGCGGGGAGCTGGAGAAGCTCTTCCGCGTGCAGCTGCTAAGTCAGGCGTGCGCGGTGAGAGGCCGGGAAGCTTGACCCCCAGCCCAGTCCGTCGCCACAACCCCACCGGAGGCACCAACCCCCGCGGGCCCCCTGCGGGACCGGCCGGGGAGCTTGCGGCTGGGACGGGGTCCCACACAGGCAATGGCCTATGCGGTGGGCCCTGGGGGGGGTTTGGGTGATTGACTCACCTTGCTTCCAAGCTGGCCGCCTCATGACACCGCCGCAGGCTGGCCCGGGGCGAGACCGGCTGCGTGCCCTGGCCGGAGCTGCACCCTGCTCCCTTCCTGTGCCCCCGGCAGCCTCCAGCCGAGGCTGGGCAGCCCACCAGGATCCCCCGGAAGGGGAGATACGGCATGGGGGATGCGGGGGACAGGGCCTACACTCGCCGCCACCACGGGACACCTCCCGAGCGAGAGGTGGGAGACATCGTGTCCGGGGCATGAAAAGAGGAAGGACAGAGGGTAGGAAAGGCCTATATACCCCCACCCTCGTTTCTCGAGCCCCGGAAGTGACGCGCCCTTTGCGCCGCAGCCACTGGCTGCTAGGAGTGGAGGGACTCCTCCCCGAGGGGCCCCCTAGCAGAAGCGGGGTGGGCTGGTGCCTGGCTGGCACTAAGAGGCTCGCCCTTCTGGGGCGCCCTGCGGGTGCCAGGGCAGCCGCAGGACATGACTAGAGGGACAAGGGGGGACCCACTACAATGTTCATTGCTTATATCCTTACAAAACGCAAGCAGTATGGTTTAAAAAAAACACATCCATGAACACCGAGTCGCGGTACGCATTTTGTTTTTCAATCCACCCATCAATCCGGCATTGCGGTATCTCCAGGAATGGTGCACTTACTCATTCAGGGAAAGCAATGCTGTTCAAAGAAAAGATAAAACAAAAGTAGCGCTTCACTGGCAAACTCTGTATAGTGGCGCTAATATGTTTAGGTGTGAATAAAATCAATCTGGCCGCTTTGTGAACAATGTCTTGCTTTATTTTTCATAGTTGAACCTTTTATGTATGTCCGTCCCGGAGGCTGTACTTTGGAATAGAATAATGTCAGAAAAAGTATTTTTCTTTTTTGGATCCATTTCACAAGGGAACAAACGAAAGGAGGAAAGAGAGAATGAGAACCGGTTTTCAGTGAGGAGGAGCGAGACAGAAAGAGGGAGTAAGAGGAAGAAAGGGAGGGGAAGCAGCTACCAGTGCTAGAGCAGAAGTGGACACTGTCCTGGTTTTCTCTGGCAAGAAGGAAAAGACAGCGTCCTTTTCCTTCCCTGCCCACAGCCCGTCCCGAACGGCCAGGAACGCCGAGCCTTCTCTGCAGGCCATGGCTATTTCTGCCGTCCTGGGACGCATTATTAAAATGAAAAAAGTAGGGGCATGGGATTTATTGATTTATAGAAGTAGGGGCACGCCGTGCCCTCCCAATCCCGCCCACTTCGACCACTGATTAAAATATGACTTTTTTCATGGATATAAAGGGGTAGGTTTGCGCTTTGCAGACTCCCAGCATAAATTTCAAATGAAGACAACGAAGGAAACGGACAGCTGCTCCCACCCTTGCCCTTCTGCTACAGTTTGCAGAACACCACATCCGTGTTACTTTACCTTTACAAAACGCCAGAGAAGGTAACGTAATAAGCACCTGGTGTGAAAATAGAGTCGTCACCTTTGTAAGGCTGCCCGGGGGGGGGTTGCGCAGCGGCCCGCCCCTTTGAGGGCGGCCGCCTTAGTGCCACAGGAAGGCACAGGGGTGGGAGGTCGTGTCCCTGGGATGGACCAAGGGAGACCCCAGCAGATAGCTGCTTCCGGCGGGGAGGAGCCAGGGGGGTACATATTCTGTCTCCGCCCCCTCCTCGCCCTCTTGTCCGCTCGTTCGCCTTCTGGTTCTCGCCGTCTCGCCTGTGGTCGCCGGAGTCTACACCGCGGACATCGAGGTTAGTTTGCACCCCTACTCCCCATCTCCATTGTTGCGGTGATCCTATCGCAGTATGGGTCGAGTCCTCCCACTATCATGTGCGGGGGGTTGGGGCAGACAGCGCGGCAAAAAATGTTGAACTCCCAGCGGGCTCTCGGTAATCAGCTACGCCGCTCTAGAAGGGCCTAGCTGCACATCTCGGATGTGGTGCGTCGGCTTAACCGGACGACTCCCGTTGGGTATTTAGGGTCCCCTCGGCGCAGAAGGCGGCGCGCGGCAACTGCTGCTCGGCACATCTGCCGTATACTCACTCGAGTCTCGAGGGCAAGTCCTCACCCGGGAGCTGGGGATTATCACGCCCCCCCCCCCAGCTTTCCATGGCAAACCCAGAGCCCGGTCATGCTTTGAATCTGGATTGCAGAGCAGTGCCTTTGCTAGTGGCAAAAGCCTTGGGTGCGGGGTTCGGGCAGCTAGTTAAGGCCTGGGCGAGCACATCGTCCCGCCCCCCCCCCGCACTAGGGGGGATGGGCCTGGGTGTGGGCCGGCGGCTCAACTTGCCGAGTTCGGTGCCAGGGCGCGTCCACATCTTTGGGAGCCGGGGCTTAAGCACGCACACACCCGTGTCAGACTCATGATTGTTTCCCGATGCCCACGTATAGCGCTCCAATCATGTGTAATGCTTTCATGGGCTTAGGTGCAGCGCTCCGATCTTGAGCAATAGTAATTATGCGGTGTTGAAATATAAGGCCCAACCCTGTGCAATGTTTCACGGGTGCTCAGAGGGACTTGCATATTGTAAAAGGGGGGGATCCGGTGGCCTTTTGAGAATAGTTGACTGGGGAAACGGGAGACTCGAGTTCTAATCCCGACTTCACCACTTCACAGGCAGTGTGGTCCGGGGTGAATCATTCATCTTAATGTGCCCCGGTACAACTTCACGGGGCGCATGTACAGCGCTCCATCTCCGGCACTGCTACGGTGCTCATGTATAGCGTCACACGACCGTTCCTGAGGGTCATTGTTCCCGAGGAGGAGAGGGGGGGGGGTCAGCGAGTTCCTCGCGGGCTCCCTCTGGGGCGAATCAGAGCTTTCTGGGAGGACGGGACGGGGGGCAGCGGGTTCCTCGCGGGCTTCCCCTGGGGTTAAGTCTCTGGTCCAGGGGCAGGGCAGGGAGTCCGGCCCAGCAATGTTTCCGATGTGCTGGGGCGCAGCGCCCGGACTGCAGGCAGACAAGCAGGCACCGCAGTGGGGGACCGCAACGGCCTGAACGAGGTAGCTACGCTGCCGGAGGTTGCAAGTCAGAAATTATGTTCCACTGCATCCAGTGGGCTCTGGGTGCGATGTGCGTTCCCTGCTAGTAGAAGCACAGTGTGCCTTTAGTGAGCACAGTGTGCCTTTAGTGAGGCCATTGTGTCGAGTTATGTTAGCAGGCGTGTGCACGAGCCCTGGCTGCCTAACAGCCAGGCTGCCGTCTTTGGTGCTGGAAACCAGGGCTCGAGCCTCGAGGTTGCGTCCTCACCCGTGATTCTAGGCAAATCTTTCCTTCGCCACTTGGCCCCAAATGGCATGTCAGAAGTAGACATGCACAAGCACACCTCACCTGAGATGGAGAACCAACAGTAGATTATAATATGCCACATTTAGGCGGTGAACATGTAATTCCATAGCATGTGACGTGTGTGAACTGTCCCCTAACATATATGAAAGTAGTTCACACGATGACAAAAAAAAAAAAAAAAAATGAAAAACGCTGTACAATGACGCCGATGTGGCAGGGGGGGGATGACTGAGGGAGTCTCAGCCCTTACTTGTAGAGATGAGTGCGTCGCATTGGGCCTGTCAAATGTATGCTCCTTTGGCACCATATTGCAATCCAAATCGCCTCACTGCCGCCTCTGGGGCAGGAACCAGGGTTCGAGCCTCGTGGGCGTCCACTTTCTGTGATTTACGACATATCACTTACCTCCCCGTTCATGAATTGTGATGTACGGCTATGTAAGCCCTCCAATACCTCCGGTATCATGTAACTCATTGGCTGTTACCATGAGCCACATTTCGTGCAAGCCTGTCCACGGCCAACGCGCGCGGGCCTGCCTCCTCCACGGGCTGCTCTGTGGGGGAGCGTAGGGTGGCGGGGTAGATCAGGTTGTGCGGGCGGTACTCCGGCGGGAGCGGCTGGGGGCCTCCCTGGTTCGGGGGCCCGCACGACAGTCGCCTCTCCCGGTGGCGAGAGGAGGTTTATCTGAGACCCTCAATAGACGGTGCTCTTGCACAGCGCTCCTATCCTGCGGGTCGAGTTTGCGCTATATGACACCCGTGGCTCGCTCCTTGCGACCACGGAGTCATGTTAGCATTCTCACAGTAGAGAGGACTGGCACTGTGAGGTCCGCATTGCCTCGTTTGCGGGGCGACGCTCACCTCGGCCTCCCTGGGTCGCCAGACATCCCGGGTTGATGGAGGCGCAATGTCGGCTGTGGGGGGTGTGGAGCGCCTCGTTTGTGCAGGGCCCTGAGGCTCAGGCTGCTTACTTTGGTGCAGGATACCAGGGCCCGAGCCTCGAGGTCGCGTCCACATCCTGTGATTCAGGGCAAATCACCTAATATCCCCGTGACTGAGCATGTAATGTAATTACGGTGCTCATGCACACCGTTCCTATCCTTCGGGCTGAGTTCGCGCTATATAACAGATGCCAATGTTAAGAGTACATTCATTCATTTCAGAATAGAGTATAGTATTTCTATTGGATATTGAATACGGCAGGAGGAGGGACTTAATTTTGGGTGCTTTCAGTCTTGTTACACTTTAGATGTGCATCACTTACAAGCCTTGTCCACTGTACGGGCACAATTAGGACATTTGGAACTACATGATTATCCTGCTAGGACATGCACTTCCCATAGATCACCCAGCTTACTATTTTCATTGATAGCTTGTTCCATCAGTAGTCCTCTCTTCCCTCAGGCCTCTCCAGTGGCGCATTTCTGGGCTAGGCCTTCACGTTGCTGCACTCACTTGGACACGAATGTAACCGATGATACCCAGATAGTCGGTCCTTGGGCCACACAGCACGCTCCGTGATGCTAAGGTTATTGTTATGTAATTCATGTGCGCAGCTGTGGTCGGGTCACCAGTGCCGCTGCGATTCCGCCAGCAGTCCGGCAGGTGCACAGGCCAGGTCACGTTCACCAATATATTTTGCTAGCGAAGTACCTTGAGCCGGGGGAAGACGGACAACTTCTATTAACTTATTGTAATGGTGCAAGGGAAGTGAATCTCACAGCTACGCTGGAACTGTGGCAGTAAGCGGGTTTCTATGAAATGCTTTGCCATGCCCGCTCATTACCTTTTAATCTACATACAGAGTGCAGTTCTTTTACGTGGCTCAGCAGCTCGGGCCGGTTGAGAGTAACCAGCAACCGTGCCTCAGAGGCAAGGTTCTCAGCATTGGGTGCGACTAGTCCCTCCAAATCAGGGTTCAAGGCCAAGCAGGGAGGGCAAGATCTCCTCACTATGAGGACCTTGTTACTTCCAGAGATGGTGCGATGCTGTTAAAAGTGATTGTGTCCAGAAAGGGCGTATTTAATATAGGGATGCATGACATGTGCTCAGTATTTATGGGTTAGGCAGTGGAACCGAGACCACAGTGTTTTGTTCATTGTAACTGAGACTGTGTGGCCTTGGCTTGTTCTTATTTGGGGGTCTGGGGCTCTGGTGGAGCGCAAGAGCAAGGAGTGGGGGCGGCTAGCTCTCGGTTGCCTGCAACTGAGCTATAATGTGGCTTCTCACCTTATGCAAATAGAAGCACTGATTAGCAATAGATGGGCTTGTTGTAGGTATTGCCTTTTGTAGTAAATATAGGGATGCAATGACACGTGCCTGTATATCATGTAACTGGAGCTCATGTTTTACGTTTCAACTCCTTTACGTTCACATACATTTACATTTGTATAACTTGAGATGTATTTCTCAATGCGCGTTCGATTAACGCTAGGATTGTCGATCAGCTAGGCTTCTCAGTGAGCTGAACACCTAGTAGCTGCGCGGCGTGCTAGTGGCCGGTCTGACCCCTTACGCATTGCCTGAGCAAAGCTGGGTAGTTGTGATGTTCTATGTTTACAGCACAGCAGGAGCTAAGTGTGGACCTAACTGATGGGGCCGCTTTGGTGAGTCCTGGTTAGAGTTACTCAACTGTCCTGCTGTAGGGAGCAGTGAGTAGGCAGGGGGGGCCTATATGGGGCTTGGGAAGTTCACAGGACGGTGCGGTCATTGAAGGCCAAGGTGATTCACCAAGGAGGTGACAGAATATTATTTGCAGTAATATCAGTGAGCCGCGGCTGTCTTTCTATGTTGAAAACACTATCCCAGAATATTGAGGAAACACAATTCGCACTTGGCCAGAGTGCTCGTGCAGTACCAGCATGTGCGGGAACTTTGGATAACGGCGAAAGATAATTACTACTTAAGGTCCCGGCCAGTTTTTGGTCAATTACCAGCAGAAACTTTTGGAGGGAGGCGGTTGATTGGCCCTAGCATTGTTTGCCTTGTCTCTCGGCCAGTGATGTTCCTTTCTGGGTTTTGGTGAACACTTCATCCTTCGCTGGCGGTCGTAGAACGTAGATTATGTGTTGGATGTAGCATTTCATGTCCTGGGACACTGAGCGTTACGCCGGCTAGCAGTAGGAAGAAAGCTTCGTTAGTAAGGGAACCCCCTGGGTGAGGCGCGCACGGCTAGGATCTGAGGGCATCCAGCAAAGGCTTGCTTCCAAGGTTTGGGAAGTGGTTGAGGGGCCAAGCTGTGCGGCAGTGCACCATGTACCTAGGGCACGTACATCAGGCAGTGACATGTGAACTGGGACCATGTGTACTAGAATATGCAGGAGTGGTTCCCACCACGGTCGGTCAGATGGGAAGTTGTCATCTTGATTCTCACTGGATACCCTCACTCCACCACGCCTATTGTAAGCCGAGGACGCCTGTTGACGCTGTTAGACCTGCTATTAGTTAGTACCTCACTGCTGTGCCTTGGCCCGGTTTGTCTCGCATCAGGGCCAGCTTGGGGGTACCGGCGAGTTGTTTGCTCCTCGGCTGAAGCGGGCGCTGCTAGAACAGGGCAAGATTGATGAGGCCAGGCAGCATGACAAAGGTCTTTTCGGCACTGGCAGAACGGTGCAGGCGGCGAAGTAGTGCCATTACAGAACATGGATTTGTCAACATTCAGCTAGGAAATGATTAGCAGCAGGAAGGTATTAAACCAGGGTGAGCAATTGGTTTTGGTTTCGTGCTCAACAGGAGCAAGGGAATTGCATTCTGTCCCATCAGGGTACGGGGACCGTCTATAGCACCAGATACTGTAATGCTGCCATCTTCGCCCTGGGCTGGGGGGTCAATGTCTTCCAACTTTTACAGCCAGACTCTGAGCAGGCAAAGGCATACTTGCGATGGTGCAATGGGCACTCAGCAGTAGAGTTAGATGGGTCATCATACCCCGGTATGACGCAGTGATGAAACATAGGTTATGGCCTCACACGACCAGGCACTCGAGGGCAGCTGTGGCGGGGGTGTGCCAGTGCCAAGAGGGTGCGGGTTGGCTGAGTAGGGCTGCTGGCTTGGAGGGAGCACTACTCTGATCGCCACAAGGGCACGTTTGTTTCATAGAAGGCTGAATTGTTACTTTTATGGCATGGTGCCAGTTGCTTTAGTTATGCGCATGTTTCTTGGCAGTGTCAGAAACATTCAGAACGCAATGCTGGTGGTTAGCCTGTTGTCAGGCTGTTCTGAGGTATTTTAGCTCAGGCATGGCCAAGCATGGGTTATAGGCCGGTGGTCTGCCCTGGGATTCGTGTTAACAGGCAGGTGAAGCAGCAGAACTTGGAGGGGCTTGGGTTTGACCTCTGGGTACTGGGGCAGAGTCTGGTTGCTCACTTAGTAGCACGCCCTTGAGTTTGACGAAACAGGTACCTTTGCGAGCATCAGTACCGGGTAACTTCGCCCGCCCTCCAGCACTGGCTGGCAGCTATGCAGGTTGTGGAAGTGGCCTTCCAACTGGGGCCTATGGTCCATATGATTAAGGGAAGCACCGGGGGAACACTTTAAGCTATAAATCTGTTGGAGACCAATTGGCTTTTCCAGTATTCAAATAGAGAAGCATTTTACACGTTGTTCTCCTCGGTGGTCACTCTGACCTGTCTCTCCCTGGTATACTAGCAGAATTTTGGGAGGGCAAGGCTTTACATCTGGTGGTGACTGATGGAATACGATGGGCGTACTCCAACGGAGTGAAAGAGGAAGGAAGGCAGGCTGGGCACTGCCAGGCAGGAGTGTCTTGGCAAAGGGATTGTTATTTAGCCATGCGAAGGCAACTTTGGACCATCGCCTATTTAGGTTTAAGGTCATTTCAGTCAAATCCACGGAGGAGTTTAGAAAGGTTGGGGGAACCTGTCCTGATGGTGCACGCTGGCCGCCGGCCCGGTTGGGCGTAGACTTGTTTTGACTGGACCTGGGAGAAGCCCGGTATCAGTATGCTGTAGGTATGATGGCCTACCAGGAGCCATGCGCAGTTGCGCAGAGCAAAGAGGTCTTGGCTTCATCAGGCATGGTCTTATACACGCCAAGTCCACAGGGTGCCGGGAGGGAGATGGGGTGCACCTCCCTAGTTTAGGCACGGTTCTTTTCCTACTGGACCTAGGGGAAGCTTTGGCTGCAGCAGGTTGTTAGTAATAGGCTACCTTGGCAAGGAGCCCGCTCAGGAGAAGCCATTGAGGTGTCAAGGAGAAAAGTTAATAGCGCCATGTGCAAGTTCACTGAGCTAAGAGGCTTTGGCTTCATCAGGCATGGCCTTTTACACGCCAAATCAACAGGGTGTCTGGAGGGTGATGGGGTGCGCCTCTCCACGCTAGGCATGAATTTAATTTTACTTGACCTTGGTGAAGCCTTGGCAGCTGCGGGTTGCGAATAGACTGGACCTACTGGGCCTAGGGGAAGCTTTGGCTGCAGCAGGTTGTAAGGAAATAGGTCTACCTTGGTGGGGGGCCCTGGTAGTGACGGTGGCCACTCCCAAGGCTGTGGAGGAGTTACAGGGCGATCCAGGGTCTGCACATACCAAGGGGTATAGCATGCAGCAGCACCGTGTGGTGCTAAGCCAGGATACCCAGGGATCTTTAGCGTGTCCACTGGAAGACCGACGGCGCCCCGCTAACCGACAGGCGGTTGTGGGTCTGAGCAACCGGGGGCTGCCATGTATGCTCCGCCCACCCATCACGGGGGGGCGTGTGTAGCAAGTGGACTGGTGGTCCACAGGTGGGAGGGGGGGACCCTCCCAACATTAGGTATACACCAATTGGCGTTGCCATGGTGACTCTAGGCTTATCAGACGGGCAGGCGGCATAGGGGCTGGCCTGCCCTGGGATCGCCCGTAAGATAACCCACCATGTTTGCATATTGCTTATGCTAATAAACCTGCAGCAATATTTCTCCACTTACATTCAGTGTCGTGTGTTTTATTTATGTACTTATGTGTGTTGTGATAACTGTTGCCGATATTGGCACTATGTAAGGCTGCCCGGGGGGGGGTTGCGCAGCGGCCCGCCCCTTTGAGGGCGGCCGCCTTAGTGCCACAGGAAGGCACAGGGGTGGGAGGTCGTGTCCCTGGGATGGACCAAGGGAGACCCCAGCAGATAGCTGCTTCCGGCGGGGAGGAGCCAGGGGGGTACATATTCTGTCTCCGCCCCCTCCTCGCCCTCTTGTCCGCTCGTTCGCCTTGCCCGCCCATCCGCTTACCCGGCGTCCGGAGGGACAATGGGGGGGCCAGGTTTTCTAACAATTCTCACTTTGTGTTGCAGGAGGAGTTACAGGGCGATCCAGGGTCTGCACATACCAAGGGGTATAGCATGCAGCAGCACCGTGTGGTGCTAAGCCAGGATACCCAGGGATCTTTAGCGTGTCCACTGGAAGACCGACGGCGCCCCGCTAACCGACAGGCGGTTGTGGGTCTGAGCAACCGGGGGCTGCCATGTATGCTCCGCCCACCCATCACGGGGGGGCGTGTGTAGCAAGTGGACTGGTGGTCCACAGGTGGGAGGGGGGGACCCTCCCAACATTAGGTATACACCAATTGGCGTTGCCATGGTGACTCTAGGCTTATCAGATGGGCAGGCGGCATAGGGGCTGGCCTGCCCTGGGATCGCCCGTAAGATAACCCACCATGTTTGCATATTGCTTATGCTAATAAACCTGCAGCAATATTTCTCCACTTACATTCAGTGTCGTGTGTTTTATTTATGTACTTATGTGTGTTGTGATAACTGTTGCCGATATTGGCACTAGTTTCTCTCACTCGGATTGGCCAGTTAGGAAGGTCAGTCAGTCTCCGCCCCCACCTATAAATGTCCGCATCGCCACGTAGCTCGGTTTGCAATGGGGAAGGAGGGTGTTTGAATGTTGGCGGACAGAATGTTTCTTATCTAGATAGTTTTGGAAACCGAACGTTATTTTTAGATTGTAACATCCATGCTGTTTGTTAGTCTGTCTCATATTAATGCACATGTTTTTGTTTTTTTTCTGGGCAGCTTTTTGGGGTTTTAAAATACAAACATTATGTGCGTTGTTTTTCATAAAAACTTGTGAAATTCACGTGGAAGGAAGTGATTTACTTTCGTGCTTAAAAAAGAAAAATACGTTTCCTTTCTGCATCTAATTACCTTCTTTCATCATGATGTGCGACGTTGAGTTTGTTGGGCTGTTTGTGTTCATAGTGGGTCAGGAAGTGTCGGTTTTGGGGGGTGCTCCGCAGTCAACTGCTTGATTCTGTTGGGAACGGGGCGAGAAACATTTTTACCTTAATGGATCGAGAGCGTGCACTTAAAATAGGTTACATTTTCTCCAAAATGCTTTCACGGGGAAGCTTTTTAGACGTGTATAAAAAGGGCGCGCTCGGCAGTTTAGCTTGTGGTACTGTGCAGAGGAGATAAAGTAAACTCTTGCTCGCCAAAAATTAACAAAAAAAAGAATTTCAGAGACTGTTTGCATTTATTGGAAAGCTTATCAACCTGTCTCCAAAGAGTTTTCGTGGGGTGCTCCAGCAATCCAGTCCGCCATCCCCAGACTCCCGTGTACCTTCCCGTGAGAGCTTTGATTGGTTATCCCTAGGGCACAGGCCCGGTTCTAGAGGGTGGGCCAGGCCCACCCAAACATGAGCTTGGCCCACCCGAACAAATGAGCCTTGGCCCTCGCAGTGAATCTGCCACCGATGTACAACAACAATAAAATACTGTTCAGATAACTGGTGATTTTCGATCCTGCTGCAGGGCAACCATTTGTCTGTTAGTTTTTAAATGCAGATAAACAGAATTTTATGGGAATAGCTCAGTGGGTTACTACCTCTATCACAGATATCCTTGTGTTACTTGCAGTTCAGAAGTTACTATCCTAACATAAGACAGTGACCTATGAACTGTCCTCAAATAGCTGCATACAAACTTCAATTTTTTTGTGTTGTGATATAGTTAGAACTTCTCCATTCTTTCATTATTCTAATGTTACTAAAAAGAGTTTGTTTGGGCAGCTATCCATTTTTATCAGTAAAGCCAACCCCCGGAGTACTCTTTAAATCCTGAGTTTGTGCTTCTCTAGACTAAACCCCTGTAAAATATATTGCCCACCAGTATGGATGATGTGATTTCTACACCTTGTAATCCTCATTGGCTTATGTGACCTTCCCCATAGACTGATTTATTGTCTCTGTATAATGTGTGTTATGTAAAGTACTGTGACACCCTACACTCATGAGTAGCGCCATACAACAAATGGAATGGATATGAGAGGGGGGTAACAGAGAGATGAGGGGCACTAGTGGAGGGTGGCAGTGAGGGAATACGAGGAAGAGGTCATTGGGTGGGGGGAGCTATGGAGAGATATGGGGCGCTAGTGGAGTGGGGCAGTCAGAGGAGGAGGTCATGGGATGGAGGGAACTACAGAGAGATGAGGCACACTAGTGGAGAGTGGTAGTGAGGGAAGCCGAGGAGGAGGTCATGGGGTGGGGGAACTTCAGAGAGATGAGGGGCACTGGTGGAGGGTGGCTGTGAGGGAATCCGAGGAGGAGGCCATGAGGGGAGTGGCTACGAAGAGATGAAGGGCACTGTTGGAGGGTGGAAGTTAAGATATCTACAGAGAAAGAGGTCAAAAAGACTTTTGCACCAGCAAAAGTCTGCCACTAATGCTGACCCTGCCATGGCCTTTCTGTTTTCGTTTATTTAATTAACAGTCAGGTGATTAGGACAACTGTGGAGCATACTTTAACATGCATGCTAATTACATTTACTGCTATATTCAATGTTTCGAGTTTGAAGGTGAGTTTACTATTGTTTATTACTGGGAATAATGAAAGTGGAACTGAATGGCGGCTGATGTGGGGCTGGGGCCCAAGGTCAGCTGTGAGATAAGGTTTAATGGAGAGGGTAAGGTAGAAAAGTGGGTAATCAAGCCTGTAAGGGAGTGCACTGCAGAGTCAGCGGTCAGGTGGAGGTAGTAATGAAGAGGGTTTCTCCCTGAAGGCTCGCACAAAGGGAGCCCGAGAAGTGTCACTTGCTTGATATTCCCACCGTAGAAACCTCCTCTTCCCATCAAAGGGACATTACATGGAAGAAAAGCACTTTTTGAGAGTGATAACATTTAGAAAGAGACTTGGAAAAGAGTGTGTTTTACTGTGCCTTATAAGACTAAGGAGAGATAAAGGAGGGCCCAGAAGCAGGCCTGGCTAGATATATAAGTAATAAATCGGGCCAGCAGTGGCCCACCCAAATCTACCCTTGGCCCACCCAAATAAAAATTCCTGGAGCTGGGCCTGCTAGGGTACCTTCATTTATGCAAAGGGCAGGGGGCCTGATTAGGCGGGCTAACAAGGCACATTTTTTGGGGATAGAAATACTTTGTTCTGGTCATCCAAACATGTTAACCACCCGAGGCCCTCATTACCTCCTCGCCAGTCATCCTCGCCACAGTATATATAGTTTATTGTGTATTTACTGGGGCGAGGAAGACCAGGTCTCGGAGTAATCGAGAATACCGGTAAGTAACTGGGACATAAAAAACAAAATGACCAGCCCGCCGTTCCAAATGGTAACGAGTGTAATTTTCATTTTGTTTTTATAAACTTTTGATTGAGCTAGACACATTTTTGGTGATAATCAGCTGACGGTCGACTTTTGTGGCAAAGATACGAAATACCGTGTTTACTAAGGACTTATTTTAGTATTGTGGCTCACATGGAAATTCCAGTAACCCCAAGGCTACCAAATTGCATAATTCTACTGGCCTTGGGTAACCTATAAATCTATCTGGATTCGGTTAAAGATCTGTCTGTATTTGAGGGGTGGTGGAGTTGACAGTTCGTTGGAAGTGCTCCAAGCCTCACAACAAAGTTCTCAAACCATGTGAAAAGAATGGAGTGAAACTAAACCTCTTACCTGCTCTAAGATTAATTTCTCTATAAAATTAACTAGTAATCTTTTTGAAGATTAATAGTCAATAAAGTGGCGGTGAAGAATCGATGTCAATAAAATCAATACTGTTGAGTTGTATAACACTCCCCTGTTTAGTGCCACGGGGGTCTGCTTTACAAATGCACATCGTCTAACACTTAGCCATACATCCGTATGTATAGCTAATGAGCAGAGGATTCAGATACGTTTGAAATGTAAATGAAGTACATGCAAGGTGACATCTGAAGCATTATGCAATTCTAACAATACATGTTCTTTTTTGGTAGGTACCAGCAATTCCCTTAATGACAAATTAAATAGTGTACCTTGAAATTCGTAAACAAATGCCATTTTAAAAAAAAAAATGTATATAAACAAGCTATTTCTTTCCAGCTAGCACCTAGCTCGAGTGCCGTCCAGGCCGGCGACAGTTATGGAAACTGCATTTATTAGGAAGTTTCCAAATATACTGCGATTTTCCTTTTTAGTAGCTTCAAACGCGCTTTTCCACAGATTCACCCATAACATTTCATAATAATATTTCGTCTTTGATACTTAATATACAACTTCCTCCCAAAAAGACATAGCTGATGAACACTGAGCTGCTACTACTCGAGAAACACCACTGTTTGTTTAAGAATCTTCTTTATCCTTGGCTTCCTGTACCGTGATATATCTATAATTTGGTTCATCGTAATAAAAAAGTAATGTCCTACAAAGTACATCAACGCTTCTATATTGTCAAAGAATCTCCTCTGCTTTTTTCATTTTTCAGATTGGTCCATGCTTCTGAGATTGCAAAAAATGGAGGTTGTTAAAGTTTTAATCACATTAGTGTTTGTCCTGGTGAGGCTTTGTAAGATGTTACAGCTGAGAAAGGGCTGACGCCAAGTAACTGGGGCACAACACTCATTTTAAATTATCTTTATTGTAGTCTACATATAGGAATGTAGATAATAGTCAAAATAGTTATACCACCTGGAGACCCCAATGTTGGACTATGCCCTCCCCCCCCCCCCCCCTCCTTCACCTAATCAAGTCAATGACAGACATACTCAAGTATTTGCTTGGTTAACGGGTCATGTTTATTTACATCAAACCATTAAAAAAAAATCTTGAGCTTAACAAAAAATATTTTCAAGTTACACAGTAGGAGGGTTGTCTCATGGAAATTACACAGGATACGTTGTAGTTACATCTCATCTAAGAATACAGGGTTAACAAAATGTCATATCCAGATCTCCAGATTTTGCGTGAGAGTCCAACATGGGGAAAATGAAAGCCCTTACTTCCCTTAATCTACTCGGACCAGACATGTGAAACCACCTGTATCGTTGAGGGGTGATCACAGCCCTCATATGCTTGAGGCCCCGCCAACAATGTGCTGTCCTGCCCCTCATCACGATGAAACATGTTAATCCCCCTTCCCCCAAGTCAGCTTGCGTGGAACGTTCCTTAATCACCCTGGCCCAATGCACAACTTAGCCATTTGCGAATGAAATCACATGACAAAAATTAATGGCACTTAACTTAATGCCAATGCCCCAGTTGCAACGAGGTATAATATGTGACCAAGCAAAGAAGGCATTTGGCAAAGCCCGTCACAACCATGAAAATTCTTGCAATATACACTCCATGATGTGAGTTGTGCTGGGGGGTGCCCATAGAGAAATGCCAAGTCGTCATGGGCATAAATAGCCCACCAACAAAACAACACTGGGACCGGAAGTGACGTGCCGTCCCCTAAATGTTTTCTGTCCCCTGTCCCTTGTCACATGAATGTGGGACAGGGGACAAAACATTTAGGGGACGGCACGTCACTTCCGGACCCAGTGTTGCCTTGTTGGTGAGCTATTTATGCCCATGATGACTTGAGCCATGGACCCATAGCCTCCCTAGAGGGCCAAAGAACCAATAGAGCAGTGAGGGTACATTTTCACAGGGGCCCACAGGTTGTAGCGCCACACACTAGCCCAGTAGTGTGCACTTCATATAAGAGCTGGCTAAAAAGTTGATTGTTTGAAAAATCAATTTGGCAATTAAATTACTGTTTAAAAAACTGTGAAAAGGGTATTTCTTTGTTCTCTCCTTTACTGCTCTACACCCTACAGCACAAAATCGAAACATTCAACAATCTTATTTCAAGGGTAAAGATTTTTCACTGTTAGCTCATCCAATAGAGTTATTAAATGATACTAGTTGCTGTAAAATGTTGTCTACAGTTCCTGAGACAAGGAGGTCTATGTTCTTGGATATAAAGCATAGTGCCAATATCGGCAACACTTCTCAGTTCTCGTACAGCAACATACATAAACCACAAGACATCTTATTAGTTTAGAAAATTGCTGCAGGTTTATTTGAATAACAAATATGCCAACAGGGTGGGTTATCTGACGGTTGACTTTTGTGGCAAAGATACGAAATACCGTGTTTACTAAGGACTTATTTTAGTATTGTGGCTCACATGGAAAATCCAGTAACCCCAAGGCTACCAAATTGCATAATTCTACTGGCCTTGGGTAACCTATAAATCTATCTGGATTCGGTTAAAGATCTGTCTGTATTTGAGGGGTGGTGGAGTTGACAGTTCGTTGGAAGTGCCCCAAGCCTCACAACAAAGTTCTCAAACCATGTGAAAAGAATGGAGTGAAACTAAACCTCTTACCTGCTCTGAGATTAATTTCTCTATAAAATAAACTAGTAATCTTTTTGAAGATTAATAGTCAATAAAGTGGCGGTGAAGAATCGATGTCGATAAAATCAATACTGTTGAGTTGTATAACACTCCCCTGTTTAGTGCCACGGGGGTCTGCTTTAAAAATGCACATCGTCTAACACTTAGCCATACATCCGTATGTATAGCTAATGAGCAGAGGATTCAGATACGTTTGAAATGTAAATGAAGTACATGCAAGGTGACATCTGAAGCATTATGCAATTCTAACAAAACATGTTCTTTTTTTGGTAGGCACCAGCAATTCCCTTAATGACAAATTAAATAGTGTACCTTGAAATTCGTAAACAAATGCCATTTAAAAAAAAAAAAAAATGTATATAAACAAGCTATTTCTTTCCAGCTAGCACCTAGCTCGAGTGCCGTCCAGGCCGGCGACAGTTATGGAAACTGCATTTATTAGGAAGTTTCCAAATATACTGCGATTTTCCTTTTTAGTAGCTTCAAACGCGCTTTTCCACAGATTCACCCATAACATTTCATAATATTTCGTCTTTGATACTTAATATACAACTTCCTCCCAAAAAGACATAGCTGATGAACACTGAGCTGCTACTACTCGAGAAACACCACTGTTTGTTTAAGAATCTTCTTTATCCTTGGCTTCATGTACCTTGATATATCTATAATTTGGTTCATCGTAATAAAAAAGTAATGTCCTACAAAGTACATCAATGCTTCTATATTGTCAAAGAATCTCCTCTGCTTTTTTCATTTTTCAGATTGGTCCATGCTTCTGAGATTGCAAAAAATGGAGGTTGTTAAAGTTTTAATCACATTAGTGTTTGTCCTGGTGAGGCTTTGTAAGATGTTACAGCTGAGAAAGGGCTGATGCCAAGTAACTGGGGCACAAAACTCATTTTAAATTATCTTTATTGTAGTCTACATATAGGAATGTAGATAATAGTCAAAATAGTTATACCACCTGGAGACCCCAATGTTGGACTATGCCCTCCCCCCCCCCCCCCCCCTCCTTCACCTAATCAAGTCAATGACAGACATACTCAAGTATTTGCTTGGTTAACGGGTCATGTTTATTTACATCAAACCATTAAAAAAAAATCTTGAGCTTAACAAAAAATATTTTCAAGTTACACAGTAGGAGGGTTGTCTCATGGAAATTACACAGGATACGTTGTAGTTACATCTCATCTAAGAAAACAGGGTTAACAAAATGTCATATCCAGATCTCCAGATTTTGCGTGAGAGTCCAACATGGGGAAAATGAAAGCCCTTACTTCCCTTAATCTACTCGGACCAGACATGTGAAACCACCTGTATCGTTGAGGGGTGATCACAGCCCTCATATGCTTGAGGCCCCGCCAACAATGTGCTGTCCTGCCCCTCATCACGATGAAACATGTTAATCCCCCTTCCCCCAAGTCAGCTTGCGTGGAACGTTCCTTAATCACCCTGGCCCAATGCACAACTTAGCCATTTGCGAATGAAATCACATGACAAAAATTAATGGCACTTAACATAATGCCAATGCCCCAGTTGCAACGAGGTATCATATGTGACCAAGCAAAGAAGGCATTTGGCAAAGCCCGTCACAACCATGAAAATTCTTGCAATATACACTCCATGATGTGAGTTGTGCTGGGGGGTGCCCATAGAGAAATGCCAAGTCGTCATGTGCATAAATAGCCCACCAACAAAGCAACACTGGGACCGGAAGTGACGTGCCGTCCCCTGAATGTTTTCTGTCCCCTGTCCCTTGTCACGTGAATGTGGGACAGGGGACAGAAAACATTTAGGGGACAGAAAACATTTAGGGGACGGCACGTCACTTCCGGACCCAGTGTTGCCTTGTTGGTGAGCTATTTATGCCCATGATGACTTGAGCCATGGACCCATAGCCTCCCTAGAGGGCCAAAGAATCAATAGAGCAGTGAGGGTACATTTTCATAGGGGCCCACAGGTTGTAGCGCCACACACTAGCCCAGTAGTGTGCACTTCATATAAGAGCTGGCTAAAAAGTTGATGGTTTGAAAAATCAATTTGGCAATTAAATTACTGTTTAAAAAACTGTGAAAAGGGTATTACTTTGTTCTCTCCTTTACTGCTCTACACCCTACAGCACAAAATCGAAACATTCAACAATCTTATTTCAAGGGTAAAGATTTTTCACTGTTAGCTCATCCAATAGAGTTATTAAATGATACTAGTTGCTGTAAAATGTTGTCTACAGTTCCTGAGACAAGGAGGTCGATGTTCTTGGATATAATGCATAGTGCCAATATCTGCAACACTTCTCAGTTCTCGTACAGCAACATACATAAACCACAAGACATCTTATTAGTTTAGAAAATTGCTGCAGGTTTATTTGAATAACAAATATGCCAACAGGGTGGGTTATCTTACGGGCGATCGAAGGGCAGGCCAGCCCCTCTGCCGCCTGCCCACCTGATGAGCCAAATTACACCATGACCGTCGCCAATCCGTGGTTACCAATGTCGGGAGGGGCCACTTCTCCCATCAGTGGACCGCCAATCCACGCACTTACTCATGCCCCCGAAAAGGGGGGGGCGGAGCGTTCCAGGCAGCCCCGGTTGCTCAGGCCCACAACCGCCTGTAGGATTAACGGGGTGCCGTCGCTCTTCCAGGGGACAACGTTAAGACATCCCTGGGTGTCCTTGGCTTAGCACCCTTGTTATGCTGCTGCATATAGTACCCTTCTGTACCTTGCAGACTCTGGATTGCCCTGCAACTCCTCCTGCAACACAAAACAATAAGTTAGATTGTTCCCCTCACCACCCTCTGGCTGTCTGCAGGGTAAGCGGTAGGGCGGGAAACAGCGAGACGGGCAGCTGACAAGAGGCTGCACTGTGGGCGGGGGAAGGTATTTGTACCCTTGTCCTTCCCCATCACGGCCAGAAGTGATGTGGCCGACTGACCTCCTGGTCCCTAGACCAGGGGCACTATTACACTGACTCGTGTGCCTTCCTGTGGCACTAAGGCGGCCTCCCTGTTAGAAGGGTCCTCTACGTGGACCCCGGGCAGCCTGACAGTCAAACATTGGAAACTATGGATATATGTGACTTCACAGCTTAAGCACGTGTAACAAAATAAAGAATAACGAGATTAGTTGGGGAGGTGGGTAGAGTGTAACAATTGTGTATCATAGCTAATAACAATTTCTTGTGTTAAGTCACTTGACTGATTAGTGTAAGATCTAGAATTTTCTTTTCATTGTATAATTCTTTGTCTTTCTATTTGTGTATATTATTGGCAATGGAACATACACTCGGTAGGGGAATAGGGGCTAGAGGAAGGAGGCAGATGCAAATTACGTGATCTAAAATTTCCATGTCCAGGGCGCACAGTGTGCATATTCTGTTCAGTTTCCTAAGTGGGATTGCAGATTTAAAGTATTGCACCCTGAATCTTCCTCCATAAACTAACATTATTGGTGTTGCATGCAATAAATTTTAGTTGTGCAAACTTGGCAAACCGTGATAAGCTACAGAGGACCCATAAATAAAGCACATATTCCCATTTCTGAGCAAGCATATCTTTAATCGGTGCAACTAGGACACCGATTCTAGCCTGTTATTCAGATTAACCCCCAGTTAAACAAAAGCACTTTTACAATGTGAGAACCACATTTAAATCAAGCTTTTATTTATTTTAATATTGCATTTTTCAATGGTTACAATATTGGAATTCCTTTTGGTAATATCCATTAGTACTAGGCCACTTTACCTCATTTCAGTCCTTACTAATGAAGCATGTCTGCCTTCAACTGACCGGCATCTTAAAGTTCCAAGAAAAAGTACATTTTGCCTGTCCACTTCTACTGTGTACAAAGGATCATGACCAAGATATCCTGTTATTAATGGTCTCAGGAGACAGTCTGCAAACCAGTTACTTTTTCTTTCAGATCTGCAGCGGTATGCAATGCGTGGGCTGCAAAAAATCATACTCCTTTGTAGTCTGTGGAGCAAGAGGACCAAGGTTTATGGATCTTTCTGAAGGGCGACTGGGCTATTTAGTCACCTTTCCTTGCAAAACCAAAAAATTAATCTGATTTCAGTTAGCACTCTTATGTCATTTTCACCACTATTTGTGTTATTTGTTAAAACATACATTCAGTAATGCATGTATTTAAAACCATATGAATAAATAACACTTCTAAAGTGCAGAGCCTAGCCAGATTTTACACCACTGAAGTCGCTCTCTATTCAGATGCTGATGTCAGGTTTTATGGTAATAGTCCAAGCCATGCTCTAGCTTGAAGCCTGTGAAAAATGCAAGCAATTACACATAGCCATACCTTAACTCGATAGACTGGTGTAGCTCAGGCTTTCCGTTGTATGGATGGATGACTCATTTGGCCTAGTGTATGCCTACCATATTGAATAATAGGATTTCCAAATAATGAAGATATTGAAAGTGGCTCAGGTCTAATAATGGCTGGTATAGGACTTCCTCTCCAGCATGCTAACGTTATCTTTTGTTGTTTCTCCCTTCTAAATTAAGAACATTCCCTCTCAGTGGATGGAATGTTCTAGTAGCCTTACAGCCCATCTTCCTCTGGATATAACAGTTAAAGGTCCTCCTCCTCTTTATAGGGCCTATAACTTGGGTTCAAGGCCTTTAACAATGAGTAAAGCCCTAGTCTGTGGGCTATAATTAAGGCTCCCAGTTTTCAGTTTAAACACATTTTTAGATATAAATACAGATGGAAAAATATTTTTGCTCCGTCTCTATTTATAAATAGAAAGGGAAAAATAAGACCAAATCGGATTCTGAAATTCTGAAAATTGTTTGGCAATCTGTGTTCCAGCCCAGGGTTGCCTCGGCACGCCCCTTTTCCTGATTGCGGTATATGGCTGCCCACATTAACACCTGCTGGGTCAATAATCTTTGGTAGGCATGGGAAAATGAGTGTGACCCAAAAAGGTCAGAAAGACTTGCGACATAAACACATTAGGCAAATTAGGTTGCATTAGCTTTCGGATACTCTCCGGCCTTAAAATTTAAACTTTCCTCTATGACTTGGCACCACATGAAGAAGCACAAACATTCCTGAGAGACAGAGGCAGCTGGGGCACATTTGTAAGCCCTTTTTCAAGTTAAATAGCTTTTTTCATCATTGCGCGAGGAAGAATTGTGGCTGCAGCAAAACTGTGAGGGATTACTGTATTAAAGTAAATTGTTCAAATGCTACTATGCAGTAGAAAGTAAAATTAGACGAGTGATACACGCCCAATGTCTTCAAGGCAGAGACTGTAACTTATGGAAAATATGTTTTGCATTAGCGAAGGACTTAGTTTAAAAAAAATGTAAATGGAAAGCTGCCAGCTCACATGGGTGGTGTTGGATATTTTAAGCCTCAGAAATGTGAGGGAAATGGTGCCTGGCAAGACTGATGCAAGTGTCTTTAATTTCTTTATGAAATGAGAGCTTGCTGCTTCAGAGGAGATCGTTTGCTCTCTCAGCCTGTGCATAGTCAATGCGCACCACAGAGCATGCCGCAGGAAGGAGCGTGAAACTGACAATGAGAACGAGGCATCCAATATCTCTGATTTATCATGAAAGTAGACAGCTCTTTTATGACTTCTTTGGCCAGGTCACTGAAAGTGCACAGGTGCAAATTCTAAATGTGTTTACATCTAATTATCATGGCTAGTGACTGTGTTTTCAATATTGTAACACAGCAGCAGTTCACTAATATTACTGTAAGTAATCTCTGGGACACCACTGTGACCTGTATTACAAAGGGAAAGTTGCAGATGGCTGTATTGTTTACTTAATTTGGTGCATATAAACACATAGCTAAACCTATATCAACCATGTGCACTGTAAATACATGTGGAAAAATACTAGCTGCAATGTCTTTTTTTGCTTGTGACAAAAAAAATGCGGATATAAACAGAAAAAAAAAAAATATGGATTAAGACAGACGGAATTGTTAAATACCGTAATACCAGGACCCCTAGCTATAATGTGACTCTAATGCGCTACTACAGGCTTGATTTTAAGTTTGGCTGCAAGGATGCTCTGTCACAAGGATGGCTGATGTCGTGTTTGCCTTATAACAAGTGTCTTAGGAAATAATGCACATGAAATATGGAGGATAGGATATCCGCTACACATGCAACAGATCATCCCACCCACCAAACACTAAATCAGGCCCCTTGTGCCTTTGGCGATTTGCCTATAAAATGATAGATGGTGAGAGAGACATAAAAGGTGAAATCTATGTGGTGTGAAGTAACAAGTGTCCCAATATTCATTGCTGAAGAGGGAGTCTGCAATCTAAGGGTGAAAGGGAGAAGATGGGTCCTATTCGGTAGATTTCGTGAGACACAAATGAAATCATGGCAATGTGCACAATAAAATAAAATATGGTGTGCTTTGTTCCAGAGAGGTTTTCCTTCGTAAGTGGCGGTTGGTGACATGTGGAATTGTTAGGCGCAAGAAAAACACATTTTGCAAATTGAGACTAGCAGGAACCATTTATACAAATGTTACACCTATTAAAGAGGGGACATGCACCCTCTGCCAACTGATAAGCACATCTAAATATCTCTTGGGGCATGGCTGAATGTGCCATTAGAAGTGTGGCTCTTCTGTCAATCTCCTCTTGCTTAGTGGCCCCTCATTTATTGCTAACTTGGCCAATATATGTACAGTTTTATATAGCGCAAACTCAACCAGAGTTTATTGGAGCACTTTACGTGGGCACCCGTTATATTACACAAGGACACATTCATTTTTTTGTGCACAGGAGATTGTGATATGCCGAGAAACATAGGATATTGAGCTGATGCTGGGACTTGAACCTGGTTCCCAAAGTAGTCAGCTCTGACCATTATGCCACATCCTTATGTGCCGCTGGTCTCTGTATCGAATGCTTGGCATAGAAGCGCCGTAACAGAAAACCAATACTTATAGTGACGTTCTGAATCAATGCAGCCCTAAACTGTGTTTTTATAAACGGACCTTGTATATTCATAACAGCTCTTTAACAAATGCACCCACCCCCAGAATGATTTTATATTTTTCCATTGGTCATAATGAGTATAACTTGCCTCTGTGCCCTAGGCTTCAAAGGTCCAGCTGTCCCTATTTCCTCAACTCTTTAACTCCTTTCAGTAAAAATGTCTTTGCTTCTCTGAATCTGTTGCTTTCTCTTCCTACTGTCTTGTGCGGGTTGATCCTCGGCTCCCCTCACTACTCTCTGCTTTCGATTCTACATTTCTGATGGCATTTCCTGTCGGAGTTAAGGGGCTGCTTTCTTACACTGGTGCATGCCACTTCTACTGCCTTGCAGTGGCACCATGTCACATTTCCTCACCCCCCCCCCCCCAGTCACATTTCCTATGCACACTATATGCACAAAGATACTGAAGTGAAAGGCACCCTGCCGCCCAAGCCCCACCTTTACCCCGGTCTGTCACTATTTCTATGCACACTATATGTGCACACTGTTCCCGGCTGGGCGCTTCTCTCACCACTGCGCCAGACCATCTCCTGGTCTTCACCTATGTATCTCTGTAGCCTTATTTCTATAAACCACTGTGCATCTCTGCACTAAGCTGTGCAAACACAGCAGTCTATTATCTGGTGTGTGTCCTATGAAGTGTTCTCTGCACATACGGTTTGAATACAGCTTTAACTGGGAAACAGTACTTGAGGCAAATAAGCGAAAACATATTGCCAGAAGAAAAATGGATGCCCCTGCTCAAAAGATTATTGACTTATTTTGTCCAACACACACCTTGCCCCACTGATGGACCCGGTCACACACACCTCTCTTTGGGAGGCCACTTTCCATTGATTACTGAGTAATGGAGGGGCTCTTTGTTCAATGGATTGGCAGCTCTCGAAGTTTTGAAGTGTTTCCAGGCTTGCGCTCAGTGCACCAACCTTTCCAATCGTTTCCTCCTGCACGTAAATGCCTGATAAGCTTACATGGATCAAGGGTGAGAAGTACTATAAGTGTGCCTGCATAAGGAACGCAGCATGCTACAATAGCATCCAGCACAGTTACAGTGCAAGCAAGAGACAAATACATTTTTTCACTTACCACACTGCCTGCGGCATGTCCTCTATATTTCTGGCACCAGACTCCTCGGAGCGCAAGGTCCATCCAATCCAGACGCAGCTTACATCTGTTAGCAATGTTAAGCTGCATGAGTGAAATGTCTGGATTGGCTGGAGCAGGCTGGCTCGGTGCTCCAAAAAGCCCTGGAGGCCTGCACCTGTTCTTAACTTGGCTGTATAAGACAGGTAGGTTGGAGAGGTTTGAATTGCTCATGTCAGGCTGGCCGAAGCAAGATAGCCTGCCAAACAAGACATGCTCTCTACAAACTGAAGTGGCCACTCCTCATTGGTGCCAATCAGCAACAATGAAGCACTGCCCCGCCCCACACTCACTCAGCAGAGTAAAAAATAAACTGGTAATAAAATTATGTAAAACAAATATATTTCAATTGCACATTTCCAATAAATACTTACACCAACCCCCCTTCCCCGCCTCCCACGCTCATAAGTATCGACCACTGATCTGCCCATTCTTAAGGAGACTCCAAAACGTTCCACATGGCGTGATGTAAATTCATACATACATAAGGAGTTATAATCTCGATCTAACAATTTACCCATTAACAAACTATCTCCTGTAATTTAAAGTGCATTTCATGGAGGTAGACAATTTAGATGAGGCCATTCCCAAGAAAGCCGAAATCATACATATCATACCGTCTACCCCATTTGCGTGGGGGCCATATGTACCTATAAAACTCTCCACATGGAGTAATATAAATTCACATACATATAGTCATATTCTCAGCAAACATTTTAACAATTCAAAAATAACTTGAGTGATTTCAAGTGCATTGTATTATGTAGCCAATGTACCTAGGGTCCCCCAAGAGATCAAAGTGTTTTACATATGAAACCATCTACCCCACTTGTTTGAGTCTTGTGTGATTCCTAGTACATTGTGCACATACAAATATTCTAAACAGATTCCCCCAGAAAACGCTAGGCATGCTTAATCATCTAACCCAATTAATTAGGGGTGCCCATATTTTGATTTCTTTCCCCTTTGCCTGTCTACCTTTTCTAGCATAGACTGCTTCCTCCAGATTATAAACTGACAATAGCCGACCAAGCCATTGTTGAAGCGGTGGCAGGTTCAGGTCCAGCCAGGCAGAGGCTATTGTCAGTCGTAAAATGGCCATTGCAACACCAAGAAAATACTCTACCTCCTGTGACATTTATTCTTTTTACACTCCTGATAGAATAAGGCTTGAGGTCAGACTTACATTTATTTACCATTTACACAAAAAAAAAACTTGTGATTTCCTTCTTTAAGGAATTCAGGGTGCTACAAGTGGCAAATGTGGACTATGCCAGCACAAGACACAGAGCAGTGGGGACATCTAGTTCATTGGTCCCCAACCCATTTAGCTAACCTGGCAGGTTTGTAATTTAACAAAAAGCAGGTCTTAAACTGTGCTTGCAAATTAGCTGACATAAAAACAGTTTGTGATAGAGTAAGAGGTTTATAAAAGTCTGAATCGGTTATCAATTTCTCTTGCCATTTTAAAGAGAACTTATCTAGATCATCCTTTATCTCAGAATTCAGGAGTGACCTCATTTTCCATGACTACTATTGCTCCGAGATATTCCTTTCTCAACCAATTTGTTTCTACCAAAACCCACAGGGACACTCCCCTCATGCAGAAGGTAGTCCGTAACTTAAAGATACTTTAACAACTCCCCATGATTAATACCAAACTCATTCTTTAGATCCTCAAATGTAACAAAGCCAAAGGGAGAGTAAACAAAAACCTTAATTGACAATGCCTACTTGCGACCACCTTTGGGATACACTGATCCCTAAAAATGAAAGGGAAATTTCTGGGTATTCTGAAGAGGAGTATAGAAGTTCACTCTTCCTATTCCCATTGGTTTATGCACCAAGGCACACACCTTATAAGCTCCCAGAAGTCACTTAAAATGTACTTTTCTTATAGTAATTAAACTCTAATTGTCTCTAAAAACAGCCCCATGCATCATGGTAAATTAATAACTCTTAAGTAGAGGGAATAATGTGTGGGTAGCGAAGTAATATAGTTCTATATTGTAACATAGTGGCCCAATAATACAGTTTGGCGTTTGGTAAAGCCCTCCCTCCTTTTTCTTTCAAAAGTGAGAGATAGTTTAGTGCCCTTCTAGGTTTGGAATAAGCCCATAAAAATCTTGAACACTACCTCCAGTATCCTCAACCAATAATTTGAAAATTCTAAGGGAATCGATATAAATGATTTTTAGGGAAGAAAATCATTTTGATTATATTACATCTTCCACAACTGTAAAATGTAGGTTGTTCAATCTGACAAGCTCCTTTTTTGTTTTCTCTATAAGAGGGTCCAGACTATCTTTGACAATTTTGTCTACTTCGGATGAAATGCAAATGGGCAAAGCACTACGCTACGCTCGCGTAGTTTGCGAAGTTTGCTCCACTTCGCACTACGCAAATGACACGTTGCACAGTGCAAACACGCGTAGCGGTCCTTTTTTGCTTGCTCGCGGTCCTCCATGTCAAGTTGGTGACCGCGAGCAAGCAAAATGACATCCCGGCAAGACTTTGTCCTCGTTCACGATCAGCAGTATCAAGTTGCCAAACAAGAGCGTGGAAAATAAACCTCCCAGCGAGCTTCTCAATGCGGGGAGGTCATGTTTCTCATTGCGAGTGGTCGCGTATGCTCGCGACCTCTCGTGATGAGAAACTACCAGTCCGCATTGAGAAAGCTGCCGCTCGAGTAGAAATCTATTCGAGCGGCAGAAAACAACCGCTTCCACTGTGCAAGATGCAGTTTGCACTGATTGCACAGTGTGGACAAGCATCCGTCACTGTCGCAAACTACGCCCAGGGTTACCCAAATAGACCGCTTTTTTAACCACTCACTTATGAACCATCAAGATCTTATCGTTCTTGACAACTTGGGTCTAGTCTTTGTTCAAAGAATGTCCTGAGATCTCCCTGAATTGGGCACCTTCCTTTCCAATTATCTTAAGAGCCATTTCTGGCTTGGGGGTCACTAAGGCTATATTGCCACCGCATGCTAAAATTTTATTATCATTTCCTGGTACTACCATTGGTGGAATTGCTGTGTTTTGCTCTAATTTGCGTATAAGCGGATCGATATACATTGCAAACAGAAGGGGGGGCAGGGATACCCTTTTCTGGTCCCACTTGTAATCTCAATGTTTTCTGTTGTCACCTGAGACAAAAAATTGGCTTCCGGTTTATAATATAGGGCTTTTACAGCCTTCAAAAACCCTCGTCCAATACCGATCGGTTGCCAGAGAAAGTGCCAAGAGACCCTATGAAATGCCTTTTTTGCATCAAGTAAGATCAAGGCCTTTGGGTACCCTGACACCTGTGCTGCATCAAGCAGCGTAATCACTCCTAATATGATCTGTTTTGTCCCTCCCTGCTATAAAACCATGTTGTCGGCTGGACACTAACTTTGGTATCACCTGTGCTAGCCATGCTGCTAGAACCTTTAGAATAGATCTTTGCGTACCCATTCATTAAAGTTAGTGGACAATATGAGCCAAGTTCTACAGCCGTTTTATTCTTTTTTTAAGAAAGATATTGGCCCTAGACCACGAACCTGGAAGGGGAGCTCCGCTATAGATTTGGTTGAATAATTCAGCCATATTATCTTTTATTTGGGGTGCTAATATTTTATAAAATACCACAGGGATAGAATCGGTCCCAGCAGCCTTTTCAGAGGATAAGCAAGACAATGCAGAAGGGATCTCATCCCATTGTACTGCCCTTTCAAGGTGCTCTTTTTTTCTGTGGTCAATTTGTGTAAAGGTACTCTGTTCAAAAAAGTCTATCTGCACTGAGCTGGTTGTTATGTTTTCAATATATAAAAGATGATTATATGTCCTAAAGGCATCCCTGATCTTGCTGGGCTCAAACTACCCAAAAGAGGGGTCTCAAATTTCTCTAAATTCATTTGCTACACTTCTCTGTCTAGCTCTCCTATCCAGATGATGCCCTGCTCGCTCATCACATTCATGCATATCTTCCCTCCAAACTGTAAGCTTTTATGCTGCCCTGTTTGCAAATATCTCATTAAGCGCCGCCCTTGCTGAAATCACCCCTATTTGAGACTCCCTTATTTCTCCTTCCTGTTGAATTACTGACAAATTCTCATTAGCAGCAGCTAGAATATCTTGTTTGTTTTGACTACGTTGTTTTTCTTTCTTCCCATTGCTCAATGAGAACCCTCCCTCCCACTTTTACACGCCTTCAGCGTGTCCCAATCAACTCCTATTGGTGCACTACCAATATTCTCTTTAAAATATCTGAATCTAGTTTCTCATATATCTACAGTAATCCTCATTTGCAATCAGGGCCCCCTCAAAACTCCAGTTAGTTTTAATTTCCCTCCTGAACACCTGAATCTCCACAACTGAAGGTTTATGGTCCAAAAGAAAACACAGATATTGTTCAATCCTACAGTTCATTGTGAGTGTATTCAAAATAAAAAAATAGTCCATGTGGGCTTGCGACCCATGCGTGGCAGAGTAATATGTGTACCTGTGCTCTAGAGGTCTCTTCCTGCTCAAACATCAATGAGCCCATGATCTTTACAGATACTTTCTAGGGCACAAAATACTCTGGGTTTCGGACCTGTGTATTTTTGATGTTTGCCAATATCCCAATCTCTAGGCAAATTAATATTAAAGTCCTCACATAAAATTATTGGCAAAGGCCAGTAAGTCGGTTGATTACATGAGCAATCGATAAAATGAGGATCATCCAGAATGTTCCCATACACAGAACATAGAGGGAATTTAGCTCCATTTTTAGAATGACACCCTGAGATCACCTATTTACCTTGTCTATCAACGCGCACTTGCGAAAACCGTATCTTGTTAATTCGAGCTAAAATTGTCACCCCCATTCATTTACCTTGTGTGGTCCCAAATTAGCTTGTAGCCAAGAGAATCTAATACATCTCTCTGTGATCCTTCAATATGGGTCTCTGGAAAACCAAACAATATCTGCCTTCAATGTTTGAAGACCTAATGAGACTCGTTCTTTTTTGACATAATTAAGCCTGCATATATCAATAGAGGCAATACACACCTTTCCTTGCCCTCCCATTACTGGATTTTGATGGCTGAGACTTCTTTCTTACATTCAGATATAATTAGAGTAAAGCTCCACCATAATTCACATTACACAGTTTATTGTTCTGTCCTCTTCCCTTTTGAGGGTGTGGGATCCCCCCTCCCCACCCCAAACCCCTGGGTGCCTCCACCCTACAAAACTAAAGCCCCTCCTCCCTCCACCAACATGTGAGAAATCAAGCCTAGCCTGTGTGAGGTTGTCTGTATTAACACTCTCGCCAATCCCCATCTTATAATTTCTTCATGATCAATCTGTCTGCTACTACCTTTCCTAATGTCACCATGATTCACAAGCCATACACTATCAGTTTTAAAAAAAATATATCCTTGGGATATCTATCTCCTCTTGTCTTAAGGTTTTCATTTCCCCCTTTCCAAACCGTAAATCTCTCCTTTCTGCCCCCTTTAAAGCTTAAATTCTTTGACCTTATCTCAAATATCATATCTCCACCATCAGTTCCTTTAGATACTTCTGCCCTGAATCTCAGGAAAAAAAACTACGGGTACACCTCTTAAAAATAATTTTAGTTTTGCAAGGTTTTGTATACATACCTCAGCTCCCAGCTTCTGGAAAGGTGTGAACATTTGCCTCAGATGCCACCTGTGCTCTACTGTAGCATGAGCGAAGTATGGTCTTGCAAAAAAGGAAACCTCTCAAACTCTTTTTTTTTTTTTTTTTTTTTTTTTTTTTGGCATTTGGGCACGCCTGAGCATATACACATTCCCTCAGCAAAAAATTGACAAAATGTACCGGTATTGCTCAGGGTCATTCTTGGTTTTAAGCATTAGGGGGAAACAATGTGCTCTTTGAATTTCTTTATCCCAGTCCCAACCTGGCAGATCTGGAAAGGCACCCTTCAAAAGATTTATTACACATCTTCTCTTATCCCCCCCACCTTCACTGCCTTCGGGTATCTGTAAGAGTCTTAAGTTCTTTCTTCTTTGCCAATTTTCCTGTTTTTATTTTATTTACCACATCATATTGGTTATCTTGGGATGTCCTGTACATTTTTTAATTCTGTGACCTCCGATTCGAGGGACTGTGTGGGCCTCCATCGTTGTCATTCTCCCTGCTATATCCGTACATTTATTATCTTCCTTACTGTGCCCTGCAGTTTCTTTTGGCTTGTCAGGCCCAACGATTATCGCTTCTCACTTCTTCCTGCATCTGTTTAATGGAGGACAAGATAGTAGAGGGAGAGGGTTCTACCATGTTGGGTGGCTCTGAATCTACTGCACCTCCTGCTGTCCAAGACTGCTTTCTCCGATTTTCCACCTTCTTGGTTAAGTAGCTGTGTCGCTGAATAATACCATCTTAATTTGAGTGTCTCTGTCCCAATCCATCATTGGGAGCTCTCTTTTCTCCCACTCTTTTCCCCCCCCATCTGCTCTGAGCAAGATGGGGTCTGTGTAACTCTCCTCGCTGCTCACTGCTCTGTCCTCACCCTGATAGCTCGTCTGTATGCTGAAATACCTGAGCAAAACGATGGATCCAGGTGTTAGGGGGAGCCTGTTGTGATGGTAGAGAAATGGGAGAGGAGTGATGGTGACTCGCATTGTGGAAGTCTTAGATGTGGTCTGAAACTTGTATTGATTCTATCATCGGCGGAGACCGCGAAGCAGTCAGTGACGCTGTTTTGAGTGCGGATTGTGGCGTTCGCTCCATGAGAGAAGCAGTAAAAAGAAAAAAAGGCAAGCAGAGGAGCAAACACAGCAAACACTAGACCCTACCTGCAATGACAGCTCTCTCAGCCGGAGTAGCTCAGCCAGGTGTGCAGGCTACAACACAGGCATCGAGCAATCAAGAAGCAATGTTTGAAAGAAGAAATGGGAGAAAAGGCGATGAGTCAATGGGTAGAGGGAAACTAGATCCTAACACCTGTAAGAGGCAATCACAGCAGCCTGCCTGAGGTAACAACGCTATTGAAGCTGAAGAAGAGCAGCTTTCAATCCTGGACTTGTTAACTATCACCAGGGGCAAAAGACGCAGACTTACTGGTGGTCCTGACAGGATCAGACATCACTGGCTACACCTACAGTAATCCTGACCGCAAGCCAGAGTGATACTAGCAATGGAAAGATTGGGTATTCGGCAACAATTTTCCTACCCTCGTTGGTTCCAGAAACTTTGTCTTTGAGGTATGTGGCATCTGGTGATAAAAAAAAAATAGAGCATGGAGGTAATGATCTCCAACACCCAGGTTGCTTGGGGATCCGGGATAGTATGCCTGCTTGTGTATTTCCTCCAGGAGATGCAAGTTATCCCCAGCCAATCAATAGCCTTTGAAATGAATGAAATTAAATAGAAAAGTATAATAAATGTGCACTACTACCCGGTGGTGTCATCTATACTGGGAAATGGGACTTCAACCACCACCCTGTCAGACTCAAGTAACAACAGCTCTTTGGTCAAATCAGTGGTGGCTGCACAAAGAAAGAGCAGGTCCAGGGGGAGGAGAGGGGGAAAAAAAGTTATACAAATTTTATCACCATTTTTTTTTTTATGCTTTCTGCTCAGCATTGAATGGGGGGACGCTCCTCCGCCCCTATGGAGGAACCACCCCTGCTAAGAGAACAGTTGTGCAGAGCATTCGTCGCGATGAGGTGGCTAAACCTCAAGTTTGCTGCTGGTTAATTGACCAAATAATCCTTTTTGTACAACAATAGATTTGACATTTTTACATTTCTTTTTTTTTATTAACCAAAAACGGTCCTTGGCGGTTCTCCCAGACAGTTCCATGTCTGTAATTCTAACCTATTCCCTGATTTATATTGGTAATTAATTCAAATTCAATGTAAGTACTGAAATAACTCATGTTTTGACAATGTATGCTGTGATGAGTCTAGTTCCCTTTTCATAATTACGGAAAGTTTTATCTTAACAAATGCTCTATCTTCACTTGCTCTTAGTGAGATTTATGTGGGAAGTGTAAGTTGCACTAAATTGCCACATGTGCCAGACTTTATTCATGAGTTGATGGAGGCTGTAAATTAAATAAAACCATAATTTGCGATAGGAAAATTGGCATCAATTTTTGGGGGGTTGGAGGGGTATACTGATATACGACGTTCCATAGACTGTTTACCATAAGGAAAAAACAAAAAAAAAATTATGGATATAACAAACTGAGGCTATTCACTAATGTTAAAAGTTGAGCCACCTCAAAGTTGTTGTAATGGTTTAAATTGTCACTAGGTTTTTGTGCAAACTCCAATAGAACTTCCATCTATCTAATAACAGGCTGTAGAAAGAATGTTGTTTAATAATGCAACAGAAATGTGTTTTTTTTTCTTTCAGATTTTATAAAGCGCGAACTCAACCCAAAGGTATTGGAGAGCTTTGCATGAGCACTGGTTACGTTACACATTCAGGCGCTGGGAGATTAAGTGATTTGCCCAGAATCACAGGATGTAGATGCGACCCCGAGGCTCAAACCCTGCCAAGGCTGCCCGGTGGGGGGCACCACATAGGGGACCCTCCAACAGGGTGGCCGCCATAGTGCCACAGGAAGGCACAGCCGTCAGCAGACTAGGCTCCCTGGGCTAGGGACCAGGGGGTCAGCTGGCTGCGTCACTTCTGTCTGTGCGGGGGGACAAGAGTACGAATGCCTTCCCCCACCCACTGTGCAGCCTCTTGACTTCTGCCCATCTTGCTGTTTAAGACTGAACGCCGTGTTCTCCCCGCTGGACACGCTGTGTCCAGACCGCGGGGAGGGTTGCTTCGTATGGTTGTGGGATACCTTGGACGTCGAGTTTGATGCGGTAAGTGTGGGCCTTTACCACCCCCCCTGCTTAAGACTTCCTGTGGCATAGGGGTACGCAATCACTCGGTTGCCCAGGCAGGTCTTCATGGCAAGTACTTGGGTCCGAGCCCCAAGATGTGTGCTTTGACCACTGCGTGCCGGGGTCCCAATCTCGAAGTGACAGGTTTTGAGCCCAGTGAGGACTGATTGTGTGGCCAGAGCCACAGCATATTGCACAGTCTTGCCTGGTGGTGGGGGGGAGAGCAATGCATTTGGAAGGCCCGCGGCCTGGTTGAGCCTGGGCCCCCAATTGGTGGCTAGATGCTCCGGCGCTAGCACTGAGGGGTGCGCGATCACGATGTGCATGCCCCTCATGCGCACTGCTATTAGAAACACTCCGGCCATTAGGTCAGCGTAGGTTAGATATGGGCGAGCGACGCAGAGGCGGAAAGGAGGGCGCTGGGTGGAGAACTCCATGTCCAGGCACAAAATCAGCGTTGGCATCCAGGGTGCGTGGAGGTTATGGTCTGTGGCTGTGCGCGCTCACCTCGCTACAGTAGACGCAAGCTAAAAGACACTTCACCCGCCCCCAAAATGCATGTTATCAAGTGCCAGCCCCTCAGGAAGCAGAAATACTGCTGACCTGTTTGTCTAAGGCATATTCTTGGAGTATGTTATAAGGGTCACCGGAGGTGTCTTCCCTCATTAAACAGACGGGTAGCATCTTGCAAACATGTTTGAGGCACAGAGAGTTTAATTATCATGTTCATCCTTTTAAAGGTATGCTCTTTGCTTCTCAGAGGCACTCTGCATAATTTTGTCCAGAGCCCTGGTTCAGACCCCTAGGCTGCCGTGCGGCTCAGGGCAGGACCCGGCCCGGTGTGGCTGGGGGGGTCGACAAGGCCAGTGAGTGTAGCCAGGCTCCGAGCGGCTTGGGGCAGGAGCACTTATCACACGGTGGGGGAGGAGTGCAATGTGCTTGCATCTCCTCCAACTCTGGTAGCGCTGGCTAGGCAGAACCTGTGCTGCCTACCACCACGGGGCCTCGGCCCACCAGTGGGCCTGGAGAGGTGGGGTGGGAGCAGAGAGCCACGTGGCTCCCACCTCCGTTGCACCACCATGCTAGCCATGCTGATACCGGGCCAAAGGCCTGCGTGGACATGTTGAGGGTGGAGGAGCAGCAAGCGATAGGGGTTCCCTCTTGATTCCGTGGGAGTCCCCCTCTGTAGCAATATTACTGTGGCGGGGCCAGTGCCTCAGCCCACGCGTGCATGTTGCCGGGAGGCACTTCTGCTTGGCTCCATCCCTTTGGAGACTCCGGTACCCACCGCTGCCAGTTACTCCGACCAGCACACCGCTGTGCCCCCTGGTCTTGCGATTCCATGGGGTCGGTTTCAGGCGGGGGCATGTTCTTTCCCTCATTCCCCTGCGGTCCTGGCTCTGGCCCATCTGCTGGGGATCCCGTTTTGCCTGGGTGGAACCGGGAGGGTGGAGGAGGATGCCTCAACCCCAGTGTGGCTTTGTGCTCACGCTCTCACAGCAGAGCCGTTAAGGATGCCGTTAGGAGTTCCCTTTCCCCGTGGGTCCCAGATAAACTGGCCCCATCCCCCTTGTACCAGGTCCGCACAGAGTTAAGTCGCAGGAAGCAAGTTGCCATGCAGGCACCCACACAGCTACCACGATCACCCCTGGAATGCCAAGGCTGATGGGGATCAGAGACGCTTTGAGGACATGCTATCCAATACAGACACGCCACGGCCCGCCTTGGTGCAATGGGCAAGGAGTGATGAGCAGCCAGCAGCTCCGGGGGCAGACCCTGATAATGCGAGAATAAAGCGTGTGCAGCAGTATCGAGTTATGCTGCTGTTCACGCACAGGCCACATCGAGCAAAAAGATAGATATACTGGTACCTCCCAGGCTTGACACCCGTCTGTAGTGCGGCAGGCACCCTGACAAAGTGTTCTGGTTCCCTCGGGGCGTGTGCTCAAAACAACAATGGGCGGTCTTAAGAAATACCCTCTGGGCTTGCCGCGTCCAAACAAAGACCGCACTTGAGGGAGGTATGCCAGTGCCATAGCCAGCTGGAATTTACTTGTTAAAGTTGTAGGTCAGCGTGTCCCCGACCTAATGTGGCAGAATATAAAGTTTAAAGGGCTAAAGGTGTTTAATTGGTTCATAGAGTCCATGCAGGTTGGCGTGTCTGCGGGGCTACCCGCAGCGCTTGATTCTAAGTTCACGTTTCGGAACGTTAGAGGTTTCGTATTGAGATGGACACACCGCCGTCCAGCTAGCAGGGGGGCCGGTTTCATAAACATGCTTTTAGGCTACACCAGGTTAAGGTTTTATTGAAGGCTTGTTCTCACACGCTAATGACTACTCGAACCGAGTTAGTTATCTTGGCCCCGGTACGAGGTAGCGCAAGCGGTTTCAATGTGGCACTAAAATTCCCCATGCCTAACAATAAATTATTGGGTTCCCGTAACTGGTTGATAAGGCTGGCTGGCGATACTTTATCGGTGCCGGGTTCGACTCTCAGCAGGGACGCCTAACATTCCGTGATTCTGGGCAAATTGCTTAATCTCCCGTAACTGGTCGATAATAAGGGCTGCCGTGTGATATATACATTTTTTTGGCCGTAGCGACACCGGAGTCCACGGAACCTATTTCTACTGTAGTGTATAACTCAAGCAGCAGCCGTGGGAATGGGTATTTATTTCCCTTCATTGCACAAAGGCCCGTGCCATATTACCTATGCTATTTTTGGTGGGGGCTGATTTCAGGCCCCTCTGTTATGCCTGCTTGTCAGAGCGGAAGGACTTTGAGATAAAGGTGGAACCGGAGCGCTCGGGCAACCCCCCCATGTTGTCCGGTGAACACACATCTACCCCTGTCAGCGCCGGCACTAAGCGGCGCATGAGCTGCTGCTCAGCTCAGGCTCTGGGGCGGTCTGCCCGCACCAGGTCTGACCTGGCATCGGGGCGCCTGTCTTGCCAGTTATATTGGGATAAAAGGCCCTGCTGCCATTTCCGTTTCCAGCAATTTGTGGGGAACAATGTTCAGGGAACGGTGATTAATGTTCCGCCTGGCGAGAGCAAAGGCTTGTCTGTTAAGAATCTTGACTCTGAGGAAGTGTCTATTCACGGTATGCAGCACTGAGGGTTAGGAGGCCTGCTGCACAGAACACCCTGGTTAAAAAGGAAGATCATCCTGGACTCATTCTGAAGCCATTGGTTGACTTCAGCTGAGCTATTCCTGTAATTATCTAGGGACGTCATCCCAAACCATCCTGAAGTATGCCTATAAGGAAAATATTTAAATGGGATGATTTGCTGTAATCACAAAAACTATTCTAGGATGGTGTTCTGTTGTCTTCCACTGGCAGGGAGTGATTACCTTTCACAACTCCAAGAATACTATTTGACAACTTCCGAATGAGTGAGAATTATTCCAGGATGGGTTCTAGACAATTTAAGGATGACTGCAGATTACTTTAGGATGATTCTACAACAATTTCAGGATGACTGTCGATTATTCCTGGATGATCCTATAACCGCTTCAGGATGGAAGTTTATTACTCTGGAATGATCCCATGACAATTTCAGGATGAGTGTGGACTATTCCTGGATGGTCCTATGACCACTTCAGGATGGCTATTGATTACTTTAGAATGTCCCCATGATATTTTCAAAATGAGTGGCGATTACTCTTGGACGATTTGATGGCAGCTCTAAAATGAGCATGGATTACTCTGGATTATTTAAGGACAACTACAGAATGAGTGTGGATTACTAAATTATGACGACATAAGAACTTTCAGATGATTGTGGATCACTAATAAATCATTTAAGGGTGGGCGCAGTGCTCCGCTCCGCCCACGGAGTGTGCGTAGTACTGCCCACTTCGCGCTGCACAAAGTAGGCGTAGCAGGGGCAGACTACGCACACCCCACGGCGGAGCAGAGTTGCCCGCCACCTGCCTCCCTCCCGCCCTCATTTTACAATTACTATAAACATTAGATAAAGAAAAATTACTTACCTGAGCTGCCGCGTCCCGGGGCTCCATCTTGCTGCTTCCTGGATAGCTTCTTCCTCACGAATGCGCATGCGCGGGCGCCGGCACATGCGCATTTCTCCCGAGAAATGCGCATGCGCGGGCGTCCGCGCATGCGCATTCGTGAGGAAGAAGATATCCAGGAAGCAGCAAGATGGAGCCCCGGGACGCGGCAGCTCAGGTAAGTAATTTTTCTTTATCTAATGTTTATAGTAATTGTAAAATGAGGGCGGGAGGGAGGCGGGCGGCGAATAGTAGGGCTACGCGAAGTGTGCAGGTGGGCGTAGATTTGCACCCACTCCGTATTGCTTCACGTAGCCTCACTACACCCAGGGCTGAAATCATTACGGGTGGATGACACCTTGACAATTCCATGTTAGTAGCATGTTGGCCGACTGCCAGTATTCCCTTGCAGCGTCCCACTAGTAGTTTAGGACTATCGATTTCCTGGTAGGAAAACATTTTTTGGACCACCTCTTCGGTGTACTTTCCTGTTGAAAACAGGCCACTTGGATGTAATATGCCATATTTACACACTATCAAGAATTGTTTGTAATGCCACGAGTTCTAAAGTATGGCCTATATTTACAAAACTGTCACTGAACGCAGTGCAGCAGCCTAATTGGCTGTGTTGCAAAGCAGGGAGAGAGCTGGGTAGTGTCATGTCTATCCCTCTCTCTAGCACCACTGCACTATAATGCAATGTTGTCTGAGAGTCAAGCCTAGGTTTCATACTGGAAGTGTACCCTTCTGGTACCCAAAAAATATACTGTCTAGACAAATGTGCAACCTTTCCTATTTCGGATGAGTGTTGTACCAAATACCAATTAGCTCTGATTTTGAAAATCCTGAAAAGGATTTTGATTCAGGTCTGCATTATAAAACTTAAGCAAACCAAACACAAAAATTCTCTAAATCTGGTCCTATTAATCTGATTAATTTTCTCTTGCTTTGGAAAGATTACTTTTTAAATTCTTCAGTGAGAGGTAGACACCTGTTTAAAATCTGAGAAATGCTGTTTTGGGCTAGGTTTGTGCTGCAGAAATACCACAAGCACCTTCATACAAAAGAAGTGGTCTGCAACAATGTTATACTTTGCATTCAGATAAGCTTAACAACGTGTGCTGCTACTCCCATACTCCTGACTCACTGGGACTTGCCTTGTTTTGAGGTACAGAGCATTATCTGAAGCTGTTTGACATGGTGACCAGTGGCAAAAGACTAAACTAAACAGTGCTTAAAGAAAATGTTTTCAACGGGTATGTGTCAACATGTAATTTTATTTATCAAAATCACATATTTGGCCCCATAGGGGCCAGGATACCAAACATGAGAAAAAAGTCCAGGGAAAAAAAAGGAGGGAAAAAAGGCCCGAATATTGCAACCAGAACAAATGGCTTAATGAAAACCAGCAACTTTGTTGTTTGATTCTAGATTCTGAGCTTTTTTTAGTCCTGTCCTAGCATTGCAAATCTTTATAGCCAGCTTCCTTCTCATACTTCTGTTGTCCAGTGAGGACCAGCCGTTGGTCCTGCACACAGACATCATAAACACTGGAAAAACAAAATAGCATACATCAGTGTCATGTTCCCACCACTATGTTTGGTTTTTAATATGGCTGAACTGCCTATCAAAAGTTTCAGGTCCATTATTTCAGATAGAGTGCCAGATTAGATATGGTTAGGGTTACAATGAGATATGGTTAGGGTTACAATGGTTCATAAGTGTAACATTAAGTGCACTTGGTCAAAGAAGCACAGGTGAGAGCAAGGCATTGATGAAGAGGGGGGCAGAAGGTGAAGAAAGAAAAAGTTTGTTTATGAACTTAAGAGTGAAGCAGCAAGTTGTGGATTCAGGAAATCTGTTGGAGTTTCAGGAAGGGGACAGAAATGTCCACCTTCAACCAATGTCTTAACTTTTGTGCAGTGGGTAGCTTGATGAGAAAAGGCTGGGTCCCCATCGAAACTTCAGATAAAAAACTTAGGGCAGCAGGAGTGGGCATGGCTCAGAGCAGGGGTACCTTTCTGTAGCTCAAAATCTGCACTAAATGTGAATTATAAAAATAGCAAACGTGACTGACAACAGATATAAAACACAAAGCGCCACCACACAGCGGTTGTTTAGCCCCTGGTCCCTAATGACCGTTATAGCCCCAAGTAGCATTTTTTTAAAACAATCGAAGAAACTAGCATAGTGAACAGAAAGCAAAATTGGAGCCTACAACCAAGTGCTAGGAACAGGACCAACTGATGTAATCATTAAGAGAGTTGAAGATGTCTAAATAAAAGCTGCGAGCAGAGTATTTTAGAAGTTCAGTTTGCTATCATGTCTTCAACCAGTTTGAGCCCCTCACCTGGACCTACAGATTTAGAAATAAAATCACAACTCAAGGCTTTGTGCCAGATTTGCATGCCATTTGTAGCACAAACTCAGCACAAATTGTTAATAAATTATAAGCCACCCCCATTGTTCTTCTTGCAGACATCTGTTGAGTAATGGAGTCATCGTACGATTATATGATACAAGACCACATACGCAAAGCTTTAAAAGCATGTATAATAATGAATTGTCACCATCCAAGATTGGTTGAATGTTAATTTGAACATTTGTAATATCTTACCAAATAATGCATCAACCTTCTCATCAAGGACAGCTGTTCCAGCATGAGCCTTTGTTATACCTTTTGCAGATGCAAGTTCTTTTGGAGAAAAAAGTATTTCGCCGATACCATTGAGAAGAAAACCTGCACTGTCCCGAGCTGCCTTGGCTTCCTCCAAGAGTGTGTGCAATTTTCTCTTTGGAACAAGAACATCTCTGAACCAAGCATAGCATCGGAGGAACATGGCGGCCGGCGAGTAGCGGGTCGTGGAGTCTCGGGAGCAAGATGCGAGTCTAAGTGTTCGTGCTTGAAAAAACATTGCGCTGTATGATTCGTCAACCCTGGAATCTACTGTGATGCTTATTAGCCATTATTAGCCATTATTAGTCATTATTTAAGAGAAAACTAGGAAATATAATTGGAAGAAAACGAAAGAGTCGTCGAGGTCCGTACCTAGGTTGGGTAGAGAGGAGATGACGCGGGTGGTCCAGTGATTTTTTTTTTTTTTTTAGCAGTTTCGGTAGCCCTTTTTGGTTTTTCTGTGGAGGCGGGAGCCTTTGTGGTTCTCGGTGTGTTCCTGCTGGCCTGGAGCTGACGATTGGAGGAGTCCCGGTTTTACCAGGACATCAGGTTACCGGTTTCGTTGCAGGAGAGGTCGTGGGGAGCTGCCGAGGTCGAGTGCAACCTGGAAGCCGCTTTGGGCATGAGCTGCATGGGAGCTACATCGTGGGAGGAGTACTGTTGCTGTCCTTCCCTTCCAGGGCGGGAGAGGCAGGGGCAGCACAGCCGGAAAAGTGAATCAAGATCAGTTTCAGACTAAGGTGGCGGCAGAGCAAGGAGGTGGGGTGTGTGAAGTTAGAGAGCGGTGCAGTGTTTCTGAAAGACCTTCTTCTGAGCAAAAAGCAGAGTTTATACCAAAAAGGGGTATTAACCGTCATTGTATGTTAACAGATGCAACAAATTCGGGCTGGAGGCAAAGTAGGTACTCCTTAAGGAGTGCTAAATTAAAATCACATATGGTTGATTATCAAGCAGATGCAGATTCAAAAACTGCAGAAAAGGTGGGAAATCATAATTTTAAACGGAAAAAGAATCCGACAGTTCAAAACAAAACTGTAAAGGACAAAAATCCGGCGAAATTGGCAAGTTCTCAGAAGAAAAAGAGCACCGCTTCTTCTAGAGACCCCCACAAGTTAACACCCTCTCTAAAAAGCTATTTTAAAATAGCTCCCACTACTTTAGTATTAAAGCCACTAGATCGGTTAGTCAGCTTAGATAAATTAGACCAAAATGCCCTATTGTCTAACTTTCCTATTGACAACAGATACTCTCATTTATTGGACGAGGTTGAAGTATCAGCATTGAAGATGGCTGATAAAATCAATAAACCTGAAAATATGGTGGAGGTGGAGGCTGACCTGATTAGTTCAGAAAAATCTACAGAGTTATCTACAGAACAACTTCAAATCAGTATTGATCTACAGGAGAACGCAAGTATTATATATGTATCGAGCTCCATGTGCGATATGTTACAAGCCCTTGTTAAAGAGATGAAGGAGAGATTTGCCATCTCGGAGGGGAATCAAGTGGACATTAAAAACTCATGCGAAAAGTTAGAAGTTAAAATCAATTCACTTGCTACTAGAACAATGGCACTAGAATTATCTGTAACCGAGCTAACAAATCAGGTGGAAGCAAATAAAAAGACTATAGTGGCTTTAAAGGGAAGAGATCTAGAGACACAAGATAAGTTAGAATCATTAGAAAATTCTCAGAGGAGAACCAACATAGGTTTACTCAAAGTTCCGGAAGGAGTAGAAGGAAGTAATATAAAAGAGTACGTGGCAAAACTAATAAAGAAAGCAACACAGATTGAGTGATCAGAAGAGGCTTTAATGGCGGATATTCAGAGGGTACATAGGGATCCCTTTAGGCTCAACCCTAATAAAACAAGGCCGAGGAAAACTTTGGTGCATTTTTTGACGTACACAAAGAGGAAATTCTTAATAAGGCACTAAAATTAAATTCTTTGATTGTGAATGATATAACTTTTCAGATTAGATCAGATGTTTCTGCAATCACGGCCTCACGGCAATGGGAGTTGGGTAAATTGTTGGAACCATTCAAAAAACGTGGGTGCCACTGCACAACTAAAATTCCCAGCCTCATTGAAAGTAATGCACAATAATAGCATGAGGACTTTTAGAAGAGTTGATGAAGCTGTATCATTTTTTACAGTGCATTTCAGGGGAAAATTAAGGAAAAGTAAAACGAATAATACTTAGCTTATGAATGAATGTAAGAATTTAAATAACTAAGCTCCTGACCCAAGAAGAGGTGCCCCATAGGCCTAGGGAGTGCAGGAGATGAAGGGGGGGTTCTTCGAGGGGGGGGGGGAATCACATGAAAAGGGGTGGGGGGGAGCAATGGGTGGGGAGCAGCAGGAAAAAATGAAAAATAAAAATAGTTTAGGTCCAAATCGCCAATTTATTATAATAGAGTTTTAGAAGGATGAGTAACCAAAGAAATGGTCGGCCCTAAGGTTGATCAGAATTTTAAGTTGAAGGTGCTTTCCTGGAATCTCAACGGTTTGAGGTCAAAATATAGAGTGGAAAAAATGTTTCAATACCTAAGAGACGTACCGGAGCAGATTCTCATTCTGCAAGAAACGCATTTGTTAGAGTATGAGTTGAGATCTCTTTGTAGAACTAGAAAATGGATTCAAACTGTTTGTACTTCTCAGAAAAATCCTACTAAAGGAGTTGCTATAGTTTTTAAAAATAACCCGGCTATATCCCTTGAGTATAGTATGGTGGATAAAATGGGGAGGTAGGCTATCTCTGGGATTAAATGCCATTCATCTAAGTTTACAGTGGCAGGATATTATGGACCGAATACGGATGATCCAGGACCTTTCTCCAGTCTGTTGTCTGAGTTATTGAAATACACAGACCCGTTAGTCTTGGCTGGTGATTTTAATGCTGTCCTGTATCCGACTCTTGATAAATTACAGAGTAGTAGAGCCATTGTAAATCATAAAACGGCAGCTTTGATCAGAAATACAATGAAACAATTTGCATGGTACAATGGGTGGAGAAACAAGATGGGTAAGAAAAGGGGATATACTTTTCATAATACAAAATACAAAAAAAATCTAGGATAGATTACTTTCTGTTGAGTTTAACATTAAAGAAATTGGTGCAGGCCATTACTCCTGTTGGGGAACATCTTTCCGATCATTCTGTCTCTCTAACTCTTAGCATTTCAGCTAGGTTATCCCCCAGAAGATGGGTGGTAGAGCGTGCCATCTTTCTGGAGGAAGACGTAATTGAGAGATTAGGATCAGAAACAGAGGCTTTTTTTCAAATAAATATGGGTAGCGCCCCGATTCACATAGTTTGGGATGCGTATAAATGTTTTCTTAGGGGTGTAATTACGCCTATACAGTTTGTTAGACAACAAAAATATAAAGAGGAAATTGACAGAATAGAAAAAAATACAGTTAAGTGAGAATTACATCAACTCACACCAACCTACCTTGTTAGATAATAAAATGCTAACCAGCATACAATCGTTGAGATCAGACTTAACAGCAATTCTTGAGTCAAGACTGAAAAGGAAATGGGAAGCCAGCAAAAAAGCCCACTTCGAATATGGAGAAAAGTGTGGGAGACTCCTGGCATGGAAGTCTAAACAAGATCTGGCCAGAGGAAAAATTAGGGAATTGAATTCTTCCATTCCAGGAGTTAAACTTGATTCCCCAGATGAGATTAAAAAGGCTTTTCATTCTCATTTTGAAGAAGTATATCATGAAGATTGCAAGGTTGAAATAGAAGAGATAAAAGCCTGGCTGGGCCACACCTCTATTAAAGAGATTCCTGATGAGAACTCACGGAATATGGATTTACCCATTACGGAGACTGAGATTGGGAGGATCATTGACTCAGGTAAATCCGGGAAAGCCGCAGGCCCGGATGGGTTACCTGCGGAATTGTATAAACTTTTAAGAGAGATCCTCACTTCGGTTTTAAGGTTATTTGCCCATATATTTGAAAAAGGGGGAGACATTCCTCCGTCATGGAATGAAGCTACTGTCTCCCTAATTCTTAAACCTTCTAAATCACCAAGATCTTGTGATTCCTATCGACCCATTTCTCTGCTCAATATTGATCATAAAATCTTTGCAAAAATATTGGCAGAGAGGTTGAATGGGGTAATGGAGTGTCTTTTGCATAGGGATCAAATGGGTTTTGTTAAAGGTAGAGGAATGTTTGATCTCATATATAACTTGATTGGCACATTAGATCTAGCCACTATATATAAACTCTCCTTAGCCATAATGGCGATAGACGAGACAAAAGCTTTCGATAGAGGTAATTGGGTTTATTTACAATTTATATTAAAAAAATATATAATTTAGGAAATAACTTTTGCTGATCTGTCTCTTTGCTATATAAAGCACCAATGGCAAGAATTTTAGTGAATGGGATGCGGTCTGCTCCGGTTAAGATTCAAAGAGGCACTAGGCAGGGCTGTCCCCTTTCGCCTATGCTTTTTAATCTATATATTGAGCCTCTAGCTGAGAAAATTAGATGGAACCCAGATATACAATCTTTCAGTTTTAAGGGATGGGATAAAAAAGTGGCCTTATAAGGTGACGATTTAATGGTTTTTACTCCGGACCTAAACATTTCAATCCCATTAATATATGAAGAAGCAAGAAAGTTTAGGAAGATATCAGGATATGAAATTAACGCCAAAAAAACTGAATGTATGGTATGGAATGTGAGTACTTGTGTGTACCCGATTAAAAAGGTAATTAGATACTTGGGTATTCTAATATCTCAAAATATTGATGAGATTCCAGAATTAAATCTTCAAAAGATTACTAAGGAAATAGAAAATTATTTGTCAGGATGGGCGTACTTGCCATTAACTTTGATAGGCAGAGTAAAATTAATAAAAATGATGCTTTTGCCCAAGTTAAGTTTCCTACTTCAGAACATCCCTTTCTCTTTTAATGAAAAAAGCTTAAGATCTCTTCAGTTTAAATTTAATTCCTTTATTTGGGCCTCAAAAGTGATTAGAATATCCTGGAAAAAGTTATGTAGGAAAAAGAATACGGGGGGGGGCTATGCCTACCAGATTTAGTTCTATATGCTAGGGCTTTTTCCTTGAGCGCTGGAAAATAACTTTTGGATACTCCGGAGGACTCCGATGTAGGACTGATGTTTAAAGTGATGCTTTTAGACATTGATAATGGAAGTCAAGGTTTTCTATACAAATATGGGGACCCAAGATTTAAAAAAAAAGTCTTACAAAAAGTTTTACAGGAATTAGCCGCCATATGGGCAAAGATCAGAAAAATTCTGAAGATTAGTTATTTTTGTGCCTTTGCTCCCATTTGGAATGCTCCGGGCTCACCGGGTGGACTAAAGACTCTATGTCGTCTCCCCTGATAGATGCTGGTCTTCGATGTTGGGGTCAATTAGTATCAGGAGAATCTTTGTTTTCATGGCAAGATTTTTGTACGCTTACGGAGAACAGACTTTCAAAGTTTAAGTATTGGCAATTAAGAAGCTGGCATCAAAATTGCGGGTTTGAGGTGGGCAGAGAAAATGAATTAGAAAATGCACTTTGAAAAAAAATTGGGAAAAAGGATATATCGACTACAAGGTTTGTCCTATATAAACTTTAACTGTGCTAAAGAGTGGCAAAGAAAACAAGTACCTTTTGTACAGTGAATGATCGACTGCATATTTTTGATGCTGCTGTACCTGTTAAGTTCCTTGAGTTGCTCAAAGCAGACATGGCAACTTGCAAATACTCTATAGCCAACTCTCTATTGCAAGTGCCTTGCAACTGTGCTGCAATCAAATAAAAACAGTTGTTAAAGGCAGCAGATAAATACAATATTCACAGAACAAGCATACTTTTGGCAATGCATGTGTTTTGGTGGAAAAAAGGATTATTAATGGGAATTTGTTGCAGTTTAGGTGGGAAGGTAGTATAACAAGCACGCACCTTTTAAGTGTTCGTTTTCAGCTTGTAACCGGACACACTCCTCATGCAGACCGGAACCAGGGCCAACAGGATAGCTTTCATTTTAATTATCGCCAAGGAGTTATATACCATTTTCTTAGAGAGAAAGCAAATCATAATTAGGCCATACAAGTGGAAATGCAATTTCGTAGGTACCTTAAAAAAAAAAACATTACCCCAGTGTTGAATGATGGACTTTCCTCCGTCATCAAATGAAATGATTCTTCATTGTCTTGAGGGTGGGAAAAAGAAAATAAACCATTAGGCCCTCATTTATACTGATCATGTCAAACAGTTTTCCATTTGTTTATTCATATTTCAACAGGTAGGTATATGTGCCTTATTGTTGAGGGAATGAAGGCACCATATTAATTCTGTTTTAATAAGTATCTATGCTTTTTGCAGAGATAACAGGCAGAAGTTGTGGTTTTGGCACCAAAAGGCATGTTACGTTAACCAAGGAAAATAGGCTGGCATACAGGCTTCACAATATGCACAAGTGTATAATGGCAGTACTCATTCAGCTCTGCTTACATTATGATCAAGGCTTTCGTTGCTTGCAAATGGGTCATCATGGCAAGGGGTACGGTTCACACCCACAGGTGTTACTGCAGATGGAAAGTCACTGTAGGCCAGGCTGTGTGACTGTGAGCTGTGAGCTACAAAACTTTGTGGTGTCAAAATATGTTGTGCCAAGGGTACCATAAATTTGGGATCTTGTTTGCAGGGTCTAGTAGGTGTTACTGCATTGCTCGAAACAGCCAGCTCTTGTGTAGGAAATAGTTTGTTCGGTATTAAATGGTGACGTGGAGAAAATGAGGCTTGGTTTTGTCCATGATATTTTGATTTAAGTGGGGACTCCAAAACAAGTTCATTTTCACGTTCTACTGCATCATTTTTAGGTCTCGGCTGCGAAGGCTGCGCTTGCGCAGTCTCGCTCCGAGATTTAATGACTTGGAGAACAGGGGCTTGAACCCGCCCCTCTTCTCCCCTGTTCTCCATTGGCTGGCCTCTTGAATGCTGGCCAGCCATTGGAGAAGAGGTCAGTCATTCAGATTAGGCCCCGTCCTTTTCGGATCGGGGGGCGTGTTTTTTGCAAGAAGTCTCAAGGAGGAGACAACAGCAAAACACGCCCCCGAATCCGAAAAGGACGCTGCCTTTCTCCGAGGCATTTCTGCTCTGCCTCGGAGAAAGGCGGTGGTGTCTTCCGGTGCCCTCGGCTTCTTCCTCTTTACTTGTTGCTTTTCTTTCTGCTCCGCTCTCAAGGCTTCGTGGTTCTGGGCAGGATCAAGGCGGACATAACAATACGCGAATACGGCAACACAGTTCGACTCATCTGGGGTTTTGGGAGTGCTGGAACATGTCACTTCTATGAATTCAAGCCTGTTCAGCCCATCCTTTTCCATAGAGCTAGCCAGGCATAGTGCCGAGTTGCACACTGTTTTTTGAATCCATACCAACGGCCCGGATTCTTTCCTCCCAATGCTGTGAAAAGCACGCGTGTAAACTGGGACACAACGATAATAAACTCGTCACATTGTCAGTTTTGTTTTTCGTGGTGTTTTTGCACAATATCCAGATGTCTCATGCGTACACATTCAATGCTACTTGTAGATAATGCACGATGAATAATAAGCTCTACGACTTGCTTAATGCGGGCATTTTTTAATTGCGAGCTGAATGGCGTTCTTGTCGGTGTTTGTGTCAACTAGTTTATTTTGTGGGTTCACCTGAAGGGAGATAAAATATCCACAGATTTGGGTGAGATGTAGTTTAGTGAGCGCTGAGTGATTTGGGATGAGATTTGAGCTTGGTGAACTAGTACCAACTACATGGCCGCGCTTGATCTTGCCGCCTTAAGTAGCGGGCTCGGCTGCTTAATGTGGTTGTAGTTCCCCACCCTTCTGCAATGCTGGGAACTGCAGCTCGGTTTACATGTGAGCAGCGGCGCGCGGGTCTGCAGCTCAGTGCACGCGGCTGGTGAGGCGCGATGCCCGTCCGTACCACTTGGAACAAGCATTTACAATGCAATGGTCTCGGCATTGGTAAAGTTAGAGCTATTGGCATTGCTCATGACATTATTTTTGTTTGTTTTTGTTTTTAAAACATTTAAAGAAACGGCATTGTAATGAGCAATGCCTATAGCTCTAACTTTACCAATGCCGAGACCGTTGCATTGTAAATGCTTGTTACTTGTGGATTTTGGCTGAAAGACACTAGCAATCCCTGCTAAAAGGGCCAGGTTTTCAAGTTTCTGCAAATTCATCCACGAACTCGCATCACCAGGCCGAGAAGCGGTGCTTTCGGCATGAGCTTGGTTACCAACTCTTATAATCCAGCCCATTCTGCTTGGCTTTTTTGTCCTTGCATCTTTTCTCTGCAATTTTTTCCTATTGGAGTTCACGTAACACCCTCTTAAGTCTTCCAGCGCTTCCCCGATTGCCACAGTATAATATCAACTTCTTTTCCTCCTGTGCCCTTTGAAGTAACACCTGTTTTAGACCCTCTGTTGTTCCAGAATAGCTCGCAATTAAGTCTTCAAAAACATTTTGAATCGTAAGACACTGTTGCTTCACTAAAAAAACGCGTTATCCAGAATATGTAAATAAACAGGTATTGATATTAAAGGACAAATGTACAATCTATCCATAACAAAGTAAGTTTTCCTTATGAGACAGTAAACGTAAGCCTGAACTTTAACCTCCTGAAAAAAGTTGCTTAAAAAAATAGTTTATCCACAAATGGCTGCCTTATAGTAGTGCCAAGCAAAATGTTTCAGCCTTTTTCATAAGTGTTAAATTTGTTTCTGGCATATGTAAGGACATGCATGTTCATTTTTACTGACAATTATTGCATTAATTTATTCTCAAATGTAGGTTTTTACTGAATCAGGTTGGTAATTTGTGCCATTATCCTGCAGTTGCAAACTTAATATAAAGCTTTTCTTAATGTGCTTACCAGATGATTGGAAAAGAATCATAGCTTTAAAATCTCTCTCTTCGGTGATTGGCCGACCAGTTTCATCTATATTTTTGACCAGCCATTTACAAAGAACTTCACCGGGATTGTCCGAAAGCAGAAAGTCACCATCTTTTCTAACACGCACAGAACGATCGCAAGTGAAAAATAGGACGTTGAATGAAACTATGATTCTGTCCTGCTAGATATAAAAATCAGGAATTAGTTTGTGTTTGGTTTAAGTTTCAGAGGTATAACACAAAGCATATCAAACTGATTCACAGATTTTTTAATTTGAGAAAAGCGTCCCAAAAAGTACACTGACCTGTTGTATTTTACATCTAATATGCGTAGATTATGGACTACAAAGAAGTGTTTAAGCTTCCAATGAAGGCCATTGAGGAAATTGCATGATAATCCAGTATGTGCTAAAGGGATTACAATTCATATGATATAATGGTAGGCAGATCCCTATGGAGCTGCAACAATCTGACAGTTTGCCAGCATGCAGAAAGCAATGAAATTAGTGGTGTTTGGTAGCGCAATACAGCTGTGCACAGCATAAACCATGCCCCATCTCATCCATTCTATCACATGCTTCTAAGAGTAGAAAGAGACCAGTGTGAGCCCTACAGGACTACAGGAAAAGACTTCTGATGCTGTTTGCTGGGGAAACAAGCATTGGCATAGCCAATAGGTCTCGCCTTTGGGACCTTATACGTTTTTAGGTATGCTTTACATTATTGTGTGTGGAAATTTTAACACCTTTATTAAGCATATTATAGAACTGAATTGCGAAGTACTTATGAAAAGTGTTATTTTGTACAAGTAAACCGCAGGGTATATATGTATAATACTAATAACAGGGTAGCAAATTAAAGAGGCAGAGAACGGAACAGAAGTATTGGGATGGTATAAACACAGGGCAACAGCAGCTTTTATAAAATGTTTATGAACAAAGTTACGGCAACACGCTATTCCTGTCGAAAGCCCCACCCTAACATGCCGCATATTTCAGAACAGCTTAAGAGAAATTGCAACTGTGTAAAACGGCATCAATACCACCAAAAACATGGCTCCTCATTACAAGGGGCCCAGTCTGAGGACTGCCTGCTCTCTTTTGAAAGGCCCTGTGCTGTGCAAGAATCGGGGGTTAACCCTGGCCTGCAGGCTCCCCCTCACTAAAAAACAACTAAAAACGAAGTGGCACTTTATTGAAGCCCGAAATCTTTATCTTACATGCAGTGCGCTGCCCCACTGGAATTTTGCTGCTTCTGTCCATTAGTTTGGACATTGAACGCAAAATTACACATGAAACTAGCACAGACTATTGGCTTTGTCAATGGTTGTAGGTTGCTCAAGATAATTGAGCAACTATCACTGTGCTGTATATAAGGTTGAACATGTTGCGGGTTTTCACATGGGGAAGCTGTGGCCTACGGTTAGAGTAGGCAGCCTTCTAGTACAGCAAGCTGTGGAATGTCTTTCATAAGTCACTGCATCAATGGAAATGTCACATTAGCAATGTGAATACTTGGCAGCTATGATATTAACCACCTGCGCTACCTCACACAAATGAAACCTGCCACTAGATGAAACTCCCATCTCTCTCCAGCAGGTAAATTAGTCACCAGAGTTTACTTGACACTGTGTGTTACCCAAAAACTTCTCAATATACAAGGAACATTGTAGTATTTTTAACACCTCTGTACTGGTACAAAACTGCAAAACAAAAGTCCCATTACTGAAGAGAAGAGTATTTTTGAAGTGCAGGCCCATTTTAAACACTGCCCCTGTTACTGTGTCCAAGGACAAGGCCAGAGCCTGCAACCCACTCCCTTTACACATAACAGAGAAAGCCCCATAGCTGCCAAGGTTTTAGACTGTCATGTGTGACGTTTCATATTTTCTGTGAAATTATGAGTGACATTTCAATGACCATGAGTGACACCTTCACGAGAGTAACATTAAGCAATGAAGACTTGGGGAAACACGCTGGGGTTGAATAAGAAATGCAACATAAATGAGAAGAAATGTTTTTTTCAAGCCTGCAGGGAGCAGCACGCGCACTTCAAACGGCGGCATATTGATGTGCTATTAATGAGATTTGATATAGTGCTACTAATTAATGAATTTTGAGACTATGGAATTGCATTCTCGTTTTTTGGGGGTTTTTTTGTAGGCTCCTCTTGCGGGATTTCTTTTATAAAAGTGATATTGTAATGTTGGTCGGGTAACTATCATTTAGAGAGCACCTAGTGCTGGACAGAAGCTCTCTACCACTTTTTCCTTGATCTGCTAACCTTCATTGTTCTACAGTGCTGGCTTTTCACATAATACATAATTTCATTGCCCATCATAGAAACATTCTCACAGTGCTTACCAGTAAAAAACGTTCACACTGCCCTGGAGTGCCAGTTTGTCATACCAGCAGCTAGTGCCATCATGGCAAGATTCCATACTTACACTCCAGTGCCAGCTTCTTACACTGTCCACCACTGAAAGCTCATCACACTGTCCACCACTGAAAGCTCATCACACTGTCCACCACTGAAAGCTCATCACACTGTCCACCACTGAAAGCTCATCACACTGTCCACCACTGAAAGCTCCGCACACTGTCCACCACTGAAAGCTTCTCTCACTGTCAAACATGACCCAGTTTCATAGGCCAAGCAGTGCTACCTTTTCACACTGCCCACTGCTGGCCATTCCTCACACATCCAGCAGTGGCAGCGTCTCTCATTACACACCAATCACTGTGCCTCAAACTGACCACAGGCGCCTGCTTAAGTAACCCTGAACTGTAATTTAAGTCTCTGATACTGCCTATTGGTGGGAGTTTTTCACCCTGATCACCAGTGCTGCTCCCTAAACCACTTTTCTGTGCAAAACTCTCAACGGACATGAGGCTCTCACTCTGCCACCCAGTGACAGTTTCTTTCTTGACCTTGTAGTGGCAATTTATCACATCTCCTGTCAATAGCATCTTTTCACACTGATCACCAGTGCCCCCAAGTAGCAGTATTTCACACTACTCATCTGTAGTGTACCATCTCCACACAAGGCCTCAGTTAATTACATCATCAGTCACTGCACTCTTCTGATGCTGCTAAAAGAGCTCAGTGAGATAAAAGCTTGCTACAGACATCTGCTTGACATGCAACCGCCTGTCTTTCATCTTTTTGACAGCGCCTAGACATGGCGGCACCTTGCAGGCACTCAAACCACCAGAGTCAGCTACTCACACGGGCTGTCAAGTTATCTTCTCGTAGTGTCAGCTTCTTACAGAGCCCCTGGGCCCTCGCACAGCACTGCCCATGAGTACATTCCATAATTATGATACTCAGGACAGGGTTCTCACACTGCATAGAGGTAGTGCCATCTTCACACACTCCTGAACACTTCCAGCTTCCTAAAATATCCTAATTTGCCAGCTTCTCGCAAGGGAGGAGCTGCAGGTCAATTCCAGGGCAGGATCTCCTGGGTAGGAGCCAGCAAAGCCCCCTTACCTTGGTCTAGCCCCAACTGAAGAAGCAGGTGCTTGTCATCTGAGGTTTCATGCACCTGAACAGTACCTACGGGGTCCATTGTAAAACTCTGTGTAATGCCAAATGTGGAAAAAATATGCATCAATCTGGTTACCTGTATTTCGTAATCCGTGGAGCATTACAAGCACTTCTTGTAATCATTGGTAGCTGGAGTGATAATACCTACAGTGTAACTGTAATACTGCACCCACTTGTTCCAAATTAGCATAGATTTATGACCATGCTCACCAGAAACAATGTTTCTGCCACTTATGTCCCAACATGCTCTAAATGTGTTTGAAAGTGGGGCAGGTAATGTCAACATCGGAGCTGGTTTTGTGATATTTTCTGGATATTTTCTAGATTTGACAATCTCTGCAGTTGAAATCTGGAAAGGACCAACATAGAAAGCCAGATCCCTCCTGGCCCTGTCAAAAGGAGAGCAAAGTAATATGAGTTGAGGACTCTGTGTTTTACCAAAAATAGCCATAAACTGTTGCACGAACATTCCAAAACTCCACACCAAAGGGCTTTGGTTTTAAATTAATGGAGTTACCCAGACTAAAGGGACTTTGCTAAAGTAGGATAACACAAGAGTCACATTTGCTTGATGTTAATGTTAATGTTATCGGATTTCTAGAGCGCATAGCTGCCCGTGAGCGTCCCAGCGCTGAACAAGTACTGGTGGAAACAGAGGGAGAGAAGCTCATGGGAACAGCCATGTCTTCAAGGATTTTCGAAATGCCAGAAGATTAGGTTGGGCGCGGAGGTCAGGAGGGAGGGAATTCCACATCTTGGATGCATTGTAAGAGAAGCGTCGGCCTCTTGAACGTGCTCAAAAGATCCTGGGTAGTTTAGTGAGGTTGGCATTGGATGATCGAAGAGGTCTGGAAGTGTTATAAGGAATAACTAAATCTCTGAGTATGGGGGGGGGGCTTTGCCATTCAAAATTTTATGTGTAAGGCAGAGTGACTTGAACTGCACTCTTTCCGTGATGGGTAGCCAGTGCAGTGCTCGCAAGGCTGGTTTGGCTGAGCAGCGATTCCCGGTGTTGGTCAGAATCCTGTCAGCGGCATTTTGAACTACCTGAAGTTTAGTAGTGGTTTTTAGAGGTGCACCAAGGTAGAGTGCATTGCCGTAGTCCAACCTTGAAAGGATGAGACCCTGTATCAAAAGTTTCCTTGATTGCAAAGGAAGTAAGGGTAAGATTTTTCGGGTGGATCGCAGGAGACCAAAGCAGACTCCGGCAGTTTTTCTTGCTTGGGTTTGCATGGTGAGGTTTTTGTCCAGCCATAGGCCGAGGCTTATAATCTCTGGCTTGAGGGTTGGAGGTTTACCCATGCAAGGGGGCCAGAGGGAGTCTGTGAGGGGGAGGGCATGATTCCCCATCACCATGATCTCCGTCTTGTCGCCGTTAAGCTTTAAGTGGGATCTGTCCATCCAGCTGACAATGTCAGTCAGGCAGGAATAAAGGTCTATGTTGGAATTTTTTTGCTGGGTGAGGGAAACCACCAGCTGCGTATCATCTGCGTATGTTAGGAGTTTTATCCCATGTGGGGTGACTATCTGTTCCAGGGGGGACATATATACGTTGAAGAGTGTAGGGCTCAAAGAAGAGCCCTGAGGCACTCCGCAACGTACAGGGGTCTCCCCGGATGAGTAGCTGCCCTCTATGACCTGGAATGAACGGTCTTGCAGAAATTATTTCAGCCAGGATAAGGCGAGGCCTGAGATCCCAAGATCGCTAAGTCGCTGGGCCATGATCTGATGGTTGACCGTGTCGAAGGCCGCGCTAAGGTCCAGGAGGATCACTGCCACTGATTCTCCTGTATCCATGATCTTCCTGGCCTCCTCAACCACCGTCAGCATCGTGGTTTCAGTGCCATGACCCGGACGGAAGCCTGTCTGTGAGGATTTGAGTAGTTCGTTAGTCTCGAGATAGTTGGATAGCTGAGAATTTATGAATATTTCCGTTATCTTGCTAGTGCAAGGGAGGAGGGAGATAGGCCTGAAGTTAGAAAGGTTAAGGGGATCCAAATTCGTTTTTTTTAGTAGAGCCCTAACCTTCGCCTTCTTCCAGCTGGGGGGAACCGTTCCATTGCTCAAAGAGGCATTGATTACGTTTACCAGTGGTTCGAGAATAGTCGGTGTTACAAGTTTTAAGATTTTTACTGGGGCTGGGTCTGAAGGTGAGCCATTTCTGAGTGACTGGAGAATAGGCACCAGAGTGTCAGGGTTTATGAGGGTGAATGAATCAAATCCTGTGTTAGGCACGTTAATCTGTTCTGCCATTACCGGGAGATGATCTGTGTTGGAAAGGGGGGGGGGGGGGAGTTTTTGTAAAATATTTTGGATTTTTTGGGCAAAAAATGCGGCCAGTTTGTCACATTGGTTATCTGAGGGGTCGACAGATCCTGACGGTTCTGGTGTTTTTAAGAGTTGTTTCACTATCTGGAAAGTCTCCCTTGCAGAGCATGATGCCGCACTAATTTTCTCTTGAAAGAAGATGATTTGTGCATTTTTCAAGGCTTTTTTGTACGCAAGAATCGACAGTCTATAGTCTTTCTTACGCTCAGGTTCGAAGTCTTTCCGCCATACTCTTTCAGCTTTTTTACAGAGTTTTTTTAGGTGGCGGGTTTCCTGTGTAAACCATGGGGCCGGAATCTTTTTACGGGAGGTAAGGTGTGGTTTTTTTGGGAGGATCGTGTTAAGGGAGTTTTCGATCCAAGAGGAGAATTTTGTGTCCGCTCTTATAGGGTCTGATTCGAGGATTGGTTTACGGCGTTCTAAGACTAGTTTCCATTTTTCAATATCTAGTTTGGCCCAGGGACGCGTGGGAGTGACAGAGGGCTTGTTGGGGGGAGAGATGTGAGATACTTCCCATCTGAAGGGAATGAGTAGGTGGTCCGACCATGGCAGAGGGATCGGGGCGTTGGTTTTAAGATCATTGATGTTGCATATGATAGGGTCAAGAAGATGTCCGAGCCTATGTGTAGGTTGGTTGTTCTGGAGTTGGAGCTGAAGAGTTGCTAAATCTGCCAGTAATTCTGCTGCAGTATCGTCATCGTCCTTATCAAAATGAATGTTGAGGTCTCCTAGGATGATCATGTTAGACGAAGTGATCGAGAGGGCAGTTGAAAATTCTAGGAGGGAGCTGCAAAATTGGCCTAAGGGCCCTGGTGGGCGGTAAATGAGGACTCCTGAGAGGGAGTTACAAGGGGACAATTGGATGTTAAAATGTACATTTTCACAGTTCGATAAAGGGCTGTCGTAAAACCGGCATGTGAATTGGTTGTTATAGATAATCGCGATACCTCCTCCCTTACCCTTTGCTCGGTCTAGATGTTGCATCAAAAGGCCCTGAGGTAGGGCCAGGGCAATGTCGAAGTCTGATTCTGGTCTAAGCCACGTTTCTGTGAGAAATAGGATCTCAAATTTCTCTTCTTCTAGTAGCCAATGTATTTCCTGGGTGTGCTTGGGTAAGGAACGACAATTTAGCAAACCCATTTTAATGATTGTCGGTGGGAGTTGGTTCCTCAAAGCTGGGGTGAATTTGAAAGGACAGTTTGGACAGTGGGTGCACTGGTTCTCACCTGTGAGGGAGTTGGTACAGGAAGGCTGTAGGGGCTGGTTCAGTCGGAGCAGGGAGTCCCTGGGGTATGACAGACTTGCAGGATTGGAAAGGTCCAGTGTTGCTGGCCCTAGGCCCGTCCTGGTGCAGCCGGGCTTGCCTTAGGCAGGCCTTCGGCGCGCTATCAGTGCGCCCGCTGCGCTCGTCTGCTGCTCTTCCGCCAGAGGCACATATTTATTGGTGGAGAGGGAGCACTGGGGGGGGTGTGGCCTCAAAGGGGCATGGCCTCGGTGCACGCCGGCAATGGCGTCCGAGTAAGTTTGTTTGTCCCAAGTCCGCTCTCAGCGTTAAATCCACTGTACAGCTTATGGCCAAGGGAGGGTATTTATTTCTACAAGTGCTCAGATTAGGTAAGTTTTAAACGAACATACAATCAACAAGTGACACTCAAATTTTAAAAATAGGTTCTGCTCCCGGCTTCCGCCTCAGGAGTACTGTTCTAAAGCGCGTTAGTAGTCAGCGCCTTTATACTGATGCGGGGGGCGTGGCCTCAAAGGGGCGTGGCCTCGGTGCACGCCGGCAATGGCGTCCGAGTAAGTTTGTTTGTCCCAAGTTCGCTCTCAGCGTTAAATCCACTGTACAGCGTATGGCCAAGGGAGGGTATTTATTTCTACAAGTGCTCAGATGAGGTAAGTTTTAAACGAACATACAATCAACAAGTGACACTCAAATTTAAAAAATAGGTTCTGCTCCCGGCTTCCGCCTCAGGAGTACTGTTCTAAAGCGCGCTAGTAGTCAGCGCCTTTATACTGATGCGGGGGGGGGGCGTGGCCTCGGTGCACGCCGGCAATGGCGTCCGAGTAAGTTTGTTTGTCCCAAGTCCGCTCTCAGCGTTAAATCCACTGTACAGCGTATGGCCAAGGGAGGGTATTTATTTCTACAAGTGCTCAGATGAGGTAAGTTTTAAACGAACATACAATCAACAAGTGACACTCAAATTTTAAAAATAGGTTCTGCTCCCGGCTTCCGCCTCAGGAGTACTGATCAGCTACAAACCACTGACCTTTTGCTACAAAGTGCAAATTACACTGAGCCATAACAGGCTGGAAACGATATAGATCTTCAGTGAACTTTTCAGGTGCGCTAAAACAGAGGGCTCATAAGGCATCGTCCATGAAGGACTCATGACTAAATTACTCCCTCCTGTATTTGGGGTGGGGTTGACCTCACGGTAAGCAGTGGGATTCAATCCTTCTCCCTTTGATGGTGGGTTGATCACCTGAATCAATATCTCTAGAAGAAATGCACACTTTCGATGAGTGACTTCAAGAAACTCTTGGAGTCTACTTACTGCGAGTGCCACTGCCTGCAAGGCATTGGTATCTGACTCCATTTTCTGGGTATGACAATCTGTCACAAACGCAGCAATTTGAGAAAGTGGATTTCGAAGCCAATCTCTATCTCGCCACATAGAGGTCGACTCAACCCTCCTGAGGGTTGAGTCCAGGATGGTAATGAAGATTCATACAAAGGGGTGAAGGTGGCGAGTAGAAAGAGCTACACTCCTGCAGGCTGGTGTTCATAAAACCCAGACTGGAATCCCTGGCGCATAGCGTCTCATGACCATACTATGAATCGTCAAAGTCCCCAACTACTGGCGGGAGAACTCAAACTACTAAAGTTTTGATACAATAGGAAATAAGTTACATATAAGGGTATCATAGTACTAGACTTACTCAGTGCAAGCAGAGGGATTGCTGTTACTACCATTCAGCATACCGTGAGGCCTGCTCTGGAGCCAAATATAAAATGCCAATGCTGCACTGGGAGGGAGGAGGCTTAGACTAGGAGTCAAACTGAAAAGAGGACAACGCAGCAGGTAACTACAAATAGTAAAGTAAGGAACTAGAGGACAGAAGGGACCTGACCTAGGGAGAAAACAACAACTGAAGGAAATGAACAAGCCAAGTGTGAAGAGTGCATTTTCCACTGCCCTGTGAACCATCTAAGTTCCTCATCTTCTCCGTCCTAACGTGTCTTATGGCCGATGGTTTACATCAACCTGCTAAACTATCGATCCACAGTATCGAACTACCATCATATTGTCAAGGTAAGCAGATGTTAAGTTAAGAATAGTAAGCCTTTATTTCTCAATACATACTTATCTTCGTGATATGCTGGCGGTCAGTATCATCAATAAAATATTTTGGCCGGGTGACATTAAGCCCCCGTACTGTGACATATAACCCGTTGATTTATTTAACTTTCCAACATCTCAGAGGTTATTGGCAAAGGTCTATCCATTAACGCATGAGGAAATGATAGCTGATTAATTGGTGATTCACTTAACTTGTATAGTGTTAACTAAAGAATGTAATTTTGGCATCCCTTTTAGATGGATTCACCACGAACAACACTGTAAGATGCATGTGCAATTAATAGATTTCTCCAAACATCTGCACATCAACACATTAGTTTAGTCCAATTTGTCAATACTCCTCCTGTAAACCAGGTTCCTTCGACTTTAGACAAGTTTATGATATATATTAAGTACATCATTGAATATTAACCGGGTGAGTGTTTATATCCACAGAATAAAATAAAGGACGTTCAAATTTAGAAAAAATAGTTTTACTTGTTTTCTCCTTTTCCGTTAAGTCAACCTAAGCACACCCTCAATGAGGAGCCTGGCAAAAATGACCAATTCAAAATCCTTTAGAATACCCTCTGCAAACAAAACACTATAAAATCATTTCTGTTCGGTGTCCCTGTGGACAAATGAGAGTTCCTTACAGAGCGTATTATCCCTGTAATACACCCAACCTGTGTAGATAGTAAGACCTTCCTGGGGAAGGTACTCCAGAGACTGCCTCAACATCTTCCTTTCACTTTAGCTGGGCACTACAGTAACTGGGAGCAAACAGTTACCATCTGTTTACTCATTCATGCTTTCCACCTTCTGCCTCACATATCTGGATCTGGGGATAATCTAATATTCATGCACCCCAAATCAGCTGCAGCATGTCTTACCTGGTCGCTGGAATCCCTGGTCGCTGGAATCCCTGAAGTTTTCTTGCTTTTGTAGTGTCAAGTGGCAAAATAAAGAGACCGAGGCCGATCCATCGTCTCCCTTTTATGGCCATTGCACTCACACGGTATTCATTCTTGCAGCAGAACACGGACGTCACTTCCGGCGCTCGCGGATTTGTGTCGGCATTGCAAGACGAGGTCACCGGCTTAATTCAGACGCCTCCGTGGTTGCCAATCCCGAGAACCTCATCCAATTCGGATGAAGTGTGGAAATCCCTCAGAACTCACACAACTCACCAGTGAAGGCAGTTCCGATTCCTGCTCTGACTGGGGAAAAGCATCTCGGAGCAATTAAACAGCCGCAACAGGAAATGAGCAGAGCCGTCTCCTCGACGGTAATCCATGTATTTTTGGCAGAGAGAAGTGGGAAAAAAACGGTATGCAGAGTAGAAGTGGCGGTGTCTGGAAGGTAGGTGATGGCCGTGGGTAATCCCGATGTCTCCTCTGCATAAAGCATCTCAACCATGCAGTCTGCAATTTTACGAGGATTCCGTGGGCACTTGAATTTCTTGTTGCTGTGGTGGAAGGATTACTCTCGTTACGGAGAGTGTATCGGAAAGGTCCAGGTTCATGTGGTGCCAGGGCTGTGTGCACAGAGGGTCACAGGTACAGGTTCCTGTGGTGCCAGTGTGTACAGAGGTTCACAGGTACAGGTTCCTGTCACGCAATAGCTGTAGAGGCTCATAGGTGCACATTACTCTGGAGATATGGCTCTGTACAGAGATTCACATATACAGGTTCTGTCAGGGCTGTGTGTACAGAGGTTCACAGGTTGTACTGCCGTGAGACTGAATAGTGGGAAATCATCAGTCTCAAACTATATCATGGTTTGCACTTCTCCCATCACTGAACCATATCTTATTTGGGTGATAACAATCATAGATTTTTTTCTGATAAGGCTGAGGCTGAACACTGCCCATTTTCTGGTGGCTTATCCAGTACAAGGTTCTTATTTTAAGAATTTGCAAGTGTGTCCATGTGAAGGTTCCCCTACACAAAGCACGATGCATGTTTTGCTCTTTTGCTAATTTAATCTGCACTGAGGAGATTTACATATTGTCAGTTATAAAACAAACTAATTTAATTTTAGACAATGTAGGACTGCAATCGTGTTTTTACAATCTCTTCCGTCGCACAATCTGTTTCGCAGTAGCATGTTTTATACAAAGTGCTATATGTCAGAAGGTAACCTTACACTGTTGAATTAATTTGGAATTAAATATTTTTAATTTTGGAATGTTTTTAGCTATTTCATTAAGTTTTTGAAGACCTCTCTTCAAGAGACAGGCTAGTCTCACTGTAACACCTCTACTATTATGGTCACAACGTCTTTGCTCCACCACCTCTCAGAAGTGTGCTGATAAAACGTTATGTTTAATCAACTTGAGCCCATGCACTGAACTGAAAAAGAACAACATGAACTGGACCAAGTACTCTGCTGCCAGTGGTTGTTTGTTACTATACCCTTTGTCCTATACCGCCTGCTAATCCATCGCCTCCGCTACATTACCTAAAAATCTCATCCCCCGACATCCTCCTAATTTGCTTCATTTTATGTTACCCCACAATATTTGTTAAGTAACAGTTCCATTTAAGCTATATCATAAATTACATCTGACTATATAATGTCAGGCAATGTACAGGGGAACTACCCTGCCAGCAGGAAGTATAGGGCACTATGCCAATATACCGAATAACCGTGACTGCAGCAGAAATTTTAATAGTATTGTGGACCCCACTCCGGATAGGTCTGACCTGCCTTTACGAGACTCCCTGTTTGTTAGACAGGCCCAGAAGTTTGTTTGCTGGCAGCTCCAGCGAGGACATGTCGACTCATGGAGGCGCACCCACCAGATGACCAGGGATCACTTTTTCTTTTTGGGTATACACGAGTTGCATGTCCACCTCCACACATTCCTTTGTACCCAGTGCAGGATGTTGAAAATCTGGCTAGGATGCTTTTCGATCATAACCTGGTCTTGCCCCATATCAAACGCTACATCGGCGTGCCACTTTTCTAGAACCGCTGGCCCTCTTGATTATTACCCTTGTGGAAGCTGAGTTGTTGGGCGGTGATATTACGCTTTTAGAGATCAAAGCTATGGTAAAGAATACGGCCAGTGGAAAGGTGCTTGCCTGATTCACGGGCCAGCAGTATTGCTATTCGTTCCCACGCCCTGGGAGTTATTTCACCTGCTTCTAAATCCCTAGTGATTTCACTGGTTTTCCTTGAGAGCTCATGGGAATGAGGCATTGTTCCTTTACTTTTTCTCTCCTAGCATCCTCTTTCTATGCTACTTTTCTTTATTTGTTTCCGACTTTCTCTTTATTTACATGCGTGCTTCGTTTACTTTCTCTGATGCTCTCATTCAGATTTTCTTTTTTCTGTCTTGCTCTTTTTCTTTCTCACCTCCTTTCTTGCCATCACACCTGTCCCATCTCTTTCTCACGCACCATCTGGAAAATAAAGAACCATGTTTTCCGAAAGAACACATTAGTCAGAACAGTGCGCACACATCCAAAACAGGTCAGATGACCTCAGCCAGCTCCCAGCATCACGGCACTCTTCATAAAACAATATGCCTCCCAAGAGAACAAATAACATGCTTAACAAGCAACCACCCAACATCACACAATGAGACTGATTAAAAGGTGTACTGTTGACTCCAACAAGACGCCCTAGCCCTCGAACACGTACATTATGTCGGGCAATAACAGACCAAACTTCAGCAGGCACATACCTTAGTTGTCAAAGATCTCTGGCAGCACGACTATTACTATAAGCATCAAAGTATGCACATAACGATGTTCTCCCAGGTATGATATTCAACCAATATTGCTGGGGCAAGTATCAACATCCAGACAGCCCCAACAGACAGCAAAACAACAGATCCTCCGCAATCGATTACAACGCATCCAAAACACCTCGGCACGACTTATCCTCGATGTACCACGACACGGCCACATCACCCCCACCTAAGAAACCTGCTCTGGCTCCCCGTCAACAAGAGGATATCCTTCAAGCTCCTCATCCACGCACACAAGGCACTCCACAAGACCGGCCCAGCCTCCCTCAACAGACGGCTCTCCTTCTACACCCCCAACCGCCAGCTACTCGCCACCATCCCACGCATCCGAAAAACAACCACCGGCGGGAGATCCTTCTCCCACCTCGCCGTCACGACATGGAACACCCTCCCACTGAGCCTACGACAGACCCAAGACCTGCTGACCTTCAGGAGGACACTGAAGACCTGGCTGTTCGATCAGTAGCGGCCCCACCTCCTCCCCCCCCCCCCCAGCACCTTGAGACCCTTTGCGGGTATGTAGTGCGCTTAACAAATGACTGATTGATTGATTGTCCTTTATTTACATGACACCATGCTCCGAAGGGTTGCCTGTGTTGACATATAAGATAAAAGGAGATTTTGAGTCTTGGCAAGTAGCTTTAAATGCCAAGTCGAAGTGGCAATAAACTGCACACACGGGCTCTACAATGGCAGACCTGAGACAGGTTTGAAAGGCTACTTATATTGGCGTAATCAGTGCTAGAAGCTCACAGATTATGTTGCAAGTACAAGGCCTGGGTATATGATATACCACTTTACAAGGGACATATCAGGAATTCATTACAAATGTAAATCTTTAAAACGCCGCTACAAGAGCATTGTATGTTTGTCAGGTGTAAATACCTTTTAGCAGCCTTCCATTAGCCAGGATAATACTGAACTGAGATGTTTGGCATCATAAAATAATACCAAGTGAGGGAGTCAAAGTATTGTCTGTGTGAGAAGGAACCACAGCTCAATTTCCATATTTATAGACTATTGGAAGCAGAAACAATGATGCCAGTGAATAAAGGAGGACAACTTGGAAAAGGAAAGAAACGTGGGCCATACAACAAATGGTTATTTAGAGGTAAGCGCACATTATAAAACATTACACCAAATCTGTTCAGAGGACACTTCAATCTACAAAACAGATTTACTCAACGGTCAGTAACCTCAGGAGACACTCTCTTCTATAATGACAATTTGTATTAAAGTCTGCTTTCTACACCAGTCACTTTCAACTAAGATGCAGTTAACAGTGCTACAGATGGCTCTTCTTTCTTTTTGAGGCAAGAGTGTGAAACAGGCTTCCTTGCAAAGAGTATGATCTGCTCTGCATGAGTTTCGTTTTACCCTGCTGTTTTCTTTCTTAAGATAGTTTAGCTAGGCAGGCCATTAATAGAAGGAACATGTAAGTAATTACATTATTAGCTATGTACTTAATATATTACTGTAATCATCTGCTAATTCATGTTCTGTGGAGACAAAGCATTGCGTTGTGGAATTAAATAGTGCAGCAAGTTTAACGTGATCACAAAGTTGATATCAACAGACAGAGGGTTGAGGCTTATAACATTCCACACCTGACAATACAATATGTGAGCAATAAAACAGTGCAAAGAACCATGGAGTACACCCTTATATACTCAAATACCAGGAAATGAACATTTCCTAATCTGAAACAAACACAGTAGGTTCAACACTGAGCAATGTATCAAGGTAATCATAACAGTCGCTGCGTGCACATTGAAAAACTCCCAGCCCTCAATAGTTTCTTTTTGTTCAAAGTAGTTCTTTATTTAATTTCTTGTTAAAATTCAATGACCATAGCAGACGCGTTTTGTCCCGCTCAGGGACTTCTTCAGGGCTCCACAATATATCCTAGAACTTTCACTGTTGACATTCAATCATCAGTCTGTAAAAGGTCGGTTGTTCAGACAATTTATGAAGTACTCCTTTCCATCTTACCGGCTCGGTAACCGGCAGCGTGTACGTGCGTCTTTTTCTCAGTTTGGAGTGATCACAAAGTTATAATGTCCACTTTTGAGAATAAATTATTAACATAATAAGTCACCAAACCAGCTTCTCTGATTTGCATGAAGCCAAATCAATACCACCACACTCAACCAACTGGAGATTATTGTACCGAAACAGTATTTGTTCATTCTCATGTTCCATCCTAATAGCCATGCATATATGGTGAATGCACACAAGACACAAAATAATGAATGCTGTAGGTACAATAATTGCTCAACAACTGGGGGACTTTTAGAAGTCACAAACAGACCTGTTCTAAACATGACCAAGTACAGAATTGAATTAATCGGTCCTTTTTCTGCATGAGAGTAGACAGAACATTTCATTGAAGAAGCAGATGACAACATTATACAATATGCAGCGCCGAAGAAAGTAAAAGAAGATCCTTGCAGACTTCAAGCACAGCAGATGACATCATCCCCAAAGGTACAGTATGAAATTATAAACTCCTTTTTATACTGCTTGCATTAACAATTTGATGTATGAAAGTATATAGTTTGAAAGCACATCACTTGCAAAAATGAAGGTCCTAATCAACCCACATTGAGTTTCTGCCACAGAAAAATTAATTGGTTACTGACGTATAATACATTTACAATCTAATTACAACATATTTTGCTTACTAAATGTACAATGACATACTTTCTTTTGTTATAGTACTTCATACATCACCTTCTGCAGAGCAGTGTACATTGCATTCAGACAACTGTACAGCAATACCAGATTATACCCCACCAGTAGATGACACAGATGAAGATCCAATTGACGCTGTTTGGGATCCGCTTTGTAGCAGCTTAAAAGGTGAAATGGACGCTCTGCTTAAAGATGATTTAATTAATGACTCGGATTCTGAATTGGAACAACTTTTGGATCAAGTTGGATATACCATTCAAAATGAGTACAAAGAAATTCAAATTTGTTCTGATCCAACTAATACCACAGATGAATCATCACCTAATTTGAGGGCTCCAACAAATGCTTAGGGGTGGTCATACTATTTCTTTGTTGCTTTATTATTTGTTTTCGCTTGAGTGATGAGGCAGCTGGCTATATGCTGAATCTCATCTATTTGCTCTTGCCACGTGATAATAGAATGTTCAAAAGTATGTATCACCTTCACAAATATATCAAAAAAAGTGTTAAGGCCCCAAATATTACTTACTATTGTGCCACTTGCTATACACATGTCAATAAAAACACTCAGACCTGTCCTACCCAACACTGTATGAAAGATTTGATTCAAAGTGACTCAGTGTCTTATTTCATTCAGCACAGCCTAATTGAACAGTTAGACTATGTTTAGGCGAAAACATTTTACAGAAAAGGTGAGGAAACATCGATTTCCTGAAAAACCCTAACAGCCTTTCATTTGCAATGAACACAGATGGTGTTCCTGTATTTAAAAGTTCCAAAATATCAATGTGGTCAGTGTACTTAATGGTAAACGAGCTGCCTGCATCTCAAAGAAAACTGCACGAAAATATATTACTATATGGTATTTGGGTTTCCTCAAAAAAGCAAATTATGTGGTCTTTCTTAAAGCCATTATATATTGAACTTACACAGCTGGAAAGTGGAGTGTCATTTAAAGATCACAGCAATTGTAGTTTTACTTGCCACGCTACCCTTCTGACAATCACATGTGATTTACCAGCTTGTTGTCTTGTTTCAAACACCCAGTTTAATGGGAAGTTTGGGTGCTGGCATTGTCTACAAGAGGGTGAAGTCACTGTGTCAGGAAAAGGGCACTGTAGAGTATTTCCTTACAATGCTGAAAACCCAAAAGGCCCACCAAGGACACTCGATAATACTAAATCAGATGGAAACAGTGCAATAGCAAATATCGAGAGTGGACTTTCTGATTACAGTGTAAGAGGGATCCAAGGTCCCATATGGTTCATGTTTTTAAAACATTTTTGTGTAAGCAGAGGATTTGTGATTGATTACATGCATGGTGTATGTAGTGGCACTATGAAATTGATGATGACCATCTGGTTCACTAAAGAATATAAGCATCATTCATACTCTTTTTATGAAAAAGTCAAAGTAGTTAATGGCTATTTGAAACAGATAAAATCCACACTGGATGTTAGTAGAGTTGCAAGGTCTGTTGATGAACTACCATATTGAAAGGCCTCAGTTTCAAAACTTTATTTTATTTTATAGAAGGCCGGTGTTAAAACATGTTTTAGATAGATCACGCTATTTACACTTTTGTGTACTTATGAAAGCAATTCATAAGCTATTAAATGATGACAGTCAGGAAGATTCAAATATAGCAGAACAGTGTTTAATTGTGTTTGTGCAACTGTTTAAGGATTTATATAAAAACTATTTTTGACAATGAATGTTAATCAATTGGTCCACTTAGTAGACAGTGTAAGAGCAGCAGGGCCTCGGTTTACTGCTAATTGTTTCGTTTTTGAAGATCTTAATAGTTTCCTTTTACAACATGTGCATGGTACAGTAGGTATAGAAACACAAATTCTAGATGCAATAAATATGATACAAGGAATACATGTGTTAATGGAAAATCATTTGCCTCCTGATAGTGTTGAGGCATAATTTTACCAGAGTATGATGTGTTCATATAAGAGAAACAGACGATACTTAAAAATTGAAAATTGCATTTACAGTGTTTCTAAATACCCTTACAGCTTAACAGAGAATGAACATATAGCAGTAACTTAGATTACTCATATTTTAAGCTCTGATGTAGTAGCCTACAACAAAATATTTTTAGAACAAAGCAATGTTCTTGTTTACAGCTCAAATTACACTCTTATTCAGAGGTGAGACCAAAGTGTAATAAAATATGTAACAGAATCTGGAGTGTTTGCCTATGGCAGGGTGACTAGATTCATTCAGTGTAAGCAAGCAGACGTGCCTGTTAACCTAGCACTCATGGTTCCACTTAAGTGTGAATCCTATGACATCAGGGAACCAGTTCATCTGGTTGTATTAGATAACAACATCACAGCTATCAGGATATCAATGATAAAATGTGCCTGTTTTTACATTGAGGTAGAAAATGAATCGTTTGTAAGTGAAATGCCAAATCGATTTGAAATAGATTAAGGCAAATCATGCTAGAAAGTTCACCTATATGCATGTCTCCTTTTATAGTGCATTTGATTAGAAATCATCTTGATAAGCATTCTTAACCTGTGCTCCCGATATGATTTTCATCCTTCTGAGATTGGAAAAAGGAATGTGCGGGCTGAAAAAAAAATAAAAAATCAGTACCATTGAGTTGGGCGACAATAAGAACCTGTTATCCAGTGACTAGATGGGGGTGGACATGCACTTTACAAATATGTGGGATTATGTTCCCTGCAACCCCAGTTGTGCCAACTCGTGAAAGTAAGAAACATGCACAGTTTTGCGGGGTGGTACGTATACGAAAATGTCTAACATGATAGTACTAGATGTACTAAAACGTTCTAGACCAGCTTCCAAGACCTGCAGCTAACAATAAGGCAGATGTCTGGAGCAGGTCCCAGGGTGACCAGTCCACTGTGTTTCTGATGGCTGGTGGTAAACGTAGAAAGGGAATACAGCAATATGAAAAATCAGAACCTTGGAGATGGGTAACAATAAACAGCTGCTATTCAGTGCTAGGACCCCCCTGGGCGTAAGTGCACTTTACAAACACATATGTTATGTTCTCTGCACCCCCGGCAGTGCCAACTCAGGATTTCATCCTTCCAAGATAAGAAACAAGTAGAATTGAAGGAGTAGTATATAAAGAAAAAGTTCCAATATGACAAAAATACTACAAGGAAATGCGCAATTAGGTTGTACACTGGAAATTAAAAGTTGCAAAAAGGTACGTTCAAGAGTGGAGTGTTGCATGGAAAATATTAGTAAAACAGTGCAATTGATTGGGGCGTCAAGGGTGTCAGCAGTGGCCCACATGCAGCAGGCGCGCACTGGAGCTACTCTGCGACAAAGTTGTAAGGGGGGAGTGGGAGACAGATTAACCTCTAGCAATTGCAGTTTAGATCTTGCACAGTCTCATGATTCAGTACTGTAGCAATTTTCAATTTCCCTCTAGGAAACCATATCTGTTGCTTATTTGCCTAGGCAACTATCTTCCTTTGACAAAGGCAATATTAGGACTGTCAATGGGTCCAAAGGTTACAGGTTGTTTAATTAGAGGGAAACTTGACAGATGAGCCAGTTCTGTGTGGCTCACTAGGCTAGGGAAAGATTGCAGCCTTATGTGAACCCACGCCAAGAGAGGCCCATCGCACAGGCCAGAATCACTGGACTGGCGGGTGGCTTCTTAGATACAAGCAGGTACTCTGGGCCAGAGTACCTGCACTGCTGATTTTCCATCTTAGCACTGGGGATACCGGATAAACTTAGTGGAGCATAGCTAAGTGCCATGGCCTACCAGACTGTTCAGGTACTAATATACTACCCACATGTTCCTATGTGCCTCCTTTACTCTACTCCGGACGGTTAGGACAGTCAATTGTGGACCCGAAATGACATTACTAGGTGGCATTTTGCCCACACCCAACCTAGCAGCTTCACACATGAGGGTCCTTACTTGGTCAGTTAATTTTAGGCCCAAGGCTAGGTGCACTGGTAATCTTTTTTTCCCTTCAATATTTGAGTGGTTAAACAGGTGCTAAGGTGGGGGTATCTTTGGCAGTATTGTCATGCCTTGAACGTACTTAGTGATGAAGTAATAGTGTCCCAAATGGCGCAATACTTTACATACTTTTGTAGAGGGACCTTCTAAAGCTTCATTTGGTCTAACAGTGCCAGGCTAAGGGGACGACTTGGACAAGAAACAGTCTTCAGTGGTTACTCAACACTGGTGGTTAGAATGGATGCTGTCAAGAGGAGAATTCAAACTAATTAGCCTTAAACACATGATGGTGAGTAAATAGGACTTGCAGGTCCCGCTGTGTGCCTGCCACCTGGCCACTGCAGGTAGCTGATCTCTAAGGGCTTAGTAGGGGTCATGGCAAAAAATATCTTGGCTGATTCACATCGGGGTGTGGTGGTCCCTACCTCATTTCACAGGATCACTCCCTGTTGGGTCTATCTAACGACCATTTCAAAGGGCTTTTAATTTCCAGCCTTTCTTGTCTCTTCCATACTGGGAGTAGGTTAGCCATGGACTTTAATTAGTGCTGCAATGGCCCTCTATTGCTTTAGTACAGCAGCTAGTTTACCGGTGCGATTTGGACCATCATTAGCACAGACAGTGGCTCACAGGGGTAGCAGTAAAGCTTCCTTTATTTTACCCTGGCTTGGGGCTTGCAATGTCATCAAACATTGCAGCCTGAAACTGATAGGCAAAGACATACCTGTGATGGTGCAATGCGCACTCCGCCGCAGAGCTAGCTGAGTTTCAACATAATCCTAGTATACCGTCAGTGGTAAACGTAAGGTTATGGGCTACACACGAATAGGCACTTTCTTTCAGCTGGGGCTAATGGTGCCATTCCCAAGAGGGTGTAGGTTGCCTTGATTGTACTGATATGGAGGGGATGGAGCACTAATACGTACAACTACGAGAGCATATTTTGCAGTCATGGTTAAGGTTAAATTTATTAAATTGATAGCATGTTACCAGTTGCTTCAGTTAAGCGAATTTTCCTTGGGAGTTGTCAGCGAACATTCAGACTGCAATTTTGGTGGTCAGCCGGTCGGCAGGCCTTTTTGATGTGTGTTTCTAGCGCAGGCATGTCCAAGTATGGGTTAAGGGGCCTGAAGTCTGTCCTGGGTTACAAGTTCACAGGCATGTGGAGCGGCAGAACTGATAGGGGCTTGGGTTCGACCTGTGGTCACAGGTTCAGATCCTGGAAGGTCCACTTAGCATTTAATCCCTCTAAGGTCGATGAAACGAGTACCATTGAGATGAGTAACAATAACATATGCAAATTCTCCCGCCCTATAGCCTTGGTTGGCAGCCATGCAGGTTGTGGAAGTTGTCATCCAATGAGTGTGCTAGGGATTTAAATATTTGGGCAACCTCTGGGTTAAGTACAAATGGGGCTACAAATTATTAAAGAACACTTGGCATTCCCAGTATTCAAAAAAGGGCAGGTATTTATACTCTTGGCTCCCCTCTGGTTCACACTGTCCTGTATGCTCCCTGGTATACTAGCAGAAGTTAGGGAGGGCAAGGCGTCACCTAGGGTAGTGACTGACTGAATGCGATGGACATACTCCGATAAGTGCTGTACACAGATAACTGGGTGAAAGAGGAAGTAAGGCAGGCTTGTTAACTCTTACTTCCACCTGCATTGGCACTTCTTGTCAGGAGTGGCTTGTCATAGGTATTTCTTTTCAGCCAGGCACTTTTAACATTGAACCAACATTAAACTATTGGTTTTAGGTCATCCTGGGCGCATATACATGAAGGGCGAGGCGGGGATCATGGATACTGGGTCCCCCTCCGAGTTGCAGACTCAGCAGGACATGCTAACAGGTGAGGCGATGGAATCCCAAGGCATAAGAGGGGACAGCCGGCCGTAAGCCACCCTGGGAGGGGTGGTGTAATTGTGCAGGCGCTGGAACAGCTTCTGTAGAAGCAGCAGCCCGGGCAGGGGGTGGTGTCTCCCCTCTCACCACTGGGGTCTGACAGCTGGGAGGCAATGATTTGACTTTCCAGGGTAGGAGGGTCTTGCTGCCAGAATTGAATTCCCCCTGGTGTAAGTTATGCATCCATCCCTGAACAGAGGGGTTTTGGTTTTATCAGTCTAAAGTTCACAGGGAGTTTAGAAAGGATGGGGGCACCTGTCCAGAAGGGGCATGCTGGCCTCCTGTCCTGTATGGGCTTGGACCGGTTTTGGCTGGACCTGGGAGAGGCCTATTAATCAGCAGGATGTAGGTAAAGATGCCTACCTTGGTGGGGGGCCCTGGTTGTGACGGTGGCCACCCCCAGTGCTGTGGAGGAGTTACAGGGTGATCCAGACTGTGCAAGGTACAGAAGGGTACTATATGCAGCAGCACAACAACGGTGCTCAGCCAAGGATACCCAGGGATGTCTTAGCGTTGTCCCCTGGAAGAATGACGGCGCCCCGTTAGTCCTACGGTCGGTTGTGGGTCTGAGCAACCGGGGGCTGCCTGGAACGCTCTGCCCACCTTTTGGGAGGCGTGAATAAGGCCGTGGACTGGCGGTCCACTGATGGGAGGGGTGGCCCCTCCCAAAATTGGTAACCACTGATTGGCGACGGCCACGTGTAATTTGGCTCAGCAGGTGGCATAGGGGCTGGCCTGCCCTTGGATCGCCCATAAGATAGCCCACCATGTTGGCATACTTGTTATGCAAATAAAACTACAGCAATTTTCTCCACTAACAAGGTGTCTTGGGGTTTATTTTAACCCCGGGCGTAGCACTACGCTTCGCCCACGTAGTGTATGTAGCGCTGCCTGCTTCGCACTTTCCGAAGAAGGCGAAGCAGGGCAGCGCTACGCACACGCCGAGGGCGAAGCGTAGCTGCCTGCCACCCGCCACCCACCTCCCGCCTGCCCTCCTTTTAAATAATATCAGCAATGAAAACTAAATTAAAGTAAAGCGACTTACCTTAAGCGCGGCGTCTCCGGGGCTCCCTCTTTCTCGTTTCTAGTTTCTTCTGGCAAATGCGCATGCGCGGACACCCGCGCATGCGCAATTCTTGCGAGAAATGCGCATGCGTGGGCGTCCGCGCATGCGCATTTGTCAGAAGAAATTAGAAACGAAGAAGAGGGAGCCCCGGAGACGCCGCGCTTAAGGTAAGTCTCTTTACTTTAATTTATTTTACATTGCTGATATTATTTAAAAAGAGGGCGGGCGGGAGGTGGGTGGCACGTAGTGGGGCTACGCGAAGCGCGTAGTGTGCGTAGATTTGGGCACACTACGTGCTGCTTCACGTAGCCCCACTACGCCCACTACGCCCACCCTTAGTTTATTTATTTATGTATGTTGCTGTATGAGAACTGAGGTGTGTTGCCGATATTGGCAATATGGTTTCCAGCACCAAAGTCTGCAGTCTAGCCGACGGACCACATCCTCTCCTCATCCTGTTCCATTTTGACTGAGGTTGAGAAGGCACTTACTAACTGTGGAAGGAATCAAGCAAGCAATGCCAAATGTGTGGCACAGTTGCTGATACTTCCATCCACTTGCATGTTTAAAGCTAGTAAATTGGCTTAATATTAAAGCCCAGGGCAGAGATAGCATCTGTTCATGCTTTACACATATGCAGCATAGCCCCAGAAGTCTGTGGCACTATTGAAAAACCCAGTGCTGATGGATCAAACGCATATTCAGGTGGATTGATTAATGGATTTTAAATAAAACCTTTGACCTTGAAATAATTTAGTTTGAAATATGTAAAAAGAAACGTTTCTCTTTTGCCAGTTGATTTCATGTTGCACAGTGCAGATGATTAGAAATTGCATAAAATACCAACCCAAGTATTGTACAGGCGAAGTGTGGTTGAATTACAACCAATACTGAAATTGGTACACCCTATAACAGCCAGAATGTTTCTTTTACTGTATTGATATATTGAAAAGAGACAAACGCAAAGTTTTTTGGTTTTTTTTGGGTTTAGTAATTTATTTTTAAGGAAAGTATTCTTTGGGGTCGGGATGCGGGAAACCAAGGGTGTTCACTATCTATCTACACTATCCCAGCAGTAGTCACTTCATCTAATTGATCTGCGAATGCTCGACAGCTGAGGCAGCTTCAAGTATTGTATCTTTTTACATGGCGCTTGCCGCTTACCCCACTTGATAAGGGGGTTGAAATATTTGCCTGAACATGCAGCACCGTGCACTATGTAGGGTGTGTAGCTGGAAGAGTGTTTTAGAATTTAACCTTTTTAGAAAGTGTTTCCGTATCATGTGCAATTACAATCAAAGCGTAGTTATCTTCTTGTGGGTCGCAGCGCTTTTCACTATGGTGAAAGAAACGATTATGAATGAACGATAGGTGTGAGATGTATGTTTGAGATGCCATCAGCAATAGGTACCTCCACAGGGGCCTTGGCAGTAATCATAATTGTAAAAGAACAATCTAGGTCCTGTTTGTGTGTTGGTTGCTGCGTTAAGGTTTACCACGCTAATTTAGTAAGAGGCTGAACAGATTTTAGATTACCAAAGATTTGTTATGAATTCCTGATATGCAGTCCTATGTGATCCATCAAGGTAGGAAGAAAAGTGAAGGTTAGTGTTTAGTTTGAGGGAATCTGCAATGTTGGGCTATGCCAGAGTATTCAGATTGCCACCATAGTTGGGCAAATCTTTCAACAGCATGCCTACTTTTGTAGTCTGCCAGTTTAGTTGCTGTAGTGTGGCTAGTTGAAGTGGAATGGGCTAGAGACTAACTCACAGGGCTGCTCTGAAGTCAGTCTCATGTGTGTGTTTGTATATAGTCTCTTACAATCTATTATGAGTCCCCTAGGTTTTCAATAGAGAATTGGGCTGTAAAGGAAGGTAGGTGTCTTGGGGTGACTATCCTATTTTGAGGAAGGGTTGTTTAAAGGTGTAGCCTGCAGTGCTTATCTACCAGGTTATGATGTTCCAGGGTGCTTTTGCATTACAGCTTAGTTCTATCCCTGACCACTTTCATACATATCTTAAAAATGTCCTGTGCCTCGAGGAGTCATGCAGCTAGGTCTGCCCCTTCACTGAGGGTAGAACGCCCAATCCTCGATCCTCCGTAACACTGACAGAGGCCAGTTATTCATCTTAACTGTAAACCAGAATTGGACGATGGCCAGGAAGCACCAACTCAGCAGGCAACTAGTTGTAAAAGAGAAGAGACCTTGCAAAATACTGACCATGGTAAACTGGTGAACTAACTCCACGCCTTAATCGCATGGAAAGCAAAGACCTCATTTCCATCTCTTTTGAATACCACTTCTGGCAGTGAAGTTATGGATTCATCATTGGTTACTATTGTCAATCACAAGTTAGTAATTATATCCTTGGCCATCTTTATGAGAATTGTGCAATTAGACTGACAGATGCCAGAAAATAAAGAATTATGTTAACATAATATCACAGAACAGAGGAAATAAGCCCTAAAACAGGCACAGAAGAGAGAATAATTTTTATGTAAAAATGTGAACCTTCAGATAACAGCAACCCCTTATTGGGTTTGACAAGCAGGGCAAATCAAAACAGTTGAGTATCTAAAATCTGAAAGAAATGAATGACCAAGTTAGGGATTGTGCCAAGAACCTGTTAATAACTGTCAACTGTGAGACCGGAAAACCACACTGCTGTTAATTTCACCAAAGAAGAGCTCTCCTAGTGACTGGAGCTGGTTTGCGCTCACTCTTGCTTCCAGCCCCTAAAGAACCAGATAAAGTTACAATTAATCTGTTCTTACAATGAGTATGGTGATACAAAATTGACTAAAGACCTAGAGTCGTTGTCTCCGAAGAACCTGTGACATTTTTGACGTTTTTGCCTACAGGCGATAGTGACCATCCAAATCCTTGTATAAATGGCTACCACAATGTTTTCCTTCTAGAGGTAAGAACCAGAAATAAAGGTCCTGCTTCCCGTATATATCCATCAAATCTAATACCACTGTCATTCTAATAAAGACTTATGATTGCTTGACCAGTAAGTTCAACTTTGATAAAGAAGAGGAGCAGGTTAAGCATAATCCCATTATATGCAATAATAACATCAGCCCTGTAATAACATTGTTTTAAAAAAAAATGCACCAAAGCCAAATACCGGTCGGAAACGGCCGATTTTCGGTAATTATACCGTTACCGACCGGTATTTTGTCTTTTGAGATGTAGGGGGAGAATTTCATGATTCGGTATTTACCGAATCGGTAAAACTACCGAATCGGTAAAACTACCGAATCGGTAAAACTACCGAATCGGTAAAATTACCGAATCGGTAAAATTACCGAATCGGTAAAATTACCGAATCGGTAAATACTGAATCATGAAATGAGATGTAGGGGGAGTGTGTGGTGGGTGTGGGGATTCGTTATTTACCACCAACTAAAGGTTGGTGGTAAATGACGAATATGTGTAAAAAAGCATTTTTGTGCACGTTTAAGTGTGCAATGTGGCAGATATACATGCCCTTAGGGCATGTATGTGCGCCACATGTGCACACATGGCCGAATCAGGGGTGCAACAGGGTGTCAATGTGACACCCTGCCACCCTTGCATGTGCTCCCCCATTACCGAATCGGTATTTACCGATTCGGTAATGAGGCATACCTTCCCATCAATGGGAAGGTATGCCTCATTACCGAATCGGTAAATACCAATTCGGTAATTACCGAATTTTTCCGATTCGGTAATATTTACAGACTCATTACCTACATTGCATTTACCACTTCATAAATACCGAATCGGTATGATTCGGTATTTATGAAGTGGTAAATGCCAGCCCACCTACATAAGGCCCCTAGAGTCGTCGTCTCCTAAGACCCTGTGACATTTTTGACGTTTTTGCCTATAGGCGATAGTGACCATCCAAATCCTTGTATAAATGGCTACCACAATGTTTTCCTTCCAGAGGTAAGAACCAGAAATAAAGGTCCTGCTTCCCGTATATATCCATCAAATCTAATACCACTGTCATTCTAATAAAGACTTATGATTGCTTGACCAGTAAGTTCAACTTTGATAAAGAAGAGGAACAGGTTAAGCATAATCCCATTATATGCAATATTAACATCAGCCCTGTAATAACATTATTTTAAAAACAAATGCACCAAAGCCCTTGTGGTACAAAGATTCCCATCCCCTTAGTTTTTGATGACTGGTATTTTTAGGTTTTTGATCTCTGCACACTGAAGCACTGTACCAGTCCCCAGTGTAGGTTCTCTGACCCATAAACCATGGTAACATTGGCTAAGCCTCAGCAGACGGGTTTAATTTTCTACAAAATACACCACTAGCATGGATAGTTAAATGTCACCTGTGGACTGGGGCACCTATTGTGCCATCCACTAGGATGATGAGGAAAAACAAAGCTTCAGACAAGTGGGGCAGCTAGACACGTTGCCTCCTGTGGCGGTCCCTCTGTGTCGCCCCATGGCAGCCGCTTGGAAGAGTGGAGGGGTGGGGCTGGCCACTGCCCCTCCCCTGCCACTGCTTCAGAGCTACATGTGTAGCCTGACTGCTGCAGCTCTTGTACCTGCAGGCAAACCTATACAAAAAAAAAACCTTCATGACAAGAAATAACCCTACTTTAAAATGATTTAATTCAACTTTAGTTGAACATTGTAGCCCATAAGGTAGGATACATAGTATTTTAGAGATATAGAACAAGTATTTAGTGTGGCCATGGTCCTCCAGTGACTAGACCCCAAGCGATTTGCAGTGTAAAGGGCTGTCATTGATTGTATGAGAAGTGCTATGCTTGCTAACTTAGCTTTTGGGAAGCTACAGACATAATTCAACCAGGGTTTCAAATATGTATTATTAATCCTATTCAATTGTAAAGTTTTCCTTTTGCTATATGCACCTGAAAAATAACTTTTTTTTTTTTTAAAGTTGGACCTTGCCTGTCCAACCCTCCAATAGACGAATCAGCACAAGCTTTCCAGCAGCTGCCCTGATCAGTGCTTTACAGTGGCATCACTAGGAGGGTGCGGACCACACCAGGTGACACAATCACATGGGATGACACCGTGACACCAAATTGCAAAATAATGGGACCCCCGCCCCGCCCACGGACCAGCCAGCACGGGGAAGCCCCGTGCCCGGAGCCCAGGCAGGGGCAGCATGGCATCCATAGGGGACTTCGACCCGGTGACCATCAGCGCACTGGCCAACAAGATCGAGATCACCGTGCCCTGCAGGTAAGACCCCCGTGTAACTGACCCTCACATGCACCCCCTGACTCCCCCATGCAGCAGACCCCTCACACGCACCCCAATCACTCCCCCACCCCCAGAAGCCAAGACCAGGAGGGTGCAAACTCTCGATCCCCCCTCCCACTCCACAGGTGGCAGGAGTGGGCGTGTTCAAAGCAGAGGAGAAGGGGCTCACTGTAGAGGGTAATGCAGGGGCTCACTGTAGGGGCTCCCATGGGGGCTCACTGTAGGGTGTCCCGCAGGGTCAAAATGTACACCAGAACAGGTACAATGACTAGGGAGTGCAGAGGTAGGGGGCACAGGAGAAATTTGTAGGTATGTGGCACGAGGAGTGCGAAAGTATTGACATAGGGGAAGTGCGGGGGTATGGGTCACAAGGAAAATTTGGAGGTAGGGAGTGCACAGGCAGGGTACAGGAGGGTGCGAAGGTAGGGGCACATGGGAGACTAAGGTAGGGGCACAGGGGACTGCGGCAGTAGGGGCACAGGGGACTGCGGCAGTAGGGGCACAGGGGACTGCGGCAGTAGGGGCAGAGCGAAGTGCGGCGGTACTTGGCAGAGGGGAGTACAGAGGTACGGGGAAAGAAGGAGTGCAGAGGTAGGGGGAGTGTTGAGGTGCGGGAACAGAGGGGTGCAGAGGTATGAGACACAGAGGGAGCGTAGGTACGGGTGAGTGCAGAGGTATGTGGCACAGCAAAAATGTGAAGGTACGGGGCACGGAGGAGTGCATAGGTATGAGACAAAGGGGGATGTGGAGGTATTGGACACCGAGGGGCACGGAGTTATGGGGCACAGGGAAGTGAGGCAGTAGAGACCAATGGGAGTACGGAAGTATGGAATACAGACGTCGGCGTCTAGACATCGACGTTCAAAACGGCACTCACGTGGCTCCCAGACCCACCGTTTTCATCACCCCACTGCCCACTAGACGTGCTTAAAAACACGCTTTGCACTGGTGGTTTCGGAGGAGGTAAGTCGTGAGGGGGTGACACCATGAGTTACCGCACTGGGAGACACCAACCCTAATGATGCCGCTGGTGCTTTACCAATCACATCATCTGAAAACTGCTCCCAGAGCAAAGGAAATGGCTTGGACATTTTCATAGAAAGACGTGGGTGTGTAGTAGGTGGCCCATTTCAGCTTAGGAAGAACCATTTGGGGATCACGACCTTCACAACCTACATTTACTTGAAAGGAACACAGCAAGGCCTCCCTTTTGCATAGCTATGGGTAGAGTCTGACTGTGTGAAGAGGTGCCTTTTGATCCCAGGGTGAAATGTACCAAAGTTGGCACCCTCCTAATAGGAGTGGTGAGCTGGTCCTAGATGCAGTTTGGTGTTGAGGAGGAGGGCCTGGTCTTTTCTGTAGACACATCCCACGCTTGGTCACAGCCTCCTCCTGGGGCAGAAGTGTTCTACCATGTTGAAATTGTAGTGGTACAAAAGGGGGTGGTGATGGACGGAGCATCTGAACCAATCAAACACTCACACCCAGTCAACAGATCCGGGTTTGATCAATCACCGTTCTTTAGCCCACTCTGCCACCCCAGTTCAGACATGGCCATATGCAAATCAGTCTGACCCTGTGCCTCATGGGAACAGTCCTGCCCGAACTTCCAAGCCATGCCTTCCCTGGACCGGAAACAAGCTTCCTAGGACCGGTTTCTGGCATTTCAGCCGTCTTCAGCCAGGCTTGCTTGAATCCAGTGGCAAAGTGAGCAAGGGACTCACGTCTGAGCATGCCCTGCCAACTTATGGCGAACAAAGTGGTACAAAAGGGGGTGGTGATGGACGGAGCATCTGAACCAATCAAACACTCGCACCCAGTCAACAGATCCGGGTTTGATCCATCACCGTTCTTTAGCCCACTCTGCCACCCCAGTTCAGACATGGCCATATGCAAATCAGTCTGACCCTGTGCCTCATGGGAACAGTCCAGCCCGAACTGCCAAGCCATGCCTTCCCTGGACCGGAAACAAGCTTCCTAGGACCGGTTTCTGGCATTTTAGCCGTCGTCAACCAGGCTTGCTTGAATCCAGTGGCAAAGTGAGCAAGGGACTCGCGTCTGAGCATACCCTGCCAACTTATGGCGAACAAAGTGGTACAAAAGGGGGTGGTGATGGACGGAGCATCTGAACCAATCAAACACTCACACCCAGTCAACAGATCCGGGTTTGATCCATCACCGTTCTTTAGCCCACTCTGCCACCCCAGTTCAGATTGTTGAAATTGTAAGCATAGTGCACTGTGGGATAGTTTGCAGTAAAGAAAACCGGTTTTACTGCAAAATGGGAAGGTTTGCCTCAGCACTTAAAAAATAATTACAACAATAAAATATTTTTTTGCCTTGGTTGGGTAGTATCCAGGAGTCACCCCCCACCCACCTTCTAGTGAATCATACAAGATATCTCACCCAAAACAAATCTGGAGCTGCAGATGTTCAGCAGAGGGACTGGCCTTGTTTCTCACCTGTGCGGAGAATAGAAGGGCATGGCCTGCTCCTACAGAGGACTGAGAAGTGATCCCAAGGGTCAGTTTGCTGACCTCTTGCATGGCTACAGGGACAGAACAAACCGAAGAGGCTTCATTTTTCATTGAGTGACTAACTGATCAGTAATTACTCAACTTGAACTAATCCCTGCTGCTGGGTCCTGCAGGAGTGAGTCGTGATCCCTAACTGCTATGTCCTGCAGGAGTGAGTCGTGATCCCTAACTGCTATGTCCTGCAGGAGTGAGTCGTGATCCCTAACTGCTATGTCCTGCAGGAGTGAGTTGTGATCCCTAACTGCTATATCTGAAGTCCTGAGAGCCTCAGAAGAAATCAAGAGGAATTGCTCCAGAAAGTTTGATTGGGCTCCTAACATTTTTGCACTTCAATGACTCCTGGTGCTTTAGCACACCATGTGATAAAGAGGCCATATTTTATAAGGGTTTAATTTAATGCAGCTTCAGCCATGCCCCTCTGAAGAATTATGAGCTCTAAAATAGAGTAAGTCTGAAGGTGTGTAGAAATCTTGACCGGGCATACTCACCACACATCTGCCCACACACAGACATTTGTGGTCATCAAATAATCCCGCTCCAAGCATTTCCTGCCAAAAACCAATAGCTTTATAAACCAAACATTTAACTAGTGGAGCTCATCTAGATCAATGCCTCACTAATAGGTTTGAGAGTTAATTAGGTCTGCGAGTGTTCCCCTACGTCTAGACCCATTACATACAATTAATTATTTGAGCAAATCAAACAGCCAATTTTTCTTTGTAGTAGATTTTATTTTGTGTATGAAAAAATGAGCATATATACTTAACTTACAAATACACTGTACATACCCCAAAGCTGTTGTCACAATTGCACACTAGTCCTAGGGGGAAATTCACAGATCTTATACATATAAAAGATTAAATGAGAAATGAGGGGGGGCGGGGGGTGTTGACGTTTTGACCCAGAATTATCAGATCTCATCAGGAGAATTGTCATCTGGCTAGAGCACCTATAACAAAAGTTGGCTCAGTCAGCGTAATTTAATTTCTGCAATATGAACGCTAGTTACTTAATGTTCTGTAATCATATGCTCACCAAATGATTATAAAAACGAGGGAGCACCAAGGGTAGTTACCAAATGAAGAAGTAGATCCTTCCGAAAGAGAACGTCAATCACTTGATTGGCCATATTCAGTAGGTATGTAATACACCAGTAAGTCATACCATGCTTGTTAAAACCTGAAATGTGATCCAGCGTGCATATTTCTAAAAGACAGAGGGGTAAAGATGAATATTGCCAATTGACTATCTGAGACCTTCGCAGTATCCTGGTGATTAAGTGATGCAGGAAAACCTTCTAAATACCGACATTTACAAATAGCGGTCCATACCCTGCCTAATGAATCATATCTAACATGCAACTAATACTCCTTGAATATCACAGGTATTTCGGCATGCTGAGATAATGTATGTTTTTTAGACCGTATATCACAGCCAGCCAGTGTCCTCGCTAGAGGTAAATAACATATCTGAATACTAGAGAGAATTAATTCAATGGTCATACTCATGGTGTGGTAATGTACAGTTAATGCATGCAATATACACAAGGTTACTAAGCTCATCCTGCGACTCGAAAAAAACAAAACATCGCTTCTGTCCCTCTTGGACCAAATCTGCAGAAAGCGGTAAGGATTGGTCTGCTAATGATCATACCCAACACCTTAACTAAATGTAAAAAGCATTATACCAAGGATCTTACAGCGGGCAAACAATGTGTCCTCTCACTACTTTGCCTTAAGTGAGCAATGCAATTGTGCTGGAAGATGCTCCAGCCTAGATCAAGGTTTGCATCCTGGACCACTCAACCACTAACCTCCTTCCGCCATCTTGAATGAGGGTCACAAAGTAAAAACTCAATTTGGAGGCTAAAGGGGGCTCTAATCCTCGCTGTCACAGCAATGGCAGTATCTAGCCAGTAATATCTGTCACATACAGGTCAAGGCTGTCATGGCATAGTAAACATTGGCCCACTAAGTGACTAACGTTAATCTGTTTGTGATTAAACAACTTTCTTGAGTTTGTAATCGGCATACAATCCACTCAATCAATACCGTATAACCAGATACATCTTAGTGAAATAATGCAACTGAACGATACAACAATAGTGTGCCACCGTCACCAAGCAATCCGTGGGACATTAACACACTTGAATTTATTTGCATATCTGAAGTTGTCCAGCTTTAGCAAATCGCCAGAGAGACAGGTCTACCCCTAACTCTAAGTCAGTGGTGATACAAGCTTCCAACACTTGTAAAGGAGATACTGAGGTGTTTGTCAAAAATATCTCCCAAGATCAGAATGCAAAGACTCTCCTCATTAGTGTCCCTATTGTTATCAAGACTGGATCAGCCCCCAGTGATGATCCATCACTCTAGACATATCATGTATTTATGTACATAGCTGTGGGGACATATATGCTATCACCATTCATGTGTTCAATATCAACAGTCTTTGTAGATGATAGATGTTGTTCAGATCCTTTGTGGTGCTTTTTAGTAAATCGATTTGCCTGCATTCTCTTAAGTTCAATTGTGTAGAAATGTTGCCACCTCTCATAAGTACTAAACACCTCCACATCTTTCTAATAGATTTTTTGTTTCCTTGCTTTTAGTGTCATGCTAAAGGAGCAGAGTCCTCCTTGCATTTCCTGCCATTCCAGTGCTGTCATTTGACCATTTGGTATGTATTTCCCACATATACTTTGTTGCAAAGACATTTGATAACATAGGTTACTTTTTGAGTGTTACAATTATAAAATGCCTTCAATGTGTAGGATCAGGAATGGGATGACAGTATCTAGGTATACATGATATATCTAGTTAAGGAAAATGCCACATTTCAAATGATCTATCACATTTGACTATCCCACATAAGGTCATTGCATCACTCTGGGTTCTAATTTCCAATGGGCCTACCAGGAAGTCCATTATATTTTTGTTTATTTTGAACACAAGAAGCTGGGCTTTGTTGTGTCTCTCTGATTAAAGGTATTGTGCTCTTTTTGTTTTTCTTTTTGGGTTACTGCCTGAATTGAAAGTGCTAACAATCACTATTTTCCTCTGAGCCGTCGTCCTAGTTTTGCGCGTGAGTTACCATTCCCTAGAACAAAGCTATGATGTTTTTAGGGCCCTAGTGATGATTTTCTTGAGGTACCCCCTTTCCATCTTTCATTTTGTGGTGTTCATCTTCTTTAAAGCAGCTCTTCTTGAGAAAGTAACTCCTGCTTAGTCTTAGACTGATCAAATGGCAGATTATCCCTCAGAGCTCGCAAGTGGTGACTGTTGTACCTTTAATAGGGCATTTGTGTTAGCTGGCATCTTGCACATCTTTGTCTGGTGTCTGGAGTAGTTCTAGGTAGTTGATTTCAGTCTTGCTGTAGTTGGCTGAGAAAGAAAAGTCTATGCTCTAGTTATTTAAGCTAGCCCATGAAATCTAAAATCTCACCATCTTCACTATTCCATAGTAGGAATATGTAATCAATATAGCATTTTCAAGATCTTATTTTATCTGTGAGGTAATTATTGATGTGTGAGACACATGGGGCAAAGCATGCCACACTAGCACCTTTATTTGCTCATGGTATTCGTGCTTAAAAATAAAATCGTTCTTTTTCAGCTCAACTTTGGCCAAACCTACAATGAATTCAAAGATGTCCTTGTGCTGTTAGAGATACACCTATACCCTTATTGGCATTGCCTTTCGGAATGTTTGTGGATTATAATTTGACATCGAGCGTACCCTAGATGTCCTGCTGGTTGCAATATGCCACATACTCTGCCGGTTGCAATATGCCACATGCTCTACCATTGATAAATTGGATGCTATCTCTTCCATACAAGCCAATTATGGGGATCTCTTCGATGTAGAAATCTGCAAATTTGCACTGCTTCTAGGACCTATCTACACCTCGGGCCCGATTCACAGAACAAACTTAAGACTAAATCCTAAACTTACTACCATTTTTGTATTCACAGAATGCACCTACTACTTCTGGTATTCACAGAGTGAACTTACTACTTTTGCTATTCACAAAATGAACTTAGGACTTTTGCTATTCACAGAATCCATTTACAACCACTAAACTTACGTCCGCACTCGGGCTGGAAAGTCCGCTCACAGACCGGAACTTCCGATTTGGGCAAGACTACATAAACTGTGGCCATTGATCATTTGAGCCAAGGGTAAACACCTGTCCAAGTCCCTACCATCCCCCATCGTGCATCAGCTGACACACTCCAGCCAATCCTAGGTCAGCAGCATGTATAACTGCAGAGCAGACACACACACAAACCCTTACAACATGTCACTGAATGTGTTTGTTGCACTGCCCCTTGCCATGCGGCAAAACCACTTGAGGAGGAGGAGGAAAGCAGAGAGGATCTTCAGGCAGAGGATCAACCTATTTGGACTTTCCAGCCAAGATGTAAGGTCCAGGTACCGTTTCCCTCCAGAAGTCATCTTGGATATGGTATGTGAGTGGGAGCAGGAGCTTGACTGTGACCTGCTGCTCCCATGCTATCCCAGCATATATCAAGATCCTCTCTGCGCTCCATTTCTTTGCCACTGGCTCTTTCCAAAGGGTCTCCAGTGACCATGTGGGCATATCCCAGGCGAGCCAGTCGCGGTGCCTGCATCAGGTACTGAGATGCATCACTGCAAGATCCCACAACCACATACAAATGCCACGTACACTGGCCCTGAGATAAAGGGCAGCACGAGGTTTCTATCTCATTGCACAATTCCCACGTGTGCTGGGTGCAATTGATTGTACCCATGTGGCCCTTCAACCACCCCGCCACATTGCACACATCTTCTGCAGCAGACACCGATGCCATTCCATCAACGTGCAAGCTGTCTGTGATGCCAGGGGGAGGTTCATCAATGTGCATGCGGTGTTCCCAGGCAGTACCCATGACAGCTTCATATTCCGCATGTCACCTCTTGCCCGGCGGATGCCTGCGGGAGAATTTGACAACATGTGGCTACTGGGTAAGTACTAAGCGTTAGTAATGAGGGAAATGTGTTTTGCAAATGTATGAATGCCCCCCCAACATCAACCATTGTACAATAAGATTCATAAAGCTACATACATGGCCCAACAGATACTGCATGTAATACAGTACAGATCATGTCCTGTGCAAGTCAAAGATGGAAATGTAACCAACTGCCCTTTCCCCTCTCCTCAGGTGACGCTGGGTATGCACTCACCCCACATCTCCTCACCCCTTACAGGCGTGCAAACACTGTACCACAGCGTAGGTACAATCGGGCACACATACGGACTCGAGCCATCATAGAGCGCACTTTTGGTCTGTTGAAGTCGCGATTCAGATGTCTCGACCGTACAGGGGGGGTGCTGCAGTACTCCCCAGAAGTCGTGTGCAAGATCATATTAGCCTGCTGTGTCTTGCACAACATTGCCTTAGCGCATGGCTTACACATACCGCTGGAACCTCGGCTAGCTCTGAATCTGGGAAACCGGGCCATGGCACATAACCGAGGTCAGGGCATGCAAGTCCGTGAGCAGCTCGTTGCCACATTTTTCACATGAGCAACCTGTAGTGGAATGGACTAAATGTGGATTGCTGTCTGTTGCCAATGATGAAACTTGGATATACACGCCTGTGTCAATAAATTCCTTCCTGAGACAACTTTGCAAGCAACACTAACTGCATGTTCATCACAGCTGGTGACAGTAGTCAAAAGGTTGAGCGTGCTGCAGCTCATGTGCCCATGTCAGCGATCACAGTGTAGTGGATGTCCCGAAAGAATCCATTGACGCTGATGGAAAATGATACATGTACTGAGAGACACAGCCGGACCTCATGACGATGGGTCACTGAATCAGAAAATGCCCTAACCATAGCATTGGCGGGCCTGTGCCATCAACAGATGTGACTCACCCCCAAAAGATGCGCCTACGACGTGAGTGATGTCATGGGTGAATCAGACACCATGGGGAAGATGAATACGCCCCGTGCACCACTTTTGCGCCCCCGTTGCGTCACTTAAGTGCCATGCTGCTTGCTATTTACAACGTGACGCATCTAGGGAGATGCGTCACGTTGTCAAGCTTGCGCCACATGTGGGCGTACCTGCACAGGGTGGGGGGGGCCTTCTGGCACAGGAATGCCTCCGAAAAGTGGCTGATTGAAAACCATAAGATTTCACTCAGACACATTTCAGGCCATGCTGCGTCAAAGCCCTGCGCCTGCTTGAAGCAGGCTTAAGGATTGACTCAGCATGTCGGGGATAGGGGCACCTCGAGCCGTGCTGGAGCTTTGTGGCGGTGGAGACGCAACTCCAGCAATGCGCCAACCTTACCCCGGCCAGATGCGTCACGCATCTGCTTGTCCTTGCGCCACGATGCACGGCATTGTGAATGCGGCGCTTCTGCGGTGGTGCAAGGGAAAACTTGCATGACGCATCTCCCATGGCGCATCCCTGCTGATCTGCAGGGATGTGCCAGGGAACATAAATCTGCCCCCATGTGTCTGTGATATATCCACACTTCTCCACCCCAATGTTACGTAACTCATCACACAACTCTGCTACTGAGCACCCAATATGTACTACATGTACCATGATGTAAAGCATGAGAAAGTCAAACAGGGGTTTCATGTTGTCAGCCCCCCCGCCCATTAGTGCAGAAATGTCTTTAAATGGTCTCTTCCCCCTCTTGTTACATTTTAATAATTCACACATGCACTGTCTTTTCTTTTTTATCCACAACAGAACAGCAGGATGGCAGTAGATTACATTCATGATTGTGGATGGATATGGATGAATACAAGATGGCTGCCAACTATTTCCTGTGATGTATTTCCTGCCTCCCACTCCCTGTCAAACATATCCTGTAGTAAAAAAATTAGTTCTGGGTCATTTTCGGAGTTTACGGCACAAAAGCAGAAGTCCCGATCACGGAGCGTACGGGGCGTGCGCGGACCCTCCGCTCCGGAATCGGAAACTGCGCTCGCGGGCCGTATACTCCGAAAATGACCCGGAACACATTATTTCATTTAGGAAATGTTTTACAGGAAGTTGGAGGCAGGAAATACATCACAGGAAATAGTTGGCAGCCATTTTGTGTTCATTCTGAGTCATCCTCACTCACAGATCAGATCCTCTGACAGCCTGCTGCTCCCATCATACTTATTATCCCCATAATGGCTGAGGGTTATGAAGAGAAGGCACCCCCTTTCACTGAAAGTGAGTTAGATATCTTGGCTGAGGGGGTGCTGGGCAAATATCCTCAGCTATATGGGGACCCTGAACACCAGCTGAGCAATGCAGCCCGGGCCAGGCTGTGGGCCAACATCGGGGAGCGCTGCAGTGCAGTGGGAGTCCACACCAGGAGTGCGAGGGCATGCCGCAAGCACTGGGAGGACCTGAAATGGTGGGCCCGGCACAAGGCTGAGGAGATGGTGGGCCAGTCCTCCCAGCACCATGTGCATCGTCCTCACCTATCCCCACTGTACAGGAGGGTCCTGCGAGCAGCTTGGCCGACCCTCCATGCTCAGCTGGAGGAGCATGAGCAGCAGGGACATGGTAAGTGCATCATATGCTAAATGTGTCTGGGAGTATGATGTGAGTGAAACAGTGCTGTACCATTGTGTGTCCGATGCTTCCATTCACTGATTCTGTGTCCATGCAGCAGTCACCAAGCATAAAAAGGCACACTGTGGCATATGGACTGTACAGGGCAGAGTGCATTTTGGGAGTTGTAGTTTCGTCATGACAACTGGCTAAATGAATCTGATAGCTAGGGGTATACCCAACTATTACACCATCCATTAACTGGCTAAAGTGAACACAATATATGAAGAAACGTGGTATGGAGGAAAAGATATAACTATCTTTGTGAGCAAGGACACATGTCATGATCCTTTCACATGTGATTGAATTCACTTCTCATTTTCTTTGTATTTGTGCTGAGCATATACAAAAACATATATTTACAAAACATAACCTCTGCACATCTAACACAAGTATGCTACTGTCCTAAACATTAATTTTCAATTGTGGCTCCCCCCTTCAATAGTGTGGACAACCCCAGAGGGCATATACATAGCATGAGAAGTATCAATGTCCCTATAAATTCTAAGGCAATGCTAAGGCTACGCGAGTTTGTTCAGGAGAGCACTATCTGCAGCATACGCTGCAGATAGTGCTCTCCTGAACAAACTTGTGTAGCGAGAGTTAGCACCGATAGATGCGGAAGAGCTATCAAGGAGAGGCTAGAGAAGCAAGCGTGTAATCACGACGGAAGAAATCTTGACTTTAGAACACGAACAGGGGGCCCAGCTGACTTTGCAATGAAGAGATGGAATAGGGCGTGGATCCCCTGCGTACCACTCCTGGCTATTGTACAGTACTTACGCTTGGTATGCTGAGTAGAGGGACCAGCATAAGATTGCTGCGGTTATCCTTGTCCTGAAGAGGCCAAAAGGAATTGATTGGCTGAAACACGCCCCCATCGACATTTTTGTTTTACAGAGGGACCCATAAGAATTTGATTGTGTTGGGATTCAACAACCTTGCATTGCCTTAGAATTTATGGGGACATTGATACTTCTCATGCAATGTATATGCCCTCTGGGGTTGTCCACACTATTGAAGGGTGGACCCACAATTGAAAAATAATGTTTAGGACAGTAGCGTAGTTTTGTTATATGTACAGAGGTTTGGTTTTGTAAATATATGTTTTTGTATATGCTCAGCACAAATACAAAGAAAATGAGAAGTGAATTTAATCACATGGATAATTAAAAGTGTCCTTGTTCGAATATATTTGTATATCCTTTCCTCCATACCACGTATCTTTATAAACTGGCTAAATGAGCCATAATAGTGCATTAATACTGAAATCTGCTCCTCACGCACCACTACAATTGGCACTAGGAAATCATGTGTGCATTGGATGAGCAATGGTACAGACACTGTCCAGTGTGAGCATGGCAGGCCAAAGGGCATTGGATGCTATGACTTGCATTGCATTTGTAGAGTTTGGGTTCAAATTGTGACAAATCTTCATGTGCCATGGAGTTAAGACAGACTTTGACATCCTTGCATCACTCCTAAGCGCTTCTAAATTTGCAAGGGGTGTCCACTGACAGACGTCTCACCCTCAGTGGGCTTTTTGACATTTCACATGGACAGGTAGCTGTCACAACAATCCCCCACTGTTCAGCGGTGTACTGCATTACCATATCAGTCACCAAAGACAATATGTGCCACTGGATAGTCAGATCATGTGTGGGGACAGCCCAAGGCTAGACTCACAATGTAGCTACACAAATGGCCCAGAGCCTCAGTGGATGTGTGACCCCCATTCCCCACTTGTCTTGTCCCATACATGACACAAAGCAGATGACACTTGTCCAGACCTTAAATAGCTGCGACTAGGAATGGCCAAAATCCGAGAAATCTGAACTCTTCATGTTCTCCATTTGTGGACTGCTTTTGGAACCTGCACATGTAGCAGTGGCAGGACACACAGATCACCAGAATGCCAGGTTGAGGGTTGGGCAATACAGTTGTGTAAGCCACAAACATCCACGTGAGATGGCCATGTCAGACTAAATCCAGTAAATGCAGTGAACATACACGTAATGTCAGCTCATAGACGCTGACAACTATAGAGTGTGATCACAGGAAAATAAGTCTGAGCTTGGCTCCTCTATGTATGTGTCTCATCCTGCATGGCACAACCATAACATTAGGATTTTGCTTACATTTCTGCAGGCACAGCTGGCGAAACGGAAGGGCAGCAGGTCCAGGTCCGGAGCAAGAGGCCACCAGAACGGTGGCGGCTACACCCTCTTTCCACCAGCGAGGAAGAGGAGGATGAGGAGGGACCCTCAACATCAAGAGGCAAGGGGATTGCGCCCACCCGGACTGACAAGGGACACCCTGATGCTGGTGCTACATCCCTGGTGGAGGCTGAAGACATTGAAGGGGGGGGTGAACCAGACACCTCGGACCATGATGTGTTGGGAAGCTACTCTCCCCATGACACTTCACCTGTGGGCCCTGAAGAGGTGTCCTTGGGGCAGGCCAACACACAACCTGGGCCTGCCATCAGCCCCTCCCTTCCTCTAGAGTCCCCCATGCCATCGGGGGCTCCAGCTGAATCCCCTGCAACAAGTCCCCCTCATCGTCGCCGCCAGCCCCACAACATCATTGGCTCCGGACCTCAGGCACCACATCCCTCCTGTCCCCCCCAGGCCCCTCCCGGTGTTGTTCCTCCTGTGGCTGTGCCAGCGGACTTGATGTGGATGTGTGAGGGTCAGCCAGACATGTCGGCTCGCATCATGCTACAAGTGTGTATGGAGGTACGCATGATGCGAGAGGACATGCTCCGATGTATGGCCCCCTCGCCACCAGCATCAATTCACTGACCACAGCCATGTCGTCTGTTGTCTCCCCAATCCCTTCCCATACCACCGTCTATGTCTCCCCCTGTCCGTTGCCCCACACTGTTTCCCCCCCGTACTCCTCATGTGTCACGAACACATGTGGTGCCTGTTACTGCAATTGCCAGACGTGTGCCTGCCTCGGACTCGGAGGATCTGGACATTGTGGTCCTAGAGGATGACCAGAAGGACACTTGACTTTTGACGGAGACATTGACGTGACCAATTATTTCAGTTTCCCCTTGTCAATAGACTGTTTTCCCTGACGTGTTATATTTTTTTTGCCCCACCCCAATCCAGGTTCCCTTCTCCCTCTGCATCAAGACCATCATTTGTTTTCCTTCCTCCCTTCCAAACGGACGGTTGTTCTGTTGATGCTTAAATATATTTGAGGAATCCAACTTACTTCTACTTGTTTGACTTCATTTAGAATGTCGGGTTCTGAATCAGGACACATATTTGGTGAGTCATCTGCTATGCACATAATGGCTTGTTGCAATGAAGGGTTACACTTGTAACTGTGTCCCACACACACACATACCTTCTCACATCTTGAGGCCACCTACATCGTTACACAGGACATGAGACACAACAGAGTTCTTTATTTTGAGGTCTTTATTTGGTGAACACACAATCACGTGGTTACATAGTCCTGGGTTCCTGTCACCGGGGATCGAGCTTGCGACGTCGCAATTTGGGGGGGAGGACCGCTCGGAGTGCTCAGCTCTGGCTCGCCGCCTACGTGGAGGTGGGTACTGTCCAAGGGACTGTCTAGGGTCATCTACATGTGCTGGTGCAGATGGTGTGTGCACACTTGATGGTTGTGCCTGGACAAGGGCCGGTTGTGCAAGTGGTGGGAGTGCCTGTACAGGGGGTGGTGGTGGTTGTGCAGGTGGTGGGAGTGCCTGTACAGGGGGTGGTGGTGGTTGTGCAGGTGGTGGGAGTGCCTGTACAGGGGGTGGTGGTAGTTGTGCAGGTGGTGGGAGTGCCTGTACAGGGGGTGGTTTTGGTTGTGCAGGTGGTGAGAGTGCCTGTACAGGGGTTGTTGGTGGTTGTGCAGGTGGGGGCAGTGCCTGTACAGGGGTTGATGGTGGTTGTGCAGGTGGCGGGAGTGCCTGTACAGGTGTTGATGGTGGTTGTGCAGGTGGCGGGAGTGCCTGTACAGGGGTTGTTGGTGGTTGTGCAGGTGGTGTGAGTGCCTGTACAGGGGGTGGTTTTGGTTGTGCAGGTGGTGGGAGTGCCTGTACAGGGCTTGTTGGTGGTTGTGCAGGTGGGGGCAGTGCCTGTACAGGTGTTGATGGTGGTTGTGCAGGTGGCGGGAGTGCCTGTACAGGGGTTGGTGGTGATTTTGCAGGTGGCGGGAGTGCCTGTACAGGGGTTGGTGTTGGGAGTGCCAGTTCAGGCCGCTGGTGTGGATGTCTCCCTTTGCTCTGTTGCTGTGCAGTTGGTACAGGTGTGGGGATGTGCTGTCCTGTGGGCAGATATGATGGCTCCCCTCCCTGCATTGACCGTGAAGGGAAAGGTTGGCTCACTCTCAATATGCCCTCCATCATCTTCATGGCCAAGGCATGGTGTCTTGCACTCTCTTCCCTTTGGATGGATAGCATGTCTCGCATATTTATGGACATGTCCTGCCAAGTCCTATCCAACACTTGGCTCAGCCTCTCCACCGCCTGAGGGAAGTGGACCATGTCCTGCAGGGAGTCCGACATGTCGGACAGGGTAGCCCCTATGGCACTAATGTCCTGCCTCACATCGCTCTGCTGTTGGAAGAAGTCCTGCTCCCACTGGTCATCACAGCCAGGTGCAGGCCCTCTCTGCAGCTGTCTGCCATGGATGGGACAAGCAGGTCCTACAGCAGGGGGGGGGGGGGTGGCAGGTGGGAGCCTGTGGGCAGGTGAATGGTGCCCAGGGGATTCCGGCAGCACAACAGGGCTGGTACTACCCCCAGATGGTGGAGAGGATGGCAGGGATACACTGTCTAGGGAAGAGTGGGTAGGGGAACCACCATGTTGGTCCTGGACGTGAGGACTGTGAGGGAGTGATGTCTGTGTTGTGATGCGTGGGTGCTGTGGCTGGTTTGCTCGAGTCTGGGGACAGGCCATGGTATGCTTGGGAGGAGGCTGACGGACGTTGCTTGGCAGAGGAGTTGATGCCCTGACCGATTTAGCCAATCTGGCACGATAGCGTGCATTGGCATCTTCATCGTCATCAGACATGTAGTCCTCATCATCCACCAAGTAGACGTCCTCAGGAAATTCATCCTCCTCCTCCTGAGCAGTGCTTGCAGCCGACATCACAGCTTGGAGGATCAGGGGATTCTCCCCTCTGATTCCCAGTCGGCCCGCACTGGTCATAGGCCTGTCATCCTCGTCATCAGCATCCCCTGGAACAGAGGTTGCAACCGTATTAGGGATTGACCTGGTATGACATGTGGTGCAACACAAGGGTTTGTATTAACTGTACTTTGCATCAACAGATGAGGATCATGTGACCTGTGTAGGGTACCACCACAAATGACAGCTCACACCATAGCACTGAGGTGTTACACAGATACAGGCAAACTCACCAGCTCCAGCCACAACTCTCTGTCCCTTGGTGTTCCCCCCCCCTAGTGTCACCTGCTGGACCTGTCTCCTCACGGCTTTTGTAGGCCTAGCTGTCCCTGAACCAGCAGCTGTAGAGGGAAGTGACAACATTCTCAATTATCTGCATCACCAATTGTCAGACGGGCACATGACACTCCTGATTTGTATTTCACTTTGTACACAACAACTGCTGATTACATGCAGAGGGGAATCAGGATCTCTGTCATGGCTTTGGAGTCGAAGCCAGTGACACACCTCATGCCAGAATTACCTGAAGGACAGGTGCGCAATGGTTTCAACGCTGCAGCCAGGCTGTCATGCAGTCCCCGGGATGGTGTCCGCTGCTGTGGTGTCATCCGGTCAGCAGCTGTGATAAGACATACAGGTCTATATTTTTCAACCACAGATGGTAGCTCTGAGCCAACATGTCATTCTCAATGACCATTTGTGGGTAATCCAGAACAATATGCAGCATGTTTAGCTCCTGAACTTTACATTTGGGCACCTGCTCACATGCAGCAGTTGCCAGCTGTTTCCTCCACACAGCAGTGACATCACTAAGATGACACATCAACAGACACACATGTATGAGAAGATTACTGATAGGAAGGGATAAATGACCCGGATTCCTCCCCATTACACTGCTTTCACCTTAGCCATTCAGACTTACATATTTCCAGAGTCTCATGTTGTTTGTTGTCAAGTCAGAAAGCGTTTCATGTGTGAGATTAGCAATAGTCAGGGACATGATGTTGCTCATTTGTGCTTCCCCACGCATGAAGTCACACATATTTGTATGAGAGAACACAGATGTCTTATGTCCATCCTTTGAGTGTCCTCTCTTTGCGTACTCTATTTCCCAGATCATGGTACTACTTAGCTGACGACGATTGGTGTCTTGTACAGCAGACATGCAAACCTCATATGTCAAACACTCACCTATACATGTGAATACAGTAGGAGAGGAGGCAAGCAGAATGTAACATTTGGTTTATACTCACACATTGCAGATAGGCTGAGAGGCTTTGATGCCTTCTGCCTGCACTGGATTAGCGTGTTGCTCTTCAGCCTAGTCATTTAGCAGGTGTAACTGCATGAAGATTCCCCTTAGCAGGCCCCGCATTCATCTCAAAGGTACACTACTGGCATCAGTGTTGGCCTCAGCCATGCTATTTTCATCATGGTGTTTCCTATCATTGAATTGCAAGCGGGTTGTGTTTTGGTCACTTCATATGACTCATGGTACTATTGAATGTCCATTCTGCACTCACTTGGCATACATTTTGTGTCATCCTTTCATTAGCCACCAGGGTCTGATCTTGCATGGGTTCAAATGCCATATGTGAGCATATTGTGATGCAGGACAACAGTGTTGTAATACACCTACAACATACGGCGGACGTGAAAGGCACATTTCATGAGAAGTCAGCCTGATATATTCTTGGGTTCCCCTCCCTTGGCCCAGCACCGGAACAGTGTGTGGGCCCTGAACAGATGTCACAGCCAACCTTGGAGCAGAAGTCAGTGTGTGTCTTTGATTCTGGGAGGACCTCGTTGTACCTACAATAATAAGTGTGTTTTGCTACTTTACATTCCTGCAGCCACATGTGATGCACTAGATTTCTGGCACAAAGGATGAGCACAAGCAGTTGTGGGCACCAGCATCGCTGAAGTGTGTTATACGTAAATTCATGATTGCTCCCACATGACTTCGAATGGGCCCACTACCTGGATGCAACCAATATCACAATGACATGTCTACGGATCCTGATGTGAGGTCCACTATCGTGTTTTGTTGATGGGCAACACAAAAGCCAGACAATGTAAGTGGTACATGACCAGCTGTGTGGACTGGGAATTTGATCTATATTGGAAACATTCAAAATTGGACAGTGTATGCATTGTCAATACTAATGACCCTGGGATCTCACTTGTTCATCATTGCCATATTTCAGTCAATTAGTTTGATTGATTACGTCTACAGACACCATTACAACATAGTGGGGACACCCTTTTGAGTAGTTGTGGCACTCGATAACAGGATTGGATTGCCAGGTCTGGGGCTGTTGCAGAAAAACATGTCATGTTCCGCAATTACGAAGGTTTGATGAGCCAAGACATGTGATATATTGTCTTCAGCTGCTCACAATTATAATTAGCTAAAGGTGGATGTCCATTGACAACTCCAATTGTAATGCAGCTATTTGTTCATCTCTGGTTGACTTTCATATGTGGGCACTATATGTCCCTCGGTCACTCCTGACAATGTATGCATTTTGACCATCTCCTGGCCACTTTGACTTACCAGTCGGTGAGGGTGGTATGCCTATCACTGTACGGTGGCGATTCCTCCCAGTCGATGCAGGGACCTCTGCTGCAGCAGTTGTCTGTGTTCTGGCTGAATGTGTCAATGGGTGAGAAGAGAGAAAACTAAACATCTGGAATATGTGCTTGTGGAACATGTCTGTGATTTCCCCATTTCTTCTGCATGCTAACAGTGTTATGCAGTACTGCCGCTGACTGGGCAGGTAGGAGCAGTGGTGCATTGGGGACGTAATGGCGTGGCAGGGTGGGAAATGTACAACAGAATAGGTGTCTGACTTTTGGATCTGATGATTCTCTCACCTTCTGCTTTGTGCTTTAAGCTGGCACAGGGTGATTAACTTCTTTGATATTTAGTGGCATGTTTCCACGCCCCTTGTAATACATTTACACCGCAGTTGCGTCACTTCTGTGACACAGTGGTGGGGTAATACAGGTGACACATTTAGACTTATTCACAATGTTATGCATCTATGGGGATGCCTCACGGTGTGCGGTCCTGCGCAACATTAAACATGCATCAGCTGTGATGTAGGCAGGGTGTGTGTTTATTTGGTTATGCCTCGTACAAGTGATGCATTGTAATCAACGGCATTTCACGTAGTCACTTTTCATAGGGTGGTGCCATGTAAACTTAAACCAGCTTGAGGCACATGTAATGAGTGGCCCTGAACATTAGGTGTAGGCGGTCCATGGACATTGTTGGAGTTGCATCACACTTGCGACACTACTCCAGCAGAGCACCCCCCCTAATGCCATCAGTTGCGACACCCATCTGTCTATCCCAGCGCCACAGTGCACCACATTGTCAATGTGACGCATCCGCGGTTGCACAAGAGTTGGATTGCGTGTGGCATTGTTACTGGCGCATCTCTGCTGATATTTGTCAATTGCTTCTTAGCGGGCTGGTGTATTACTGCAACTGGACAGTGCCCATGTTTTCTGAAGTGGGGGAGGAAGTTGCCATTTCCATCGCTAAGGATTGTGGGACTTGTAGTGCTACATACAGAGGGTGACACAGGAGTCTCTGACTGACGGATTTATTTATACACTTTGGACTACTTCCTTATTCACACTGACAGTGCAACACAGACATTCTATTCATGCACTTTATCTTTTCATCCCACTTACCTGGTACCACGTAGCGGACGTCACTGACAGGCAGCCCATGGACCAAGTGGGGGTGTATGGTTGTCAGGATATCCTCCTCCAGTGGGGTGAGGCGGATGCGTGGTCCAGAGTATGCGGCTGGGAGGATCCGTAGTAATTCAATCCGGGAGTATTTCTCCTTTACCCTCAGCCGCTCATCCTGCCATTTATTTTTTTAGGTCCTGGACAGTGCGCCTCTCCTCCCCCAATGCTGTGACAGCAGTGGATAATGACTGCCACAGGGCTGCCTTCTGTGTCCCACTGGTGCAGTAGGGTGGGAGTCCATAGAGGCGTTTGTGGTGCCTGACAATGAACTCCACAAGCATGGTGGTTTCCTCTGCTGTGTAGTTCCTCTTTCTCTTCAGGAGGTCCATTTTTCTTAGCCGGTGTCAGCTTGCAAATACAAACTCTGTGTGGCCAAACCTGTTCCTTCACTGTGTGCTGCTTTTAAATGTTTTTTGCTGCTGGTCAATCAGTGTTAATTGGCTTCAGCTGGATCATGGTGGATGATGGTAGGCACTAGCAACATGATGGCTAACTGGAGCTGTTGGCTGGGATTGGCTGGAGTGCGTCAGCTGATGCATGGTGGGGGATGGTAGGGACTTGGACAGGTGTTTTACCCTTGGCTCAAATGATCAATGGCCAGAGTTAATGTAGTCTGGTCCCAATTCGGACTTTCCGGCCCGAGAGCGGACTTTCCGGCCCGAGAGCGGACTTTCCGGCCCGAGAGCGGACTTTCCGCTCCGGACCCGGAAATTCCGCTCCGGAGCCGGAAATTCCGGCCCAAGTGCGGACGTAAGTTTAGTGGTCGTAAATGGATTCTGTGAATAGCAAAAGTCCTAAGTTCATTTTGTGAATAGCAAAAGTAGTAAGTTCACTCTGTGAATACCAGAAGTAGTAGGTGCATTCTGTGAATACCTAAACGGTAGTAAGTTTAGGAATTAGTCTTAAGCTTGTTCTGTAAATCGGGCCCCTCGAGTCTATGGTTCTCACAGGTGGTTTATGTTTTTCTTTATCTATGTTCAGTAATGTATAAATTACAAGGTTACTATAGTAAAGGTCTATTCAATAAAACATACTCTTGTCACTAACAATCTCTGATCCTAGGGCTCTTACTCCACTTATGTTATCTTGAATACTCTAAAAGGGATTGGCTGCAGGCTTCTTAAAAATGCTAATACTGCTGGATATTGTGGGACATTATGTCTCATAGTCACTGGGTTTCTGTATTGATAGGGTATCACCTTTGTAAACCAGATTGATTGTTTTGTCCAGATTTTGGTATAAGGTGGTAAAGGCATTTGTTCATTCTTGGGTATTTTGTAAGGAATATATTCCGCCTTTCAGCTGTTTGAGGACTGTTTGTACCAAGCACAATGATTTCTGCGGTCATTAAATGTGTGAGGGTTTGAAGTATGGAGGACAGTAAAAGGCCAGTCCCTGTCTCAATGGGGGGGGCTGCTTTATCTTTTTAAGTACTGTCTGAATCTAATTGTCCTAAGGAAGTGAAAAAGTCCCCCCCCTAATTCTAAAGAAATCTGGTATTTGTTATCACAAACCTTAATTCTCTTCTAAGTGTCAGGTTCTCATCATGACTCGACACATGCTTTAAGATGTTAAACGTTGGAGATTCATTATTTCTACTGATAGTTACTCCCTGTTGGTTACTATTTGGGCTCCTGCCATACTTGCGACCCCTCCTTCTGCTCCTCTATCTCCCTCGCCTCTGGAGTCTCTTGGCTATCCGAGCCGACCGAAGATTCTGAGACTGTACTCTTCTTGCATGTCGGTGGGGCGTTGGGCCCTGTTGCGTAGTAGTCTCCAGGTACGGGTATGCAAATTATTTCTTGTAGCATGCTATAAACATTTCAACCTTATTGTTTGTTTTTTCTTTCCAATATTGAGTGGAAATCAATGATTTTAGCAGATTATCCAAGACTGCTTCTCCTTTCAGTCACACTGTCACTCTTGATTTCTTTTTTTCCAGGTCAATCTGTTTTGGGCTATTCAATTCTTCTAGAGCTGTCAATGCCTAAAACCATCCCGTAATGTGAAAAAATGTTTCCAATGTCACAGAAATGCTTCTTACATTTCTTGCCATGTGTGAAAATGACTTGTATATTTTTGACTTATTACCCCCCATGGGATAATATCAGCCTTCAGACACTCAGTAAATGCTTTACCATATATTTCAGTTCTCACTGCCTTCTTGAATTTCTCCAATTCAAGTAAGTCTGTTCAATTATTTTTCACTGCCGGGACCCTCAACCTAAAAAAGGAATGTCTTCTAATGATGTTAGAAGTTTACTCTTTGGTGTATGACAATGTTTGTTACTCCATACTAGAGCAAGTAATGCCAAGGTTTAACTACAATGCCTTGCAGATGAGTCTGCTCAAAACTATATTGACACAGCAATATGCCCACAACGACCAGGGTAATACTACTAATCAACTATTATTCCGGGGAGGCTCCTTTAGATCAATACTTCGCTAATACCTAAGATGTAATTGGATGAATTATGCCTGAGTGTTCCCATCATGTCTTGATCCATTACATGGCATTGAATATTGGAACAAATCAACTTTTTCTCTATGTTCCTGATTTGTCATTTTGTTTAACTATGCAGTATGTGCAGTGAAAACTAGTGCTAAGAAAGTGAGCATATATACCGAAGCAAGAAATAGATACTGTTGAGAACCCAAAGCTGTTGTGCTGGGTGTACAATAGTCAAAGGGGGACCCTGGTCCTCATACGTGTACAGGGTTGTCTTTGTTGTATACAAAACCATCAACTTCAACAGGACTTTGTCCAAAAGACTATCGACTTTGAGAGGACTTGCCGGATACAGTCTTCAATGTTGGCCTGCTGGAGTATATTGGGCAATATCCTACCTTGTTTCCGAGGCCAACACGCTCTGTTTCGCCTGACGGACTCCTGGGGTGCAGCATCGCCATCTTCGCCGTCTCCCTCCCGCCGCCGCCATTCTCAACGCGGCCGCCGTGCGGAGGGGGACTACCCTTCCCAGGACCCTTTGCAGCGGACGGGAAGCGGAACTAACACCCGCCTCCTGTAGTCTCGCGCCCGGAGGCGCTTAAAACCAACGTGAGCCCCCGCCCCGCGGGTCCGCGCGCGGGCAGCGCCGGGCTAAGCCCGGGCAAAGGGCGGGCCGTCTGTGGCCGTCTGTGGCCGTCTGTGGCCGTCTGTGGCCGTCTGTGGCCGTCCGGGGTCGTCGGAGGTCGGGCCGGGCAATCCCTCTTGGCCTATTCAAATTCGGTGCCCAATCGTAAGACATCGCCAAGTGTGTGAGTATAGTACATGTTGTGACTGGGATTCAACTTTTTATTGTTGTGTAGTATACTCAAAACACATATTGGAAAATGGGGAAAAAAGTTCCACCTGCGCTCAAATCTACTCGTAAGCAGTTAGCATCTCCCTCAACTGCTACTGCTCCCACCCCACTGCCTAGTTTGACTGCTATTGATAAAATGCTGCAGAGGACGATCGGCGTTGTGGCTTCTGCCATCCAAAACACTGAAAGACGCCTCTCGCTCCCACTAAGCACGCAACTACCTTTGCTGCAGGACAATACATTGGATTCCCTGGTGGCCACATCGGATATAACATCTTATGCGGGGCTACCAGGCACTGACTTAAATGTGAATTGCATAATCCTGGACAGCGTATCCCCTAATCATCGTACAATGGATAATAGACTATCACTAACACCGTCTATGTTACGATCAAGCGCTAATAAGACCACTGACACTATCCCATCCTTAACTGATGAGCAGGCTCACTTGGAAGGGATAGAACTATGCTTAGATACGGATGTATCGATTATAGATAGGGAAAAAAGTGATAGTACACCAGCACGAACAAGGGGACAGAAAGCAAGAAAACAAAAAGCAAAGCGAAAAGGGAAACAAATAGAGCCACCAGTAGACAAACGCAGAGAGAATGGAGGACGCCCTCAATTGAGGAGGCCTCTCACTCCTGTAATACAAAACCATGCTCAAAGTGAAGTGTACTTTAGTAAAAATAATGAACAAACTTCATCAACTAATGAACTGCTGGGGAATGAAGAATTTTGGGGGAGATTGGAGACCTTAATAACTACTCTCTTAGGACCCATTAGTCAACAAGTGCTTAATATCGATAAGAGGTTGAAGGCATTAGATGATCATGTGTTGAAATTAGGCACAGGGTGTAATTCTATAACTACAACACACCATGGTACAACTAACATTAACACACATAAACCACAATATACTATGGCCAATAAGAAAAGTATAGTGGAGACTAATGCCTCTCCCTCCATATCCAAACTGAGTAGGAGTAAAGATCAATTAAACCCAGAACCCTTATCCAGACAGGTATTAGACACCAAAACCACCACAATAGTTAGTTCTGGAGGAAGGGAGAAATCTACTGATATAAGTAATAGGCCACCAATGAGACAAGTGCAGGATGTTAATCAACACGACTCGACAGATAAGCCCGATATAATTGAAGTGATCAGTAAGAGACAGATTCCGGCCCGCATCAGTTTGCCCCCAGATTGCGGTCCGTATGTCTTGGTTTTAGCCAACGTCCCAAAATTGAGGGAAACCCAAGAGGAAAACCATACAAGTTTAAGAAATAGAACTCTCCATTGGCTTTCTGTAAATTGCAACTTTCCAATGGAAGGAGCAGGGGAAATTATTCATACCCAGAGGGTAGGGTGGGTGGGTCCATTGAGAAAAAAGTTTGAAGGAGATTGCATTATTATAAACTTTAGATCCCCACAATGGGTACAATCTACACTCTCAAGGGCCCCATTGCCCTCACCCTGGGAATTTAATACTACTCTGCTTCCTCTTGGGTATTTTTATAGACATTTAATTGACCTTTACTCTAACCCTGGGATTAACTTTTTAGCAGATCAACCGGGTATGAACCACAATATTATTAACGGCTATGAACATCCTTACCAAGAGTTTAATACTAATTTTAGGAATGGTTGTTCATTAGGCCAACGGATTATACCCCCACTACATCAATTGCCATATCTACCTCTCCCCACTCCCTCTTATCTCAACCCAAGGGAGAGACCTTATGCAAGGCCCAAACAAAATTTTAATATGCCTCAGAACGAGCCAAGGTATATATATAATATACCAACGCATAACCGTTTCGAACATGCCCTCTCCAACTTGGAATGTCAAGATTGACTGGGGAAAAGAAATAGGGGGAGTGAGGATGTACCAATTACCATCAGGGAAAACCCTTCTAATGTACAATGTAATGAAACTGAGACAATGGCACCATGCATTGTCTCGATTATGTCCCCAGTTACACATGAGAACATAACTACCCCACCAATTCAACCTAAGCAGCCTAGTGGCTATAATGCCTCTTGTGCCCTAAAACGCTCCAAATTGTCCATCCTTAGTTGGAACGTTGCTGGGTTGGAATCAAGATTGCTTGACCCTCAATGGATCAAGCTATTGGATAACAAAGATATTGTTATGTTCCAGGAGACATGGGCTGTTAGCAATTTATTTATTGAGGGTTACCATTGTTTTAGTGTAACCTCAAACAAGCCCATTTTTGGCCGTGCAGTGGGAGGATTATTTATAGGTGTCAGCACATTGGTGGGAGGTACTATTAAAGACCTATCAGAAGGAAATCCGAATATTCAGGTCCTCGAGTTGAAATTAAAACCCAGGATTTTTATAATTAATTTTTATAATAACGATTTTCATTCCACACCCAATACAAATTATATAGCCCTCTCTAAGACTCTAAGAAAATTAGAAATAAACTTGGAATCAGAGGAGGGGATAGGGATTCTAATCGGTGGAGATTTTAATGCCAAACTAATAAAGAAGTCTTGGATCGAGGACACTAACAACATCACGGATCAAGCTGAAAAAAGGGGGTTTGAACTAGCAAAGATATTGAGTGAACACACCCTTGGAAATGCCATGGAAGCATCTCTAATACCTGACATGGACTATGTCCCCACGTTTAGGGGGCGTGATTGTTGTTCAACCATTGACTTTATTTTTATGTCCCCTGATTTATTGGACCGCGTATTGGAATCCAAGGTGATAAAGACATCTTTTGGCGATCATAACCCCCTCACAGTTACTTTGCATTTAGGCTCTCGCCCTGCATATGCGAAATTTAATGGCGCAAGAGACATTACACCATCAGGTGATGGTCTGCGGCTAAAATGGAGGGGGATTGATAGCGGAGCTATTTTAGAAAATGTGCAGAATGATCATTCCGATTTAATTAACTCTTGTCTATTTTTAAATGGAAATTATAATAGAATAATCACTGACTTTGGTAAACTGTGCTTAGTAATTAAAAATTTGTTGTCAGTCCCACTGCCAAAGATAGTGAAAGAACCAAGATGGTTTGATTCAACTTGTTCCATGGCAAATGGGGAACTACGTGAAGCATTGTCTTCTAAACCAAGGTGTATACTAGAGGTACAGCTGGCCAGGAAAAACTATAAGTTAAAAACAACTGAAAGGAAGGCTGCCCTGCTGACAGAACAGTGGGAAACATTGGTTGCGAGTGCAAATTTGAAGAGTAGCGGCCCCTTCTGGTCAGCCGTTAGGAAGACGCGAGATATGGGGAAACATTTATCCCCAATTAGCTGTAATATTACTAGTAGTAGTTGGGAGGCCCATTTTGCTAAAATATATGCTACCCCTTCTAAGGAAGTAACCACTCCTTCTTTGAAGGTGTCATGCAACCTCAAGATTGACCTCCCTGAGATAGTCACAGCCATTAAAGAGAGCCTTGGTAACAAGGCCCCTGGTCCCGATGGGCTTCCTATAGATATTATCAAGTATAACACGGATCTATGGGCACCAATTCTTTTTAATGTTTTTAATAGTCTACCTATGGTGCCTATGCCTGACACCTGGGCGACCAGTACTATAGTTCCCATTTTTAAGAAGGGAGATAGGTCAGATCCAGCCAACTACCGTCCAATCTCGCTCTTGGACAATACTTTAAAAATCCTTGGACGAGTTATTTATAATAGGATGATAGAGTGGACTGAAGATACAGATCTATTGGATCCGTGCCAGTTGGGATTCAGGAGTGGTGTGGGCACGGTGGAGCAGTGTTTAAACCTGAAATTGATTATTGATAAGTATAACGTTGCTCGATCTAGCCCAATCTATCTCGCATTTATGGATCTTTCATCTGCATTCGACCTAGTTAATAGATCCAAATTATGGCTTATGCTTTCCAACTATGGTCTGGACGTAACTCTTGTTAATTTTCTGGCCTATCTTCACACTGACCTTAAAGCGCAAGTCAGGATTGGGTCTGGTGGCGATGTGTCCGGACCCATAAAAATAGGTAGGGGGGTGAGGCAGGGGTGCGTTTTAGCACCTCTGCTATTTATTATTTATATTAACGGTCTTGCCAAAGCCTTGAAACAAGTGACGAGAGACGTTCCAATTATCCAGGGGAATCCATTACCAGTTTTGTTATACGCAGACGATGCGGTCATTATGGGCCGCACTCCTAATGCTCTTCGTTTGCTCATTAGTGCATTCGTTCAGCATATGGAGGCACTTGATCTGCGTGTAAATTTTAAAAAATCTTTTATTATGTCCTGCGGACCCGGGAAAAGGAAGCTCAATACTATAAATGTAGGTTCGGATAAACTAGAATCCGTAACCTCTTTTCCGTACTTAGGATTGGTTTTCGCTGCGAACGGCTCATGGAGTGGGCATTCTGCCCACGCCACGGGCAAGTTCTCGAAAGCCACCAATTCTATATTGAGCCTCCAACGCCCGAAGAAAATAGGTGCCACTAGGGCTATTTTAAAATTTTTTAAACTACAGTGCATTCCTGTGGCAACGTATGGGGCTGAGGTCTGGGGCTCAGGGAGAAACTCAGGGATTCAACGTGAGGAAAACCGTTTTTGTAGAAAAATATTGGGTGCTCCTTTCTCGGCTTCTGAATTCATCTGTCACAAAGAACTAAATCTCCCTTATGTCTGATTTTATTAGAGCCAGACCAGCCCTATTTTGGATTAGGATCTGGACAAATAATTTAGCGACCCTAACAAAAAACATTATAATGGATTGCCTAAAGTGTGATCACCATATGTCAATACCTTGGTTAGCCGAGGTTTCCAAAACATTATGTGCTGTAGATAAAGGCAATCTTTTCTTAGAACCCACTGGAATTGAGAACAATGATAAGGTTGTAGTTAAACAAGCACTTTACGCACTTTTTAATTCAGAAAGAATGGGGAGGGAGTTACTTAAATCTTCTGTTGCCACATACATGGGGTATGATTTGTGTAGGCACCCACTACCATCTTATCTAACTCTCCCCATGTCCAACTGGGAACGATCGCTGCTTTTTCGTTTAAGGGCAGGTTCTGTAAAATTCCTGTTGGCTTTCCCTCTGGGGTATCATCACACAGTAGAATACAATCCCTGCCCATGTGATGGTATTAGCAAACAGAATGACATTCACTTCCTATTCTTCTGTAAATTTTATCTAAAATATATTAATTGGTTTTTAACTCCCTATTTTAGAAAATTAAGACCCCTTTCTTTGGGGGAATCCTGTTTATTATTATTTTCCCTGGATACAGATGAACTAATTCTCCGCACCAGCACTTTTCTGAGATTAATAGTACACGCACGTAAAACGATGGAAAATCCCTGAAAATTATTTATGTCAGCTGTATATTTGAAAATGAATTGTTGTGATTGTGGTGCTTTTTTATGGATTGTATTATTGTATAAATGTGTTGTTTTCTTTTGTTGTACTTTTATGGATTTTATGAAATCCGAATAAAGGTCTTTTGAATTGAATTGAATTGACTCACATTTCAGAGACTAATTCAGAAGGTAAAGTCTTTGACTGGTTTGAGCTGCTTAGTATATTTGACCTCAGTCTCATTGCAGTTGCCCTGAAATTGCACCTATGTGCCTGTCCATCATGAACAGTGACTTCAGATTGTCAGTTTACTTTTTCTTGCTGCTTTTTGCTCTGACACTTTAAACACTCAACATCCCATTATTGAATGTAATCATTTTTAATTGTTCTAAAGATTGAAAATGTGTTTCACTTTTAGAAATTGGTTGCAGTATTTTCATTGTATTTCTTAACTTAAATATTTTGGTACTTCTATATACATGTGTTGCTTATCTTTAAGTTAGGCCTGTCTGCACAATGCTGTAGCTACCAAGGGTTGAGTCACAGTTTATTTATTTAATCTTTGTGTTCACCCAACAAGATTTTCACTTATTTCTTTGGAAGAACGCTCATCCTCCCCAACTAACTCATTTTCTAACCACTTCCAAAATGAATTATCAAAATAAAACTACAACATATGAGTTAACCATACTTCTAATAAGAACACCAATTTATTTTGGGATTAGAAAATGATCATTTGTTAGTAATTGACATCGTGCACAGTATTGCTATATGTTCGGAATAGACATACTCAATATGTCTGTCTGGGTGTGTGTACATTAAATGGATGTATCTGCTTCTATGTGCCTTCACATTATTCCCATACACCCTAAATGACAGGTTGTCCATGATTATACTCTAATCTCAAGAGATTTAAAACCACTACTCAACTATGGAATGAATGAATGAATGAGTTAGCACTTGTAGAGCACCTGGTTACCCGTGGGCATCCCAGCCCTAAGAGTAGCACCTATACCGGTTCTAAACATATCAAGGGAAGAGGAGAGCTTTCAGTTTCTCGTGAAAATTCAGGTAGTTTGACAGTGAATGGATATAGAGGGGGAGGCGGTTCCAGGTCTTAGCAACATTATATGAGAAAAGAATGCCTCCACTTCTAACCCGTTTAATTTTTGGGACTGTCACCAGATGTTTCATTTCGGACCTCATGGCTCTATTGGACTGGTATGGGTGGATCATAGAACAAACCATTGAGGATCCTTCTTCCACAAGTGCTTTATGTGCAATGCACATGCTCTTAAACTGTATTTTCTCCTGATTTGGGAGCCAGTGTAAAGAGGTCAGGGCGGGTTTGGCTGAGAGACATTTAGGGATGTTCAGGAGCAGACAGGCTGCAAAGTTTTGTACTGTCTGCCGTATTTTCATCATGGAGTGATGAGCTCCTAAGTATAGAGCATTGGCATAGTCAAGCTGTGACAAAATCAGAGCTTGAACTAGCAGTCTCCTGGCCGTGAAAGGTACTAGAGGGAGAATCTTCCTAATCATCCTCAAGAGACCATAGCAGCTGGCTTCTACTTTTCGGCTTGTTCCTTGAAGTCAAGGTTCCAATCGAGCCAAAGCCCCAGGCTCTTAATGTGCTTTTTTGGGGCAGGAGGAGGGCACAAACTGTTAGGCCAGTGTGAATCTATATTGGAAGGGGTGGAATTTGCCAAGGAGCATCAGCTGAGTCTTTGCCTCATTGAGCTTAAGATATGAATTATCCATCGATCTGGAGACTTTGCCTAGTCTGGTGATTAGGCCCGGTTCAGAATTGTCATTTTTATTAAGGGAGAACACCAATAGAGTGTCGTCAGCGTAGATGACAATCTGAACAAACGGAGTAACTATTTCTGCCAGGGAGCTCATGTAGATATTAAATAAAGTGGGACTCAGTGCAGATCACTGGGGAACTCCACAAGTGATTGGATGTTGATTTGAGGAAGTTTCATCCTCAGTCTGAGAAGAGTCTGTTTTCCAAGAAGGACTGCAGCCACTTCAGTGCTATTCCAATCACTCCTGCATCCTTGACTCTACTAATCAGCAGAGTGGTTCACCGTGTCAAAGGCTGCGCTCGGGTCCAACACAATCAGTGCTGCGCAGCCTCCACCATCGATGATTTTTCTAGTTTCCTCTACTTTTGCCAGAAGTGCAGCCTCCGTGCCTTGATGTGATCTGAATCCTGTCTGAGGGATGGAATTTGTTCTTTTCCAGGAATACAGAGTTCACATGCTTCCTAGCAATTTTACTTGTTTCCTGGCTACAGGGATATCGGTCGATAGTTAGCCCAGTCTTCCGGGTCCAAGCTGTTTTTTTTTTTAAAAAGGGCTTTGACCATCGCCTGTTTCCAAAGTGGGGGCACAGTTCCCGGCAAAAGAGGCATTTATCAGTTCCAGTATGACCGGAGAGATAGACCCAAACTTATTTATGTTGTGTTATTTCGTTTATTCTGCCGCATATTTTCATACTTAATTGTCCCTTAACTTCAGTGCCCATGCATACAATGGCTAATGTTCATCTTCGTTAATGCTAGGCATTGATCTTTTTACAGTGGATGAATATTTTAACTGGTTTGTACAAAAAGAAAGAGACAAAAATAAATGTTTTAAAAAATAACCTAACTTTTACATAGTTGGCTAAAGCACATTGTATGCTCAGTTGTGTATAATAGAAAACGTGTATGTAATTTTGCGTTTATCTGCAATCATCCAACAGTTTAAATTTTTCTGGAAACCTGAAACCAAGTGGTGGACGTGCTCTTTAAATTGCCAAGCAATTACTGTTAAAATCACCAGAAGCAAAAACATCTTATTGAAAACACAATAGTACCTTGGAAGTAATCCGATACTTATTTTCAAATCAGCCCAAAGTCATCAGGAACAATGTCGGCTTGTAAAGTTATCTGAGAGTCTTTTTCAAGTCATCCTTAAATCATCAGGTATAATGACACCATCTGAAGTCAGCAGACACTCATTTTCAAATCATCCTTAAATCAGGAATAATGACACCTTCTGAAGTCAGCAGATACTCATTTTCAAGTCAGTTTAGCGGGGTGGTACGTATACGAAAATGTCTAACATGATAGTACTAGATGTACTAAAACGTTCTAGATCAGCTTCCAAGACCTGCAGCTAACAAGAAGGCAGATGTCTGGCGCAGGTCCCAGGGCGACCAGTCCACGGTGTTTCTGATGGTTTGTGGTAAACGTAGAAAGGGAATACAGCAATATGAAAAATCAGTACCTTGGGGTTGGGTAACAATAAACAGCTGCTATTCAGTGCTAGGACCCCCCTGGGCGTAAGTGCACTTTACAAACACATATGTTATGTTCTCTGCACCCCCGGCAGTGCCAACTCAGGATTTCATCCTTCCAAGATAAGAAACAAGTAGAATTGAAGGAGTAGTATATAAAGAATAAGGTCCAATATGACAAAAATACTACAAGGAAATGCGCAATTAGGTTGTATACTGGAAATTAAAAGTTGCAAAAAGGTACGTTCAAGAGTGGAGTGTTGCATGGAAAATATTAGTAAAACAGTGCAATTGATTGGGGCGTCAAGGGTGTCAGCAGTGGCCCACATGCAGCAGGCGCGCACTGGAGCTACTCTGCGACAAAGTTGTAAGGGGGGAGTGGGAGACAGATTAACCTCTAGCAATTGCAGTTTAGATCTTGCACAGTCTCATGATTCAGTACTGTAGCAATTTTCAATTTCACTCTAGGAAGCCATATCTGTTGCTTATTTGCCTAGGCAACTATCTTCCTTTGACAGAGGCAATATTAGGACTGGCAATGGGTCCAAAGGTTACAGGTTGTTTAATTAGAGGGAAACTTGACAGATGAGCCAGTTCTGTGTGGCGCACTAGGCTAGGGAAAGATTGCAGCCTTATGTGAACCCACGCCAAGAGAGGCCCATCGCACAAGCCAGAATCACTGGACCGGCGGGTGGCTTGACGTACGTTCTTCTTAGATACAAACAGGTACTCTCGGCCAGAGTACCTGCACTGCTGATTTTCCGTCTTAGCACTGGGGATACCGGATAAAATTAATTGAGCATAGCCGAGTGCCATGGCACACCAGACTGTTCAGGTACTATTATACTACCCACATGTGCCTATGCGCCTCCTTTACCGTACTCCGGATGGTTAGGACAGTCAATTGCGGACCCGAAATGATATTAATCGGTGGTGTTTTGCCCACACCCAACCTAGCAGCTTCACACATGAGGGTCCTTACTTTGTCAGTTAATTTTAGGCCCAAGGCAAGGTACACTGGTAATCCTTTTTTTCCCTTCAGTATTTATTGAATGGTTAAACAGGTACTAAGGTGGGGGTACCTTTGGCAGTATTGTCATGCCTTGAACGTACGTAGTGATGAAGTAATAGTGTCCCAAATGGCGCAATACTTTATATACTTTTGTAGAGGGAGCTTCTAAAGCTTCATTTGGTATAACAGTGCCAGGCTAAGGGGACGACTTGGACAAGGAACAGTCTTGAGTGGTTACTCAACACTGGTGGTTAGAAGGGATGCTGTCAAGAGGAAAATTCAAACTAATTCGCCTTAAACACATGATGGTGAGTAAATAGGACTTGCAAGTCCCGCTGGGTGCCTGCCACCTGGCCACTGCAGGTAGCTGATGGTGATCTCTAAGGGCTTAGTAAGGGTCATGGCAAAAGAAATCTGGGCTGATTCACATCGGGGTGTGTTGGTCCCTACCTCATTTCACAGGATCACTCCCTGTTGGGTCTATCTAACGATCATCTCAAAGGGCTTTTAATTTCCAGCCTTTCTTGTCTCTTCTATACTGTTAGTAGGTTAGCCATGGACTTTAATTAGTGCTGCAATGGCCCTCTATTGTTTTAGTACAGCAGCTAGTTTACCGGTGCGATTTGGACCATCATCGGCACCGGCAGCGGCTCACAGGGGTAGCAGTAAAGCTTCCTTTTTATTTTGCCCGGGATTGGGTCTGGCAATGTCTTCAAACATTGCAGCCTGAAACTGAATAGGCAAATACATACTTGTGATGGTGCAATGCACACTCAGCAGCAGAGCTAACTGAGTTTCAACATGATCCTAGTATACAGTCAGTGATAAACATAAGGTTATGGGCTACACACAAATAGGCACTTTCTGTATGCTGTGCATGAGGGTGCCATTCCCAAGAGGGTGTGGGTTGCCTTGATAGTACTGATATGGAGGGGATGGAGATCTAATACGTACTACTACGAGAGCACATTTGCAGCCATGGTTAAGGTTCAATTGATTAAATTGATGGCATGTTACCAGTTGCTTTAGTTAAGCGAATTTTCCTTGGGAGTTGTCAGCGAACATTCAGACTGCAATTTTGGTGGTTAGCCGGTCGGCAGGCCTTGTAGATGTGTGTTTATAGCGCAGGCATGTCCAAGTATGGGTTAAGGGGCCTGAAGTCTGTCCTGGGTTACAAGTTCACAGGCATGTGGAGCGGCAGAACTAAGAGGCTTGGGTTCGACCTCTGGTCGCAGGTTCAGATCCTGGTAGGTCTACTTAGCATTTCATCCATCTGAGGAAATGAGTACCATTGAGATGAGTAACAATAACATATGCAAATTCTCCCGCCCTATAGCCTTGGTTGGCAGCCATGCAGGTTGTGGAAGTTGTCATCCAACGAGTGTGCTAGGGAGTGAAATATTGGGGCAACCTCTGGGCTAAGCACAAATGGGGCTACAAAGTATTAAAGAACACTTGGCATTCCCAGTATTCAAGAAAGGGCAGGTATTTATACTTATGGTTCCTCTCTGGTTCACACTGTCCTGTATGCTCCCTGGTATACTAGCAGAAGTTAGGGAGGGCAAGGCATCACCTAGGGTAGTGACTGACTGAATGCAATGGACATACTCCGACAAGTGCTATACACAGATAACTGGGTGACAGAGGAAGTAAGGTGGGCTTGTTAACTCTTACTTCCACGCGCATTGGCACTTCATGTCAGGAGTGGCTTGTCAAAGGTATTGCTTTTTTGCCAGGCAATGTTAACATTGAACCAACACTAAACTATTGGTTTTAGGTCATCCTGGGCGCATATACATGAAGGGCTGGGCGAGGCGGGTACCACGGATACTGGGTACCACGGATACTGGGTCCCCCTCCGAGTTGCAGACTCAGCAGGACATGCTAACAGGTGGGGCGATGGAATCCCAAGGCATTTAAGGGGACAGCCGGCCATAAGCCACCCTGTGAGGGGTGGTGTAATTGTGCAGGTGCTGGAACAGCTTCTGTAGAAGCAGCAGCCTGGGCAGGGGGTGGTGTCTCCCCTCTCACCACTGGTGTCTGACAGCTGGGAGGCAATGACTTGACTTTCCAGGGTAGGAGGGTCCTGCTGCCCGAATTGAATTCCTCCTGGTGCAAGTTATGCATGTATCCCTGAACAGAGGGGTTTTGGTTTTATCAGTCTAAAGTCCACAGGGAGTTTAGAAAGGATGGGGGCACCTGTCCAGAAGGGGCATTCTGGCCTCCTGTTCTGTATGGGCTTGGACTTGTTTTGGCTGGACCTGGGAGAGGCCTGGTAATCAGAAGGATGTAGGTAAAGATGCCTACCTTGGTGGGGGTCCCTGGTTGTGACTGTGGCCACCCCCAGAGCTGTGGAGGAGTTACAGTGTGATCCAGACTCTGCAAGGTACAGAAGGGTACTATATGCAGCAGCACAACAAGGGTGCTAAACCCAGGATACCCAGGGATGTCTTAGCGTTGTCCCTTGAAAGAACGACTGCGCCCCGTTAGTCCTATGGGCTGTTGTGGGTCTGAGCAACCGGGGGGTGCCTGGAACGCTACGCCCACCTTATGGGGGGTGTGAGTAAGGGCGTGGACCGGCGGTCCACTGATGGGAGGGGTGGCCCCTCCCAAAATTGGTAACCACCGATTTTCGACTATCACGGTGTTATTTGGCTCATTAGGAAAGCAGGCGGCATAGGGGCTGGCCTGCCCTTGGTTTGCCCGTAAGATAACCCACCATATTGGCATATTTGTTATGCAAATAAACCTGCAGCAATTTTCTCCACTAACAAAGTGTCTTGGGGTTTATTTATGTATGTTGCTGTATGAGAACTGAGGAGTGTTGCCGATATTGGCAGTAAGGTTTCCAGCACCAAAGTCTGCAGTCTAGCCGACGGACCACATCCTCTCCTCATCCTGTTCCATTTTGACTGAGGTTGAGAAGACACTTACTAACTGTAGAAGGAATTAAGCAAGCAATGCCAAATGTGTGGCACAGTTGCTGATACTACCATCCATTTGCATGTTTAAAGCTAGTAAATTGGCTTAATATGAAAGCGCAGGGCAGAGATAGCATCTGTTCATGCTTTACACATGTGCAGCATAGCCCCAGAAGTCTGTGGCCCTATTGAAATACCCAGTGCTGATGGATCAAACGCATATTCAGGTGGATTGATTAATGGATTATAAATAAAACCTTTGACCTTGAAATAATTTAGTTTGAAATATGTAAAAAAAAGTTTCTCTTTTGCCAGTTGATTTCATGTTGCACAGTGCAGATGATTAGAAATTGCATAAAATACCAACCCAAGTATTGCACAGGCGAAGTCTGGTTGAATTGCAACCAATACTGAAATAGGTACACCCTATAGCAGCCAGAATGTTTCTTTTACTGTATTGATATAGTGAAAAGAGAGAACCGCAAAAGTTTTTTTTTTTTGTGGGTTTTTTAGTAATTTATTTTTAAGGAAAGTATTCTTTGGGGTCGGGATGTGGGAAACCAAGGGTGGTCACTATCTATCTACACTATCCCAGCAGTAGTCACTTCAACTAATTGATATGCCAATGCTCGACAGCTGAGGCAGCTTCCAGTATTGTATCTTTTTATATGGCGCGTGCCACTTACCCCACTTGATAAGGGGGTTGAAATATTTGCCTGAACAGGCAGCACCGTGCACTATGTAGGGTGTGTAGCTGGAAGAGTGTTTTAGAATTTAACCTTTTTAGAAAGTGTTTCCGTATCATGTGCAATTACAATCAAAGCGTAGTTATCTTCTTGTGGGTCGCAGTGCTTTTCACTATGGTGAAAAAAGATTATGAATAAACGATAGGTGTGAGATGTATGTTTGAGATGCCATCAGCAATAGATAGCTCCACAAGGGCCTTGGCAGTAATCTTAATTGTAACAAGAACAATCTAGGTCCTGTTTGTGTGTTGGTTGCTGCGTTAAGGTGGACCACGCTAATTTATTAAGAGGCTGAACAGGTTTTAGATTAACAAAAATTTGTTACAAATTCCTGGTATGCAGTCCTATGTGATCATCACGGTAGGAAGAAAAGTGAAGGTGAGTGTTTAGTCTGAGGGAATCTGCAGTGCAGGGCTATGCCAGAGTAGTCAGATTGCCACCATTGTCGGGCACATCTTTCAACAGCATGCCTACTTTTGTAGTCTGCCAGTTTAGTTGCTGTAGTGTGGCTAGTTGAAGTGGTATGGGCTAGAGACTAACTCACAGGGCTGCTCTGAAGTCAGTCTCATGTGTATGTTTGTATATAGTCTCTTACATTCTATTATGAGTCTCCTAGGCTTTCAATAGAGAATTGGGCTGGAAAGTAAGGTAGGTGCTTTGGGGTGACTATCCTATTTTGAGGAAGGGTTGTTTTAAAGGTGGAGCCTGCAGTGCTTATCTACTAGGTTATGATGTTTCAGGGTGCTTTTGGATAACAGCTTAGTTTTATCCCTGTCGACTTTCATACATATATTAAAAATGTCCTAGACCTCGAGGAGCCATGCAGCTAGGTCTGCCCCTTCCCTGAGGGTAGAACACCCAATCCTCGATCCTCCCTAACACTGACAGAGGCCAGTTATTCATCTTAACTGTAAACCAGAATTGGACGATGGCCAGGAAGCACCAACTCAGCAGGCAACTAGTTGTAAAAGAGAAGAGACCATGCAAAATACTGACCATGGTAAACTGGTGAACTAACTCCACGCCTTAATCGCATGGAAAGCAAAGACCTCATTTCCATCTCTTTTGAACACCACTACTGGCAGTGAAGTTATGGATTCATCATTGGTTACTATTGTCAATCACAACTTAGTAATTATATCCTTGGCCTTGTTTTTGAGAATTGTGGAATTAGACTGACATGCCAGAACATAAAGAATTATGCTAACATAATATCACAGAACAGAGGAAATACGCCCTAAAACAGGCACTGAAGATATAATTCTTTTTATCTAAAAATGTGAATCTTCAGATAACAGCAACCCCTTATTGGGTTTGACAAGCAGGGCAAATCAAATCAGTTGAGTACTTAAAATATGAAAGAAATGAACGGCCCAGTTAGGGATTGTGCCAAGTACCTGTTAATAACTGTCAACTGTGAGACCGGCAAAACGCACTGCTGTTAATTTCACCAAAGAAAAGCTCTCCTAGTGACTGGAGCTGGTTCACGCTCACTCTTGCTTCCAGCCCCTAAAGAACCAGATAAAGCTACAATTAATCTGTTCTTACAATGAGTATGGTGATACAAAATTGACTAAAGACCTAGAGTCGTTGTCTCCGAAGAACCTGTGACATTTTTGACGTTTTTGCCTACAGGCGATAGTGACCATCCAAATCCTTGTATAAATGGCTACCGCAATGTTTTCCTTCTAGAGGTAAGAACCAGAAATAAAGGTCCTGCTTCCCGTATATATCCATCAAATCTAATACCACTGTCATTCTAATAAAGACTTATGATTGCTTGACCAGTAAGTTCAACTTTGATAAAGAAGAGGAGCAGGTTAAGCATAATCCCATTATATGCAATAATAACATCAGCCCTGTAATAACATTGTTTTAAAAAAAAATGCACCAAAGCCCTTGTGGGACAAAGATTCCGCTCCCCTTAGTTTTTGATGACTGGTATTTTTAGGTTTTTGATCTCTGCACACTGAAGCACTGTACCAGTCCCCAGTGTAGGTTCTCTGACCCATAAAACATGGTAACATTGGCTAAGCCTCAGCAGACAGGTTTAATTTTCCACTAAATGCACCAATAGCATGGATAGTTAGATGTCACCTGTGGACTGGGGCACCTATTGTGCCATCCACTAAGATGACGAGGAAAAACAATGCTTCAGACAAGTGGGGCAGCTAGACACGTCGCCTCCTGTGGCAGTCCCTGTGTGTCGCCCCATGGCAGCCGCTTGGAAGAGTGGAGTGGTGGGGCTGGCCGCTGCCCCTCCCCTGCCACTGCTTGAGCTACATGTGTAGCCTGACTGCTGCAGCTCTTGTACCTGCAGGCAAACCTATACAAAAAAAAACCCTTCATGACAGGAAAGAACCCTACTTTAAAATATGATTTAATTCACCCCCAATTAAACATTGGAGCCCATAAGGTAGGATACATAGTATTTTAGAGTTATAGAACAAGTATTTAGTGTGACCATGGTCCTCCAGTGACTAGACCCCCAAGCGATTCGCAGTGTAAATGGCTGTCATTGATTATATGAGAAGTGCTATGCTTGCTAGCTTAGCTTTTGGGAAAGCTACAGAAATAATTCAACCAGGGTTTAAAATATTTATTATTAATCCTATTCAATTGTAAAGGTGTCCTTTTGCTATATGCACCTGAAAAATAACTTTTTTTTTTTTTTTAAAGTTGGACCTTGCCTGTCCGACCCTCCAATAGACTAATTAGCACAAGCTTTCCAGCAGCTGCCCTGATCAGTGCTTTACAGTGGCATCACTAGGGGGGGTGCGGGGTTGTGGACCGCACCAGGTGACACAATCACATGGGGTGACACCGTGACACCAAATTGCAAAATAATGGGACCCCTGCCCGCGGACCAGCCTGCACGGGCGAGCCCCGTGCCCGGAGCCCAGGCAGGGACAGCATGGCATCCATAGGGGACTTTGACCCGGTGACCACCAGCGTGCTGGCCACCAAGATCGAGATCACTGTGTCCTGCAGGTAAGACCCCCGTGCAACTGACCCTCACATGCACCCCCTGACCCCCGTGCAGCAGACCCCTCACACGCACCCCCATCACTCCTCCCCAGAAGCCAAGAGCAGGAGGGTGTAAACTCTCGAACCCCCCTTCCCACTCCACAGGTGGCAGGAGTGGGCATGTCCAGAGTAGAGGAGAAGGGGCTCACTGTAGAGGGTAATGCGGGGGCTCACTGCAGGGGGTCCCTTGGGGGCTCACTGTAGGGGGTCCCACGGGGTCAAAATGCACACCAGAACCGGTACAACAACTGGGGAGTGCAGAGATAGGAGGCACAGGAGAAATTTGTAGGTATGTACCAACGAGGAGTGCAGAGGTAGGGACATAGGGGAAGTGTGGGGGTATGGGACACAAGGAAAATGTGGAGATGGGGAGTGCGAAGGTAGGGGCACAGGGGAGACTAAGGTAGGGGCACAGGGGAGACTAAGGCGGTAGGGGCAGAGCAAAGTGCGGAGGTACTTGGCAGAGGGGAGTACAGAGGTACAGGGCACGGAGAAGTGCGGGGGTAGGGGGAGAGTTGAGGTACGGGCACAGAGGGGTGCAGATGTATGAGACACAGAGGGTGTGTAGGCACGGGTGAGTGCGGAGGTATGTGGCACATTGAAAAAGTGAAGGTACGGGGCATGGAGGAGTGCATAGGTATGAGAACCAGGGGGATGCGAAGGCATTAGACACAGAGGGGCATGGAGTTACGGGGCACAGGGAAGTGAGGCAGAAGAGACACATGGGAGTACGGAAGTATGGAATACAGACGTCGGCATCCAGACGACGACGTTCGAAATGTCACTCACGTGGCCCCCGGACCCGCCGTTTTCATCAGCCCACTGCCCACGCCCACTAGACGTGCTTAAAAACACGCTTTGCACTGGTGGACTCGGAGGAGGTCCATCATGGGGTAAGTCGTGAGGGGGTGACACCATGAGTTTCTGCACTAGGAGACACAAACCCTAATGACACCGCTGGTGCTTTACCAAACACATCGTCTGAAAACTGCTCCCAGAGCAAAGGAAATGGCTTGGACCTTTTCATAGAAAGACGTGGGTGTGTAGTATGTGGCCCATTTCAGCTCAGGAACAGCCATTTGGGGATCACAACCTTCATTTACTTGAAAGGAACACAGCGAGGCCTCCCTTTTGCATAGCTATGGGTAGAGTCTGACTTTGTGAAGAGGTGCCTTTTGATCCCAGGGTCAAATGTACCAAAGTTGGCACCCTCCTAATGGGAGTGGTGAGCTTGTCCTAGATGCAGTTTGGTATTGAGGAGGAGGGCCTGGTCTTTTCTGTGGACACATCCCACGCTTGGTCACGGCCTGCCCCTGGGGCAGAAGTGTTCTGCCATGTTGAAATTGTAAGCATAGTGCACTGTGGGATAGTTTGCAGTAAAGCAAACCGGATTTACTGCAAAATGGGAAGGCTTGCCCCAGCACTTAAAAAACAATTCCAACAATAAAATATGTTTTTGCATTGGTTGGGTAGTATCCAGGAGTCACCCCCCCCCACCCACCTTCTAGTGAATCATACAAGATATCTCACCCAAAACAAATCTGGAGCTGCAGATGTTCAGCAGAGGGACTGGCCTTGTTTCTCACCTGTGCGGAGAATAGAAGGGCATGGCCTGCTCCTACTTGTACAGAGGACTGAAGTGATCCCAAGGGTCAGTTGGCTGACCTCTTGCATGGCTACAGGGACAGAACAAACTGAAGAGGCTTCATTTTTCCTTGAGTGACTAACTGATCAGTAATTACTCAACTTGAAATGGTCCCTGCTGCCGGGTCCTGCAGGAGTGAGTCGTGATCCTTAACTGCTATATCTGAAGTCCTGGGAGCCTCAGAAGAAATCAAGAGGAACAGCTCCAGAAAGTATGATTGGGCTCCTAACAGTTTTGCACTTCGATGACCCCTGGAGCTTTAGAACACCATGTGATAAAGAGGCCATATTTTATAAGGGTTTAATTTAATGCAGCTTCAGCCATGCCCCTCTGAAGAATTATGAGCTCTAAAATAGAGTAAGTCTGAAGGTGTGTAAAAATCTTGACCGGGCATACTCACCACACATCTGCCCACACACAGACATTTGTGGTCATCAAATAATCCCGCTCCAAGCATTTCCTGCCAAAAACCAATAGCTTCATAAACCAAACATTAAACTAGTGGAGCTCATCTAGATCAATGCCTGAACTAATAGGTTTGAGAGTTAATTATGTCTGCTAGTGTTCCCCTACGTCTTGAACCATTACATACAATTAATTATTTGAACAAATCAAACAGCCAATTTGTCTTTGTAGTAGATTTTATTTGTGTATGAAAAAATGAGCATATATACTGAACTTACAAATACACTGTACATACCCCAAAGCTGTTGTCACAATTGCACACTAGTCCTAGGGGGAAAGTCACAGATCTTATACATATAAAAGATTCAATGAGAAATGAAGGGAAGGGGGGGGGGTGGTGTTGACGTTTTGACCCAGAATTATCAGATCTCATCAGGAGAAGTGTCATCTGGCTAGAGCACCTTTAACAAAAGTTGGCTCAGTCAGGGTAATTTCATTTCTGCAATATGAACTCTAGTTAGTTAAGGTTCTGTAATCATATGCTCGCCAAATGATTATAAAAATGAGGGGGTGCCACGCGTAGTTACCAGATGAAGAAGTAAATTCTTCCGAAAGATAACGTCAATCACTTGATTGACCATATTCAGTAGGTATGTAATACACCAGTAAGTCATCCCATGCTTGTTAAAACCTGAAATGTGATCCAGCGTGCATATTTCTAAAAGACAGAGGGGTAAAGATGAATGTTCCCAATTGACTATCTGAGACCTTTGCAGTATCCTGGTGATTAAGTGATGCAGGAAAACCTTCTAAATCCCGACACTTACATTTAGCGGTCCATACCCTACCTAATGAATCATATCTAACAACATGCAACTAATACTCCTTGAATATCATAGGTATTTCGGCTTGCTGAGATAATGTATGTTTTATAGACTGTACATCACAGCCAGCCAGTGTCCTCGCTAGAGGTAAATGACATATCTGAATACTAGAGAGAATGTATTCAATGGTCATTTCTTGCGGTGTGGTAATGTACAGTTAATGCATGCAATATACACAAGGTTACTAAGCTCATCCTGCGACTCGAAAAAACCAAAACACTGTTACTGTCCCTCTTGGACCTAATTTGCAGGAAGCGTTAAGGGTTGGTCTGCTAATGATCATATCCAAAATCTTAACTAAATGTAAAAAGCATTATAACAAGGACCTTACAGTGGGGAAAAAATGTGTCCTCTCACTAGTTTGCCGTATGTCAGCAATGAAGATGTGCTGGAAGATGCTCCAGCCTAGATCAAGGTTAGAATCCTGGACCACTCAACCACTAACCTCCTTCCGCCATCTTGAATGAGGGTCACAAAGTAAAAACTCAATTTGGTGGCTAAAAGGGCTCTAATCCTCGCTGTCACAGCAATGGCAGTATCTAGCCAGTAATATCTGTCACATCCAGGTCAAGGCTGTCATGTCATAGTAAACGTTGGCCCACTAAGTGACTAACGTTAATCTGTTTGTGATTGAATTACTTTCTTGAGTTTGTAATCAGCATACAATCCACTCAATCAATACCGTATTACCAGATACACCTTAGTGAAATAATGCAACTGAACGATACAACAATAGTGTGCCACCATCACCAAGCAATCCGTGGGACATTAACACACTTGAATTTATTTGCATATCCGAAGGTGTCCAGCTTTAGCAAATCGCCAGAGAGACAGGTCTACTCCTAACTCTAAGTCAGTGGTGATACAAGCTTCCAACACTTGTAAAGGAGATACTGAGGTGTTTGTCAAAAATATCTCCCAAGATCAGACTGCAAAGACTCTCCTCATTAGTGTCCCTATTGTTATCAAGACTGGATCATCCCCAGTGGTGATCCATCTATCTAGACATATCATGTATTTATGTACATAGCTGTGGGGACATGTATGCTATCGCCATTCATGTGTTCAATATCAACAGTCTTTGTAGATGATAGATGTTGTTCAGATCCTTTGTGGTGCTTTTAAGTAAATCGATTTGCCTGCATTCTCTTAAGTTCAATTGTGTAGAAATGTTGCCACCTCTCATAAGTACTAAACACCTCCACAACTTTCTAATAGATCTCATTTTTTGTTTCCTTGCTTTTAGTGTCATGCTAAAGGAGCAGAGTCCTCCTTGCATTTCCTGCCATTCCAGTGCTGTCATTTGACCATTTGGTATGTATTTCCCACATATACTTTGTTGCAAAGACATTTGATAACATAGGTTACTTTTTGAGTGTTACAATTATAAAATGCCTTCAATGTGTAGGATCAGGAATGGGATGACAGTATCTATGTATACATGATATATCTAGTTAAGGAAAATGCCACATTTCAAATGATCTATCACATTTGACTATCCCACATAAGGTCATTGCATCACTCTGGGTTCTAATTTCCAATGGGCCTACCAGGAAGTCCATGATATTTTTGTTTATTTTGAACACAAGAAGCTGGGCTTTGTTCTGTGTCACTGATTAAAGGTATTGTGCTCTTTTTGTTTTTCTTTTTGGGTTACTGCCTGAATTGAAAGTGCTAACAATCACTATTTTCCTCTGAGCTGTCGTCCTAGTTTTGCGCGTGAGTTACCATTCCCTAGAACAAAGCTATGATGTTTTTAGGGCCCTAGTGATGATTTTCTTGAGGTACCCCCTTTCCATCTTTCATTTTGTGGTGTTCATCTTCTTTAAAGCAGCTCTTCTTGAGAAAGTAACTCCTGCTTAGTCTTAGACTGATCAAATGGCAGATTATCCCTCAGAGCTCGCAAGTGGTGACTGTTGTACCTTTAATAGGGCATTTGTGTTAGCTGGCATCTTTGTCTTGCTGTAGTTGGCTGAGAAAGAAAAGTCTATGCTCTAGTTATTTAAGCTAGCCCATGAAATCTAAAATCTCACCATCTTCACTATTCCATAGTAGGAATATGTAATCAATATAGCATTTTCAAGATCTTATTTTATCTGTGAGGTAATCATTGATGTGTGAGACACATGGGGCAAAGCATGCCACACTAGCACCTTTATTTGCTCATGGTATTCGTGCTTAAAAATAAAATCGTTCCTTTTCAGCTCAACTTTGGCCAAACCTACAATGAATTCAAAGATGTCCTTGTGCTGTTAGAGATACACCTATACCCTTATTGGCATTGCCTTTCGGAATGTTTGTGGATTATAATTTGACATCGAGCGTACCCTAGATGTCCTGCTGGTTGCAATATGCCACATGCTCTACCATTGATAAATTGGATGCTATCTCTTCCATACAAGCCAATTATTGGGACCTCTTTGATGTAGAAATCTGCAAATTTGCACTGCTTCTAGGACCTATCTACACCTCGGGCCCGATTCACAGAACAAACTTAAGACTAAATCCTAAACTTACTACCATTTTTGTATTCACAGAATGCACCTACTACTTCTGGTATTCACAGAGTGAACTTACTACTTTTGCTATTCACAAAATGAACTTAGGACTTTTGCTATTCACAGAATCCATTTACGACCACTAAACTTACGTCCGCACTCGGGCCGGAATTTCCGGCCCCAGAGCGCAATGTCCGCATGCGGAGCGGGAGTCCGCTTTATTGCCCGAAAATCCGGTCACAGGCCGGAAAGTCCGCATGCGGGCCGGAAAGTCCGCTCACAGACCGGAACTTCCGATTTGGGCAAGACTACATTAACTGTGGCCATTGATCATTTGAGCCAAGGGTAAACACCTGTCCAAGTCCCTACCATCCCCCATCGTGCATCAGCTGACACACTCCAGCCAATCCTAGGTCAGCAGCATGTATAACTGCAGAGCAGACACACACAAACCCTTACAACATGTCACTGAATGTGTTTGTTGCACTGCCCCTTGCCATGCGGCAAAACCACTTGAGGAGGAGGAGGAAAGCAGAGAGGATCTTCAGGCAGAGGATCAACCTATTTGGACTTTACAGCCAAGATGTAAGGGCCAGGTACCGTTTCCCTCCAGAAGTCATCTTGGATATGGTATGTGAGTGGAAGCAGGAACTTGACTCTGTGACCTGCTGCTCCCATGCTATCCCAGCATATATCAAGATCCTCTCTGCGCTCCATTTCTTTGCCACTGGCTCTTTCCAAAGGGTCTCCAGTGACCATTTGGGCATATCCCAGGCAAGCTAGTCGCGGTGCCTGCATCAGGTACTGAGATGCATCACTGCAAGATCCTACAACCACATACAAATGCCACGTACACTGGCCCTGAGACAAAGGGCAGCACGAGGTTTCTATCTCATTGCACAATTCCCACGTGTGCTGGGTGCAATTGATTGTACCCATATGGCCCTTCAGCCACCCCGCCACATTGCACACATCTTCTGCAAACGACAACCGATGCCATTCCATCAACGTGCAAGCTGTCTGTGATGCCAGGGGGAGGTTCATCAATGTGCATGCGGTGTTCCCAGGCAGTACCCATGACAGCTTCATATTCCGCATGTCACCTCTTGCCCGGCGGATGCCTGCGGGAGAATTTGACAACATGTGGCTACTGGGTAAGTACCAAGCGTTAGTAATGAGGGAAATGTGTTTTGCAAATGTATGAATGCCCCCCCAACATCAACCATTGTACAATAGGATTCATAAAGCTACATACATGGCCCAACAGATACTGCATGTAATACAGTACAGATCATGTCCTGTGCAAGTCAAAAATGGAAATGTAACCAACTGCCCCTTCCCCTCTCCTCAGGTGACGCTGGGTATGCACTCACCCCACATCTCCTCACCCCTTACAGGCGTGCAAACACTGTACCACAGCGTAGGTACAATCAGGCACACATACGGACTCGAGCCATCATAGAGCGCACTTTTGGTCTGTTGAAGTCGCGATTCAGATGTCTCGACCGTACAGGGGGGTGCTGCAGTACTCCCCAGAAGTCGTGTGCAAGATCATATTAGCCTGCTGTGTCTTGCACAACATTGCCTTAGCGCATGGCTTACACATACCGCTGGAACCTCGGTTAGCTCTGAATCTGGGAAACCGGGCCATGGCACATAACCGAGGTCAGGGCATGCAAGTCCGTGAGCAGCTTGTTGCCACATTTTTCACATGAGCAACCTGTAGTGGAATGGACTAAATGTGGATTGCTGTCTGTTGCCAATGATGAAACTTGGATATACACGCCTGTGTCAATAAATTCCTTCCTGAGACAACTTTGCAAGCAACACTAACTGAATGTTCATCACAGCTGGTGACAGTAGTCAAAAGGTTGAGCGTGCTGCAGCTCATGTGCCCATGTCAGCGATCACAGTGTAGTGGATGTCCCGAAAGAATCCGTTGACGCTGATGGAAAATGATACATGTACTGAGAGACACAGCCGGACCTCATGAGGATGGGTCACTGAATCAGAAAATGCCCTAACCATAGCATTGGCGGGCCTGTGCCATCAACAGATGTGACTCACCCCCAAAAGATGCGCCTACGACGTGAGTGTCATGGGTGAATCAGACACCATGGGGAAGATGAATACGCCCCGTGCACCACTTTTGCGCCCCCGTTGCGTCACTTAAGTGCCATGCTGCTTGCTATTTACAACGTGACGCATCTAGGGAGATGCGTCACGTTGTCAAGCTTGCGCCACATGTGGGCGTACCTGCACAGGGGGGGGGGGCCTTCTGGCACAGGAATGCCTCCGAAAAGTGGCTGATTGAAAACCATAAGATTTCACTCAGACACATTTCAGGCCATGCTGCGTCAAAGCCCTGCGCCTGCTTGAAGTAGGCTTAAGGATTGACGCAGCATGTCAGGGATAGGGGCACCTCGAGCCGTGCTGGAGCTTTGTGGCGGTGGAGACGCAACTCCAGCAATGCGCCAACCTTACCCCGGCCAGATGCGTCACGCATCTGCTTGTCCTTGCGCCACGATGCACGGCATTGTGAATGCGGCGCTTCTGTGGTGGTGCAAGGGAAAACTTGCATGATGCATCTCCCATGGCGCATCCCTGCTGATCTGCAGGGATGTGCCAGGGAACATAAATCTGCCCCCATGTGTCTGTGATATATCCACACTTCTCCACCCCAATGTTACGTAACTCATCACACAACTCTGCTACTGAGCACCCAATATGTACTACATGTACCATGATGTAAAGCATGAGAAAGTCAAACAGGGGTTTCATGTTGTCAGCCCCCCCGCCCATTAGTGCAGAAATGTCTTTAAATGGTCTCTTCCCCCTCTTGTTACATTTTAATAATTCACACATGCACTGTCTTTTCTTTTTTATCCACAACAGAACAGCAGGATGGCAGTAGATTACATTCATGATTGTGGATGGATATGGATGAATACAAGATGGCTGCCAACTATTTCCTGTGATGTATTTCCTGCCTCCCACTCCCTGTCAAACATATCCTGTAGTAAAAAAATTAGTTCTGGGTCATTTTCGGAGTTTACGGTACAAAAGCAGAAGTCCCGATCACGGAGCGTACGGCGCGTGCGCGGACCCTCCGCTCCGGAATCGGAAACTGCGCTCGCGGGCCGTAAACTCCGAAAATGACCCGGAACACATTATTTCATTCAGGAAATGTTTTACAGGAAGTTGGAGGCAGGAAATACATCACAGGAAATAGTTGGCAGCCATTTTGTGTTCATTCTGAGTCATCCTCACTCACAGATCAGATCCTCTGACAGCCTGCTGCTCCCATCATACTTATTATCCCCATAATGGCTGAGGGTTATGAAGAGAAGGCACCCCCTTTCACTGAAAGTGAGTTAGATATCTTGGCTGAGGGGGTGCTGGGCAAATATCCTCAGCTATATGGGGACCCTGAACACCAGCTTAGCAATGCAGCCCGGGCCAGGCCGTGGGCCAACATCGGGGAGCGCTGCAGTGCAGTGGGAGTCCACACCAGGAGTGCGAGGGCATGCCGCAAGCACTGGGAGGACCTGAAACGGTGGGCCCGGCACAAGGCTGAGGAGATGGTGGGCCAGTCCTCCCAGCACCATGTGCATCGTCCTCACCTATCCCCACTGTACAGGAGGGTCCTGCGAGCAGCTTGGCCGACCCTCCATGCTCAGCTGGAGGAGCATGAGCAGCAGGGACATGGTAAGTGCATCATATGCTAAATGTGTCTGGGAGTATGATGTGAGTGAAACAGTGCTGTACCATTGTGTGTCCGATGCTTCCATTCACTGATTCTGTGTCCATGCAGCAGTCACCAAGCATAAAAAGGCACACTGTGGCATATGGACTGTACAGGGCAGAGTGCATTTTGGGAGTTGTAGTTTCGTAATGACAACTGGCTAAATGAATCTGATAGCTAGGGGTATACCCAACTATTACACCATCCATTAACTGGCTAAAGTGAACACAATATATGAAGAAACGTGGTATGGAGGAAAAGATATAACTATCTTTGTGAGCAAGGACACATGTCATGATCCTTTCACATGTGATTGAATTCACTTCTCATTTTCTTTGTATTTGTGCTGAGCATATACAAAAACATATATTTACAAAACATAACCTCTGCACATCTAACACAAGTATGCTACTGTCCTAAACATTAATTTTCAATTGTGGCTCCCCCCTTCAATAGTGTGGACAACCCCAGAGGGCATATACATAGCATGAGAAGTATCAATGTCCCTATAAATTCTAAGGCAATGCTAAGGCTACGCGAGTTTGTTCAGGAGAGCACTATCTGCAGCATACGCTGCAGATAGTGCTCTCCTGAACAAACTCGCGTAGCGAGAGTTAGCACCGATAGATGCGGAAGAGCTATCAAGGAGAGGCTAGAGAAGCAAGCGTGTAATCACGACGGAAGAAATCTTGACTTTAGAACACGAACAGGGGGCCCAGCTGACTTTGCAATGAAGAGATGGAATAGGGCGTGGATCCCCTGCGTCCCACTCCTGGCTATTGTACAGTACTTACGCTTGGTATGCTGAGTAGAGGGACCAGCCTAAGATTGCTGCGGTTATCCTTGTCCTGAAGAGGCCAAAAGGAATTGATTGGCTGAAACACGCCCCCATCGACATTTTTGTTTTACAGAGGGACCCATAAGAATTTGATTGTGTTGGGATTCAACAACCTTGCATTGCCTTAGAATTTATGGGGACATTGATACTTCTCATGCAATGTATATGCCCTCTGGGGTTGTCCACACTATTGAAGGGTGGACCCACAATTGAAAAATAATGTTTAGGACAGTAGCATAGTTTTGTTATATGTACAGAGGTTTGGTTTTGTAAATATATGTGTTTGTATATGCTCAGCACAAATACAAAGAAAATGAGAAGTGAATTTAATCACATGTGAATGGATAATTAAAAGTATCCTTGTTCGAATATATTTGTATATCCTTTCCTCCATACCACGTATCTTTATAAACTGGCTAAATGAGCCATAATAGTGCATTAATACTGAAATCTGCTCCTCACGCACCACTACAATTGGCACTAGGAAATCATGTGTGCATTGGATGAGCAATGGTACAGACACTGTCCAGTGTGAGCATGGCAGGCCAAAGGGCATTGGATGCTATGACTTGCATTGCATTTGTAGAGTTTGGGTTCAAATTGTGACAAATCTTCATGTGCCATGGAGTTAAGACAGACTTTGACATCCTTGCATCACTCCTAAGCGCTTCTAAATTTGCAAGGGGTGTCCACTGACAGACGTCTCACCCTCAGTGGGCTTTTTGACATTTCACATGGACAGGTAGCTGTCACAACAATCCCCCACTGTTCAGCGGTGTACTGCATTACCATATCAGTCACCAAAGACAATATGTGCCACTGGATAGTCAGATCATGTGTGGGGACAGCCCAAGGCTAGACTCACAATGTAGCTACACAAATAGCCCAGAGCCTCAGTGGATGTGTGACCCCCATTCCCCACTTGTCTTGTCCCATACATGACACAAAGCAGATGACACTTGTCCAGACCTTAAATAGCTACGACTCCCTAGGAATGGCCAAAATCCGAGAAATCTGAACTCTTCATGTTCTCCATTTGTGGACTGCTTTTGGAACCTGCACATGTAGCAGTGGCAGGACACACAGATCACCAGAATGCCAGGTTGAGGGTTGGGCAATACAGTTGTGTAAGCCACAAACATCCACGTGAGATGGCCATGTCAGACTAAATCCAGTAAATGCAGTGAACATACACGTAATGTCAGCTCATAGACGCTGACAACTATAAAGTGTGATCACAGGAAAATAAGTCTGAGCTTGGCTCCTCTATGTATGTGTCTCATCCTGCATGGCACAACCATAACATTAGGATTTTGCTTACATTTCTGCAGGCACAGCTGGCGAAACGTAAGGGCAGCAGGTCCAGGTCCGGAGCAAGAGGCCACCAGTGCGGTGGCGGCTACACCCTCTTTCCACCAGCGAGGAAGAGGAGGATGAGGAGGGACCCTCAACATCAAGAGGCAAGGGGATTGCGCCCACCCGGACTGACAAGGGACACCCTGATGCTGGTGGTACATCCCGGGTGGAGGCTGAAGACATTGAAGGGGGGGGGTGAACCAGACACCTCGGACCATGATATGTTGGGAAGCTACTCTCCCCATGACACTTCACCTGTGGGCCCTGAAGAGGTGTCCTTGGGGCAGGCCAACACACAACCTGGGCCTGCCATCAGCCCCTCCCTTCCTCTAGAGTCCCCCATGCCATCGGGGGCTCCAGCTGAATCCCCTGCAACAAGTCCCCCTCATCGTCGCCGCCAGCCCCACAACATCATTGGCTCCGGACCTCAGGCACCACATCCCTCCTGTCCCCCCCAGGCCCCTCCCGGTGTTGTTCCTCCTGTGGCTGTGCCAGCGGACTTGATGTGGATGTGTGAGGGTCAGCCAGACATGTCGGCTCGCATCATGCTACAAGTGTGTATGGAGGTACGCATGATGCGAGAGGACATGCTCCGATGTATGGCCCCCTCGCCACCAGCATCAATTCACTGACCACAGCCATGTCGTCTGTTGTCTCCCCAATCCCTTCCCATACCACCGTCGATGTCTCCCCCTGTCCGTTGCCCCACACTGTTTCCCCCCCCGTACTCCTCATGTGTCATGAACACATGTGGTGCCTGTTACTGCAATTGCCAGACATGTGCCTGCCTCGGACTCGGAGGATCTGGACATTGTGGTCCTAGAGGATGACCAGAAGGACACTTGACTTTTGACGGAGACATTGACGTGACCAATTATTTCAGTTTCCCCTTGTAAATAGACTGTTTTCCCTGACGCTCCCTGACGTGTTATATTTTTTTTGCCCCACCCCAATCCAGGTTCCCTTCTCCCTCTGCATCAAGACCATCATTTGTTTTCCTTCCTCCCTTCCAAACGGACGGTTGTTCTGTTGATGCTTAAATATATTTGAGGAATCCTACTTACTTCTACTTGTTTGACTTCATTTAGAATGTCGGGTTCTGAATCAGGACACATATTTGGTGAGGCATCTGCTATGCACATAATGGCTTGTTGCAATGAAGGGTTACACTTGTAACTGTGTCCCACACACACACACATACCTTCTCACATCTTGAGGCCACCTACATCGTTACACAGGACATGAGACACAACAGAGTTCTTTATTTTGAGGTCTTTATTTGGTGAACACACAATCACGTGGTTACATAGTCCTGGGTTCCTGTCACCGGGGATCGAGCTTGCGACGTCGCAATTTGGGGGGGGAGGACCGCTCGGAGTGCTCAGCTCTGGCTCGCCGCCTAGGTGGAGGTGGGTACTGTCCAAGGGACTGTCCAGGGTCATCTACATGTGCTGGTGCAGATGGTGTGCACACTTGATGGTTGTGCCTGGACAAGGGCCGGTTGTGCAAGTGGTGGGAGTGCCTGTACAGGGGGTGGTGGTGGTTGTGCAGGTGGTGGGAGTGCCTGTACAGGGGGTGGTGGTGGTTGTGCAGGTGGTGGGAGTGCCTGTACAGGGGGTGGTTTTGGTTGTGCAGGTGGTGGGAGTGCCTGTACAGGGGGTGGTTTTGGTTGTGCAGGTGGTGGGAGTGCCTGTACAGGGGGTGGTTTTGGTTGTGCAGGTGGTGGAAGTGCCTGTACAGGGGTTGTTGGTGGTTGTGCAGGTGGGGGCAGTGCCTGTACAGGGGTTGTTGGTGGTTGTGCAGGTGGGGGCAGTGCCTGTACAGGTGTTGATGGTGGTTGTGCAGGTGGCGGGAGTGCCTGTACAGGGGTTGGTGGTGATTTTGCAGGTGGCGGGAGTGCCTGTACAGGGGTTGGTGTTGGGAGTGCCAGTTCAGGCCGCTGGTGTGGATGTCTCCCTTTGCTCTGTTGCTGTGCAGTTGGTACAGGTGTGGGGATGTGCTGTCCTGTGGGCAGATATGATGGCTCCCCTCCCTGCGTTGACCGTGAAGGGAAAGGTTGGCTCACTCTCAATATGCCCTCCATCATCTTCATGGCCAAGGCATGGTGTCTTGCACTCTCTTCCCTTTGGATGGATAGCATGTCTCGCATATTTCTGGACATGTCCTGCCAAGTCCTATCCATCCTATCCAACACTTGGCTCAGCCTCTCCACCGCCTGAGGGAAGTGGACCATGTCCTGCAGTGAGTCCGACATGTCGGACAGGGTAGCCCCTATGGCACTAATGTCCTGCCTCACATCGCTCTGCTGTTGGAAGAAGTCCTGCTCCCACTGGTCATCACAGCCAGGTGCAGGCCCTCTCTGCAGCTGTCTGCCATGGATGGGACGAGCAGGTCCTACAGCAGGGGGGGGTGGCAGGTGGGAGCCTGTGGGCAGGTGAATGGTGCCCAGGGGATTCCGGCAGCACAACAGGGCTGGTACTACCCCCAGATGGTGGAGAGGATGGCAGGGATACACTGTCTAGGGAAGAGTGGGTAGGGGAACCACCATGTTGGTCCTGGACGTGAGGACTGTGAGGGAGTGATGTCTGTGTTGTGATGCGTGGGTGCTGTGGCTGGTTTGCTCGAGTCTGGGGACAGGCCTTGGTATGCTTGGGAGGAGGCTGATGGACGTTGCTTGGCAGAGGAGTTGATGCCCTGACCGATTTAGCCAATCTGGCACGATAGCGCGCATTGGCATCTTCATCGTCATCAGACATGTAGTCCTCATCATCCACCAAGTAGACGTCCTCAGGAAATTCCTCCTCCTCCTCCTGAACAGTGCTTGCAGCCGACATCACAGCTTGGAGGATCAGGGGATTCTCCCCTCTGATTCCCCGTCGGCCCGCACTGGTCATAGGCCTGTCATCCTCGTCATCAGCATCCCCTGGAACAGAGGTTGCAACCTTATTAGGGATTGACCTGGTATGACATGTGGTGCAACACAAGGGTTTGTATTAACTGTACTTTGCATCAATAGATGAGGATCATGTGACCTGTGTAGGGTACCACCACAAATGACAGCTCACACCATAGCACTGAGGTATTACACAGATACAGGCAAACTCACCAGCTCCAGCCACAACTCTCTGTCCCTTGGTGTTCCCCCCCTAGTGTCACCTGCTGGACCTGTCTCCTCACGGCTTTTGTAGGCCTAGCTGTCCCTGAACCAGCAGCTGTAGAGGGAAGTGACAACATTCTCAATTATCTGCATCACCAATTGTCAGACAGGCACATGACACTCCTGATTTGTATTTCACTTTGTACACAACAACTGCTGATTACATGCAGAGGGGAATCAGGATCTCTGTCATGGCTTTGGAGTCGAAGCCAGTGACACACCTCATGCCAGAATTACCTGAAGGACAGGTGCGCGATGGTTTCAACGCTGCAGCCAGGCTGTCATGCAGTCCCCGGGATGGTGCACGCTGCTGTGGTTTCATCCTGTCAGCAGCTGTGATAAGACATACAGGTCTATATTTTTCAACCACAGATGGTAGCTCTGAGCCAACATGTCATTCTCAATGTCCATTTGTGCGTAATCCAGAACAATGTGCAGCATGTTTAGCTCCTGAACTTTACATTGGGGCAACTGCTCACATGCAGCAGTTGCCAGCTGTTTCCTCCACACAGCAGTGACATCACTAAGATGACACATCAACAGACACACATGTATGAGAAGATTACTGATAGGAAGGGATAAATGACCCGGATTCCTCCCCATTACACTGCTTTCACCTTAGCCATTCAGACTTACATATTTCCAGAGTCTCATGTTGTTTGTTGTCAAGTCAGAAAGGGTTTCATGTGTGAGATTAGCAATAGTCAGGGACATGATGTTGCTCATTTGTGCTTCCCCACGCATGAAGTCACACATATTTGTATGAGAGAACACAGATGTCTTATGTCCATCCTTTGAGTGTCCTCTCTTTGCGTACTCTATTTCCCAGATCATGGTACTACTTAGCTGACGACGATTGGTGTCTTGTACAGCAGACATCCAAACCTCATATGTCAAACACTCACCTATACATGTGAATACAGTAGGAGAGGAGGCAAGCAGAATGTAACATTTGGTTTATACTCACACATTGCGGATAGGCTGAGAGGCTTTGATGCCTTCTGCCTGCACTGGATTAGCGTGTTGCTCTTCAACCTAGTCATTTAGCAGGTGTAACTGCATGAAGATTCACCTTAGCAGGCCCCACATTCATCTCAAAGGTACACTACTGGCATCAGTGTTGGCCTCAGCCATGGTATTTTCATCATGGTGTTTCCTATCATTGAATTGCAAGCGGGTTGTGTTTTGGTCACTTCATATGACTCATGGTACTATTGAATGTCCATTCTGCACTCACTTGGCATACATTTTGTGTCATCCTTTCATTAGCCACCAGGGTCTGATCTTGCATGGGTTCAAATGCCATATGTGAGCATATTGTAATGCAGGACAACAGTGTTGTAATACACATACAACATACGGCGGACGTGAAAGGCACATTTCATGAGAAGTCAGCCTGATATATTCTTGGGTTCCCCTCCTTTGGCCCAGCACCGGAACAGTGTGCGGGCCCTGAACAGATGTCACAGCCAACCTTGTAGCAGAAGTCAGTGTGTGTCTTTGATTCTGGGAGGACCTCGTTGTACCTACAATAATAAGTGTGTTTTGCTACTTTACATTCCTGCAGCCACATGTGATGCACTAGATTTCTGGCACAAAGGATGAGAACAAGCAGTTGTGGGCACCAGCATCGCTGAAGTGTGTTATACGTAAATTCATGATTGCTCCCACATGACTTCGAATGGGCCCACTACCTGGATGCAACCAATATCACAATGACATGTCTACGGATCCTGATGTGAGGTCCACTATCGTGTTTTGTTGATGGGCAACACAAAAGCCAGACAATGTAAGTGGTACATGACCAGCTGTGTGGACTGGGAATTTGATCTATATTGGAAACATTCAAAATTGGACAGTGTATGCATTGTCAATACTAATGACCCTGGGATCTCACTTGTTCATCATTGCCATATTTCAGTCAATTAGTTTGATTGATTACGTCTACAGACACCATTACAACATAGTGGGGACACCCTTTTGAGTAGTTGTGGCACTCGATAACAGGATTGGATTGCCAGGTCTGGGGATGTTGCAGAAAAACATGTCATGTTCCGCAATTACGAAGGTTTGATGAGCCAAGACATGTGATATATTGTCTTCAGCTGTTCACAATTATAATTAGCTAAAGGTGGATGTCCATTGACAACTCCAATTGTAATGCAGCTATTTGTTCATCTCTGGTTGACTTTCATATGTGGGCACTATATGTCCCTCGGTCACTCCTGACAATGTATGCATTTTGACCATCTCCTGGCCACTTTGACTTACCAGTCGGTGAGGGTGGTATGCCTATCACTGTACGGTGGCGATTCCTCCCAGTCGATGCAGGGACCTCTGCTGCGGCAGTTGTCTGTGTTCTGGCTGAATGTGTCAATGGGTGAGAAGAGAGAAAACTAAACATCTGGAATATGTGCTTGTGGAACATTTCTGTGATTTCCCCATTTCTTCTGCATGCGAACAGTGTTATGCAGTACTGCCGCTGACTGGGCAGGTAGGAGCAGTGGTGCATTGGGGACGTAATGGCGTGGCAGGGTGGGAAATGTACAACAGAATAGGTGTCTGACTTTTGGATCTGATTCTTTCACCTTCTGCTTTGTGCTTTAAGCTGGCACAGGGTGATTAACTTCTTTGATATTTAGTGGCATGTTTCCACGCCCCTTGTAATACATTTACACCGCAGTTGCGTCACTTCTGTGACACAGCGGTGGGGTAATACAGGTGACACATTTAGACTTATTCACAATGTTATGCATCTATGGGGATGCCTCACGGTGTGCGGTCCTGCGCAACATTAAACATGCATCAGCTGTGATGTAGGCAGGGTGTGTGTTTATTTGGTTATGCCTCGTACAAGTGATGCATTGTAATCGACGGCATTTCACGTAGTCACTTTTCATAGGGTGGTGCCATGTAAACTTAAACCAGCTTGAGGCACATGTAATGAGTGGCCCTGAACGTTAGCTGTAGGCGGTCCATGGACATTGTTGGAGTTGCGTCACACTTGCGACACTACTCCAGCAGAGCACCCCCCCTAATGCCATCAGTTGCGACACCCATCTGTCTATCCCAGCGCCACAGTGCACCGCATTGTCAATGTGACGCATCCGCGGTTGCACAAGAGTTGGATTGCGTGTGGCATTGTTACTGGTGCATCTCTGCTGATATTTGTCAATTGCTTCTTAGCGGGCTGGTGTATTACTGCAACTGGACAGTGCCCATGTTTTCTGAAGTGGGGGAGGGATTTGCCATTTCCATCGCTAAGGATTGTGGGACTTGTAGTGCTACATACAGAGGGTGACACAGGAGTCTCTGACTGACGGATTTATTTATACACTTTGGACTACTTCCTTATTCACACTGACAGTGCAACACAGACATTCTATTCATGCACTTTATCTTTTCATCCCACTTACCTGGTACCACGTAGCGGTCGTCACTGACAGGCAGCCCATGGACCAAGTGGGGGTGTATGGTTGTCAGGATATCCTCCTCCAGTGGGGTGAGGCGGATGCGTGGTCCAGAGTATGCGGTTGGGAGGATCCATTGTAATTCAATCTGGGAGAATTTCTCCTTTACCCTCAGCCGCTCATCCTGCCATTTATTTTTTTAGGTCCTGGACAGTGCGCCTCTCCTCCCCCAATGCTGTGACAGCAGTGGATAATTGCTGCCACAGGGCTGCCTTCTGTGTCCCACTGGTGCAGTAGGGTGGGAGTCCATAGAGGCGTTTGTGGTGCCTGACAATGAACTCCACAAGCATGGTGGTCTCCTCTGCTGTGTAGTTCCTCTTTCTCTTCAGGAGGCACATTTTTCTTAGCCGGTGTCAGCTTGCAAATACAAACTCTGTGTGGCCAAACCTGTTCCTTCACTGTGTGCTGCTTTTAAATGTTTTTTGCTGCTGGTCAATCAGTGTTAATTGGCTTCAGCTGGATCATGGTGGGGGATGGTAGGCACTAGCAACATGATGGCTAACTGGAGCTGTTGGCTGGGATTGGCTGGAGTGCGTCAGCTGATGCATGGTGGGGGATGGTAGGGACTTGGACAGGTGTTTTACCCTTGGCTCAAATGATCAATGGCCAGAGTTAATGTAGTCTGGTCCCAATTCTGATTTTCCGGCCTGAGAGTGGATTCCGGCCCGTATGCGGACTATCCGGCCCGTATGCGGACTATCCGGCCCGTATGCGGACTATCCGGCCCGTATGCGGACTATCCGGCCCGTATGCGGACTATCCGGCCCGTATGCGGACTATCCGGCCCGTATGCGGACTATCCGGCCCGTATGCGGACTATCCGGCCCGTATGCGGACTATCCGGCCCGTATGCGGACTATCCGGCCCTGGAGCCGGACTTTCGGCCCTGGAGCCGGACTTTCGGCTCTGGAGCCGGAAATTCCGGCCCGAGTGCGGACGTAAGTTCTGTGAATAGCAAAAGTCCTAAGCTCATTTTGTGAATAGCAAAAGTAGTAGGTGCATTCTGTGAATAGCAAAAGTCCTAAGCTCATTTTGTGAATAGCAAAAGTAGTAGGTGCATTCTGTGAATAGCAAAAGTAGTAGGTGCATTCTGTGAATAGCAAAAGTAGTAGGTGCATTCTGTGAATAGCAAAAGTAGTAGGTGCATTCTGTGAATAGCAAAAGTAGTAGGTGCATTCTGTGAATACCTAAATGGTAGTAAGTTTAGGATTTAGTCTTAAGTTTGTTCTGTGAATCGGGCCCCTCGAGTCTATGGTTCTCACATGTGGTTTATGTTTTTCCTTATCTATGTTCAGTAATGTATAAATTACAGGGTTACTATAGAAAGGTCTATTCAACAAAACATACTCTTGTCACTAACAATCTCTGATCCTAGGGCTCTTACTCCACTTATGTTATCTTGAATACTCTAAAAGGGATTGGCTGCAGGTTTCTTAGAAATGCTAATATTTTTATTCAGGGCAGAAAGCTTAAAATTAACAAGGGTAAGACTATGACTATGACCTGTGGTAAGAAAATAAAGAAAAACAAGTTTTTTTTTTTAGATGGGGATAAACTTGAGGCAGTTCGACATTTCTGCTACTTAGGTATCACCTTTTCAGGTGATGGGAGATGGGTAAACGAGCAATCCTGTGTTGGTATGAAGATGACCAGAAATACAAATTGCATCTTCAGATTCGCCTCGAAATTGGGGGGTCGTAGAATTCGAGAGATGATTTCCATCTATAATTCAAGGTGCATGTCCTCTGTTTTGTATGGAGCAGGGATATGGGGATATAATCGCCAGATTGCGCTGTCCATCCAGCAAGAGGAAAACAAGTACTTGAAACGACTATTATGCCTTCCTGCTTCTGCCTCAAACGAGATTACCCACAGAGAGCTAGGCATAAATTATGTCACAGATCTGATTGCATTGCGTCCCTTGTCCCTATGGCGGTCCATATGGGCCAAAGAAGAAACTAGGTTTACCCAGGAAGTAATTTTGGACTGTATCCAATTAGATGGGCATTCGAAAATCCCCTGGTTAGAACATATTCACTCCTGGTATAAGATTCTCTTTGGCCAGGATATTTTTAAAGATATTTTAACAACATCGGTTTTAACAAAGCGTATCCTTAAAACCACTTACTTGGACCATACAAAAGGGACCAGAACGAAGGAGTATGCAATGCAAAGTACGTTCAAATTATATTTGGAGTATAACCTTAGTACAAGATTCCCACCTTATCTTACATTTGTTAGTATTAATTCTCATCGCTTCGTTCTAGCACGCCTGAGGTTGGGAATAGTCCACCATTTGGTGGCTTTCCCAACCGTAAAAAAACCCGGGTTATGTCTGTGCCCATGCGATGGGAAATCTAAACAGAGCATCTGCCACTTTTTACTCTTCTGTAATTTTTATTCTGGTTTTAGAAAGTTTTATTTGAAGCAATTATTTTTAGAATATAAGACATACAATACAAGAGCCGCAATACAATTGTTGTTTGATTTGGCTTCCCCAAATGTGTGCTATCGCGTGGCCACCTACATTTTAAAATGCACCTGGCACAGGAAATCAATTATTATATGATTCCCTCCTTCCGTATCCCCGTTCACCCCGTTGGCTATTATATTTATGACTATTGGTGATTTACTGTTAAGTTACATTGTTTGTTGTGTATTTATTTTTGTACTGACATTTGCACAAACTTTTATTACAAACAAACTGCTGCTAAAATGTCTAAATTGAATTAACTCCCCCCCTAACAACCATTACTAAAATGTACTTAATGATTAAATTTAATTTTGTATTCAATGTGATATACTTTATTGATTTAACAATCTTGGCATGGATTGTGATGTGATTTTAAATGTTTTTTTTTTTATTTTATTTTCATAAATTTGATTCTTTATTGTTTTGATGTATGTTGCTATATGGTTGTACTTGTACATACCGAATAAAGCATTTTGACTGACAGTAAGACTGCTAATACTGCTGGATATTGTGGGACATTATGTCTTAGTCACTGGGTTTCTGTATTGATAGGGTATCACCTTTGTAAACCAGATTGATTGTTTTGTCCAGATTTTGGTATAAGGTGGTAAAGGCATTTGTTCATTCTTGGGTATTTTGTAAGGAATATATTCCGTTCTGTGTTTAACTTTCAGCTGTTTGAGGACTGTTTGTACCAAGCACAATGATTTCTGCGGTCATTAAATGTGTGAGGGTTTGAAGTATGGAGGACAGTAAAAGGCCAGTCCCTGTCTCAATGGGGGGGCTGCTTTATCTTTTAAAGTACTGTCTGAATCTAATTGTCCTAAGGAAGTGAAACAGTCCCCCCCTAATTCCAAAGAAATCTGGTATTTGTTATCACAAACCTTAATTCTCTTCTAAGTGTCAGGTTCTCATCATAACTCGACACATGCTTTAAGATGTTAAACGTTGGAGATTCATTATTTCTACTGATAGTTACTCCCTGTTGGTTACTATTTGGGCTCCTGCCATACTTGCGACCCCTCCTTCTGCTCCTCTATCTCCCTCGCCTCTGGAGTCTCTTGGCTATCCGAGCCGACCGAAGATTCTGAGACTGTACTCTTCTTGCATGTCGGTGGGGCGTTGGGCCCTGTTGCGTAGTAGTCTCCAGGTACGGGTATGCAAATTATTTCTTGTAGCATGCTATAAACATTTCAACCTTATTGTTTGTTTTTTCTTTCCAATATTGAGTGGAAATCAATGATTTTAGCAGATTATCCAAGACTGCTTCTCCTTTCAGTCACACTGTCACTCTTGATTTTTTTTTTTTCCAGGTCAATCTGTTTTGGGCTATTCAATTCTTCTAGAGCTGTCAATGCCTAAAACCATCCCGTAATGTGAACAATTTTTTCTAATGTCACAGAAATGCTTCTTAAATTTCTTGCCATGTGTGAAGATGACTTGTATATTTTTGACTTATTACCCCCCATGGGATAATATCAGCCTTCAGACACTCAGTAAATGCTGTACCATATATTTCAGTTCTCACTGCCTTCTTGAATTTCTCCAATTCAAGTAAGTCTGTTCAATTATTTTTCACTGCCAGGACCCTCAACCTAAAAAAGGAATGTCTTCTAATGATGTTAGAAGTTTACTCTTTGGTGTATGACAATGTTTGTTACTCCATACTAGAGCAAGTAATGCCAAGGTTTAACTACAATGCCTTGCAGATGAGTCTGCTCAAAACTATATTGACACAGCAATATGCCCACAACGATCAGGGTAATACTACTAATCAACTATTATTCTGGGGAGGCTCCTTTAGATCAATACTTCGCTAATACCTAAGATGTAATTGGATGAATTATGCCTGAGTGTTCCCATCATGTCTTGATCCATTACATGGCATTGAATATTGGAACAAATCAACTTTTTCTCTATGTTCCTGATTTGTCATTTTGTTTAACTATGCAGTATGTGCAGTGAAAACTAGTGCTAAGAAAGTGAGCATATATACCGAAGCAAGAAATAGATACTGTTGAGAACCCAAAGCTGTTGTGCTGGGTGTACAATAGTCAAAGGGGGACCCTGGTCCTCATACGTGTACAGGGTTGTCTTTGTTGTATACAAAACCATCAACTTCAACAGGACTTTGTCCAAAAGACTATCGACTTTGAGAGGACTTGCCGGATACTGTCTTCAATGTTGGCCTGCTGGAGTTTGACTCACATTTCAGAGACTAATTCAGAAGGTAAAGTCTGTGACTGGTTTGAGCTGCTTAGTATATTTGACCTCAGTCTCATTGCAGTTGCCCTGAAATTGCACCTATGTGCCTGTCCATCATGAACAGTGACTTCAGATTGTCAGTTTACTTTTTCTTGCTGCTTTTTGCTCTGACACTTTAAACACTCAACATCCCATTATTGAATGTAATCATTTTTAATTGTTCTAAAGATTGAAAATGTGTTTCACTTCTAGAAATTGGTTGCAGTATTTTCATTGTATTTCTTAACTTAAATATTTTGGTACTTCTATATACATGTGTTGCTTATCTTTAAGTTAGGCCTGTCTGCACAATGCTGTAGCTACCAAGGGTTGAGTCACAGTTTATTTATTTAATCTTTGTGTTCACCCAACAAGATTTTCACTTATTTCTTTGGAAGAACGCTCATCCTCCCCAACTAACTCATTTTCTAACCACTTCCAAAATGAATTATCAAAATAAAACTACAACATATGAGTTAACCATACTTCTAATAAGAACACCAATTTATTTTGGGATTAGAAAATGATTATTTGTTAGTAATTGACATCGTGCACAGTATTGCTAGATACTCAATATGTCTGTCTGGGTGTGTGTACATTAAATGGATGTATCTGCTTCTATGTGCCTTCACATTATTCCCATACACCCTAAATGACAGGTTGTCCATGATTATACTCTAATCTCAAGAGATTTAAAACCACTACTCAACTATGAAATGAATGAATGAATTAGCACTTGTAGAGCACCTGGTTACCCGTGGGCATCCCAGCCCTAAAAGTAGCACCTATACCAGTTCTAAACATATCAAGGGAAGAGGAGAGCTTTCAGTTTCTCGTGAAAATTCAGGTAGTTTGGCAGTGAATGGATATAGAGGGGGAGGCGGTTCCAGGTCTTAGCAACATTATATGAGAAAAGAATGCCTCCACTTCTAACCCGTTTAATTTTTGGGACTGTCACCAGATGTTTCATTTCAGACCTCATGGCTCTATTGGACTGGTATGGGTGGATCATAGAACAAACCATTGAGGATCCTTCTTCCACAAGTGCTTTATGTGCAATGCACATGCTCTTAAACTGTATTTTCTCCTGATTTGGGAGCCAGTGTAAAGAGGTCAGGGCGGGTTTGGCTGAGAGACATTTAGGGATGTTCAGGAGCAGACGGGCTGCACAGTTTTGTACTGTCTGCCGTATTTTCATCATGGAGTGATGAGCTCCTAAGTATAGAGCATTGGCATAGTCAAGCTGTGACAAAATCGGAGCTTGAACTAGCAGTCTCCTGGCCGTGAAAGGTAGTAGAGGGAGAATCTTCCTAATCATCCTCAAGAGACCATAGCAGCTGGCTTCTACTTTTCGGCTTGTTCCTTGAAGTCAAGGTTCCATTCGAGCCAAACCCCCAGGCTCTTAATGTGCTTTTTTGGGGCAGGAGGAGGGCCCAAACTGTTAGGCCAGTGTGAATCTATATTGGAAGGGGTGGAATTTTCCAAGGAGCATCAGCTGAGTCTTTGCCTCATTGAGCTTAAGATAGGAATTATCCATCGATCTGGAGACTTTGCCTAGTCTGGTGATTAGGCCCGGTTCAGAATTGTCATTTTTATTAAGGGAGAACACCAATAGAGTGTCGTCAGCGTAGATGACAATCTGAACAAACGGAGTAACCATTTCTGCCAGGGAGCTCATGTAGATATTAAATAAAGTGGGACTCAGTGCAGATCACTGGGGAACTCCACAAGTGATTGGATGTTGATTTGAGGAAGTTTCATCCTCAGTCTGAGAAGAGACTGTTTTCCAAGAAGGACTGCAGCCACTTCAGTGCTATTCCAATCACTCCTGCATTCTTGACTCTACTAATCAGCAGAGTGGTTCACCGTGTCAAAGGCTGCGCTCGGGTCCAACACAATCAGTGCTGCGCAGCCTCCACCATCGATGATTTTTCTAGTTTCCTCTACTATTGCCAGAAGTGCAGCCTCATTGCCTTGATGTGATCTGAATCCTGTCTGAGGGATGGAATTTGTTATTTTCCAGGAATACAGAGTTCACATGCTTCTTAGCAATTTTACTTGTTTCCTGGCTACAGGGATATCGGTCGATAGTTAGTCCAGTCTTCCGGGTCAAAGCGTTTTTTTTTTTTTTAAAAAGGGCTTTGACCATCGCCTGTTTCCAAAGTGGGGGCACAGTTCCCGGCAAAAGAGGCATTTATCAGTTCCAGTATGACCGGAGAGATAGACCCAAACTTATTTATGTTGTGTTATTTCGTTTATTCTGCCGCATATTTTCATACTTAATTGTCCCTTAACTTCAGTGCCCATGCATACAATGGCTAATGTTCATCTTCGTTAATGCTAGGCATTGATCTTTTTACAGTGGATGATTATTTTAACTGGTTTGTACAAAAAGAAAGAGAAAAAAATAAATGTTTTAAAAAATAACCTCTAACTTTTACATAGTTGGCTAAAGCACATTGTATGCTCAGTTGTGTATAATAGAAAACGTGTATGTAATTTTGCGTTTATCTGCAATCATCCAACAGTTTAAATTTTTCTGGAAACCTGAAACCAAGTGGTGGACGTGCTCTTTAAATTGCCAAGCAATTCCTGTTAAAATCACCAGAAGCAAAAACATCTTATTGAAAACACAATAGTACCTTGGAAGTATTCCGATAATTATTTTCAAATCAGCCCAAAGTCATCAGGAACAATGTCGGCTTGTAAAGTTATCTGAGAGTCTTTTTCAAGTCATCCTTAAATCATCAGGTATAATGACACCTTCTGAAGTCAGCAGATACTCATTTTCAAGTCATCCTCAAATCATCAGGCTGCTTTTTTCAGCTTTGCGGATGACTTCAAGAGCTTGATGATGTCTGATGTGAAAATGACATCTAATGTAGTTGCATGATCATCTGCTGACTCTAGGATGGCTTCTAAAGTAATCCTGTTTGACCTGGGCAGGTAACATGCAGACAGAGACTTCTTTCTGCTGGTAGCAATTACAAGGAGTAATTTACAGGGAGCGATTAACAGTCAAAAGAACTGCGTGCCCCATTGTATTACATATTACATTCAGAGTTTGGTGCTGACCCAGAGCAAGTACTCTTCATTTATACCGCCCACCTGCATAGTGAACAGGTGAACCGACCTCTGCCTGATGTAACATTTCATATACACTGACTTACCCACCTATGGTTAATAGTTATAGGCTCCAGGGGGAAAAATGCGGAGTGCACAGTTAGGAGGCAATTATATGCTGCAAGTTTCGCAGGCTGTTGGTTTGTGGTTGTCTCACAAATGAACAGCGTCTTGTGGCAAGGCACACACCGCAGGAATCTTGTTTTTACCTCATGCTCACAGGTTTCAGATCCCGATATGATTTCCATCGTCCGAGATTGGAAAAAGGAATGGTACAATTGATTTGAGACACTTTTCTAGGTAGAATATGCGGGCTGATTCCCCCCCCCCGAAAAAAAAATCTGTACCATTGAGTTGGGCGACAAAAGCACCTGTTATCCAGTACCTAGATGGGGGTGGACCTGCGCTTTACAAATATGTGGGATTATGTTCCCTGCAACCCCAGTTGTGCTAACTCGTGAAAGTAAAACATGCACAGTTTAGCGGGGTGGTACGTATACGAAAATGTCTAACATGATAGTACTAGATGTACTAAAACGTTCTAGACCAGCTTCCAAGACCTGCAGCTAACAAGAAGGCAGATGTCTGGCGCAGGTCCCAGGTCGACCAGTCCACGGTGTTTCTGATGGTTTGTGGTAAACGTAGAAAGGGAATACAGCAATATGAAAAATCAGTACCTTGGGGTTGGGTAACAATAAACAGCTGCTATTCAGTGCTAGGACCCCCCTGGGCGTAAGTGCACTTTACAAACACATATGTTATGTTCTCTGCACCCCCGGCAGTGCCAACTCAGGATTTCATCCTTCCAAGATAAGAAACAAGTAGAATTGAAGGAGTAGTATATAAAGAATAAGGTCCAATATGACAAAAATACTACAAGGAAATGCGCAATTAGGTTGTATACTGGAAATTAAAAGTTGCAAAAAGGTACGTTCAAGAGTGGAGTGTTGCATGGAAAATATTAGTAAAACAGTGCAATTGATTGGGGCGTCAAGGGTGTCAGCAGTGGCCCACATGCAGCAGGCGCGCACTGGAGCTACTCTGCGACAAAGTTGTAAGGGGGGAGTGGGAGACAGATTAACCTCTAGCAATTGCAGTTTAGATCTTGCACAGTCTCATGATTCAGTACTGTAGCAATTTTCAATTTCACTCTAGGAAGCCATATCTGTTGCTTATTTGCCTAGGCAACTATCTTCCTTTGACAGAGGCAATATTAGGACTGGCAATGGGTCCAAAGGTTACAGGTTGTTTAATTAGAGGGAAACTTGACAGATGAGCCAGTTCTGTGTGGCGCACTAGGCTAGGGAAAGATTGCAGCCTTATGTGAACCCACGCCAAGAGAGGCCCATCGCACAAGCCAGAATCACTGGACCGGCGGGTGGCTTGACGTACGTTCTTCTTAGATACAAACAGGTACTCTCGGCCAGAGTACCTGCACTGCTGATTTTCCATCTTAGCACTGGGGATACCGGATAAAATTAATTGAGCATAGCCGAGTGCCATGGCACACCAGACTGTTCAGGTACTATTATACTACCCACATGTGCCTATGCGCCTCCTTTACCATACTCCGGATGGTTAGGACAGTCAATTGTGGACCCGAAATGACATTAATCGGTGGTGTTTTGCCCACACCCAACCTAGCAGCTTCACACATGAGGGTCCTTACTTTGTCAGTTAACTTTAGGCCCAAGGCAAGGTACACTGGTAATCCTTTTTTTCCCTTCTTCAGTATTTATTGAATGGTTAAACAGGTACTAAGGTGGGGGTACCTTTGGCAGTATTGTCATGCCTTGAACGTACGTAGTGATGAAGTAATAGTGTCCCAAATGGCGCAATACTTTATATACTTTTGTAGAGGGAGCTTCTAAAGCTTCATTTGGTATAACAGTGCCAGGCTAAGGGGACGACTTGGACAAGGAACAGTCTTGAGTGGTTACTCAACACTGGTGGTTAGAAGGGATGCTGTCAAGAGGAAAATTCAAACTAATTCGCCTTAAACACATGATGGTGAGTAAATAGGACTTGCAAGTCCCGCTGGGTGCCTGCCACCTGGCCACTGCAGGTAGCTGATGGTGATCTCTAAGGGCTTAGTAAGGGTCATGGCAAAAGAAATCTGGGCTGATTCACATCGGGGTGTGTTGGTCCCTACCTCATTTCACAGGATCACTCCCTGTTGGGTCTATCTAACGATCATCTCAAAGGGCTTTTAATTTCCAGCCTTTCTTGTCTCTTCTATACTGTTAGTAGGTTAGCCATGGACTTTAATTAGTGCTGCAATGGCCCTCTATTGTTTTAGTACAGCAGCTAGTTTACCGGTGCGATTTGGACCATCATCGGCAGCGGCTCACAGGGGTAGCAGTAAAGCTTCCTTTTTATTTTGCCCGGGATTGGGTCTGGCAATGTCTTCAAACATTGCAGCCTGAAACTGAATAGGCAAAGACATACTTGTGATGGTGCAATGCACACTCAGCAGCAGAGCTAACTGAGTTTCAACATGATCCTAGTATACAGTCAGTGATAAACATAAGGTTATGGGCTACAAACAAATAGGCACTTTCTGTATGCTGTGGCATGAGGGTGCCATTCCCAAGAGGGTGTGGGTTGCCTTGATAGTACCGATATGGAGAGGATGGAGATCTAATACGTACTACTACGAGAGCACATTTTGCAGCCATGGTTAAGGTTCAATTGATTAAATTGATGGCATGTTACCAGTTGCTTTAGTTAAGCGAATTTTCCTTGGGAGTTGTCAGCGAACATTCAGACTGCAATTTTGGTGGTTAGCCGGTCGGCAGGCCTTGTAGATGTGTGTTTATAGCGCAGGCATGTCCAAGTATGGGTTAAGGGGCCTGAAGTCTGTCCTGGGTTACAAGTTCACAGGCATGTGGAGCGGCAGAACTGAAAGGGGCTTGGGTTCGACCTCTGGTCGCAGGTTCAGATCCTGGTAGGTCTACTTAGCATTTCATCCATCTGAGGAAATGAGTACCATTGAGATGAGTAACAATAACATATGCAAATTCTCCCGCCCTATAGCCTTGGTTGGCAGCCATGCAGGTTGTGGAAGTTGTCATCCAACGAGTGTGCTAGGGAGTGAAATATTGGGGAAACCTCTGGGCTAAGCACAAATGGGGCTACAAAGTATTAAAGAACTCTTGGCATTCCCAGTATTCAAGAAAGGGCAGGTATTTATACTTATGGTTCCTCTCTGGTTCACACTGTCCTGTATGCTCCCTGGTATACTAGCAGAAGTTAGGGAGGGCAATGCATCACCTAGGGCACTGACTGACTGAATGCAATGGACATACTCCGACAAGTGCTATACACAGATAACTGGGTGACAGAGGAAGTAAGGTGGGCTTGTTAACTCTTACTTCCACGCGCATTGGCACTTCATGTCAGGAGTGGCTTGTCAAAGGTATTGCTTTTCCGCCAGGCAATGTTAACATTGAAACAACACTAAACTATTGGTTTTAGGTCATCCTGGGCGCATATACATGAAGGGCTGGGCGAGGCGGGTTCCACGGATACTGGGTCCCCCTCCGAGTTGCAGACTCAGCAGGACATGCTAACTGGTGGGGCGATGGAATCCCAAGGCATTTAAGGGGACAGCCGGCCATAAGCCACCCTGTGAGGGGTGGTGTAATTGTGCAGGTGCTGGAACAGCTTCTGTAGAAGCAGCAGCCTGGGCAGGGGGTGGTGTCTCCCCTCTCACCACTGGTGTCTGACAGCTGGGAGGCAATGACTTGACTTTCCAGGGTAGGAGGGTCCTGCTGCCAGAATTGAATTCCTCCTGGTGCAAGTTATGCATGTATCCCTGAACAGAGGGGTTTTGGTTTTATCAGTCTAAAGTCCACAGGGAGTTTAGAAAGGATGGGGGCACCTGTCCAGAAGGGGCATTCTGGCCTCCTGTTCTGTATGGGCTTGGACTTGTTTTGGCTGGACCTGAGAGAGGCCCGGTAATCAGAAGGATGTAGGTAAAGATGCCTACCTTGGTGGGGGGTCCCTGGTTGTGACGGTGGCCACCCCCAGAGCTGTGGAGGAGTTACAGGGTGATCCAGACTCTGCAAGGTACAGAAGGGTACTATATGCAGCAGCACAACAAGGGTGCTAAACCCAGGATACCCAGGGATGTCTTAGCGTTGTCCCTTGAAAGAACGACTGCGCCCCGTTAGTCCTATGGGCGGTTGTGGGTCTGAGCAACCGGGGGGTGCCTGGAACGCTCCGCCCACCTTATGGGGGGTGTGAGTAAGGGCGTGGACCGGCGGTCCACTGATGGGAGGGGTGGCCCCTCCCAAAATTGGTAACCACCGATTTTCGACTATCACGGTGTAATTTGGCTCATCAGGCAAGCAGGCGGCATAGGGGCTGGCCTGCCCTTGGTTTGCCCGTAAGATAACCCACCATATTGGCATATTTGTTATGGAAATAAACCTGCAGCAATTTTCTCCACTAACAAAGTGTCTTGGGGTTTATTTATGTATGTTGCTGTATGAGAACTGAGGAGTGTTGCCGATATTGGCAGTAAGGTTTCCAGCACCAAAGTCTGCAGTCTAGCCGACGGACCACATCCTCTCCTCATCCTGTTCCATTTTGACTGAGGTTGAGAAGACACTTACTAACTGTAGAAGGAATCAAGCAAGCAATGCCAAATGTGTGGCACAGTTGCTGATACTACCATCCATTTGCATGTTTAAAGCTAGTAAATTGGCTTAATATGAAAGCCCAGGGCAGAGATAGCATCTGTTCATGCTTTACACATGTGCAGCATAGCCCCAGAAGTCTGTGGCCCTATTGACATACCCAGTGCTGATGGATCAAACGCATATTCAGGTGGATTGATTAATGGATTATAAATAAAACCTTTGACCTTGAAATAATTTAGTTTGAAATATGTAAAAAAAAGTTTCTCTTTTGCCAGTTGATTTCATGTTGCACAGTGCAGATGATTAGGGATTGCATAAAATACCAACCCAAGTATTGCACAGGCGAAGTCTGGTTGAATTGCAACCAATACTGAAATAGGTACACCCTATAGCAGCCAGAATGTTTCTTTTACTGTATTGATATAGTGAAAAGACAGAACCGCAAAAGTTTTTTTTTTTTGGGGCTTTTTTTAGTAATTTATTTTTAAGGAAAGTATTCTTTGGGGTCAGGATGTGGGAAACCAAGGGTGGTCACTATCTATCTACACTATCCCAGCAGTAGTCACTTCAACTAATTGATATGCCAATGCTCGACAGCTGAGGCAGCTTCAAGTATTGTATCTTTTTATATGGCGCTTGCCACTTACCCCACTTGATAAGGGGGTTGAAATATTTGCCTGAACAGGCAGCACCGTGCACTATGTAGGGTGTGTAGCTGGAAGAGTGTTTTAGAATTTAACCTTTTTAGAAAGTGTTTCCGTATCATGTGCAATTACAATCAAAGCGTAGTTATCTTCTTGTGGGTCGCAGTGCTTTTCACTATGGTGAAAAAAGATTATGAATAAACGATAGGTGTGAGTTGTATGTTTGAGATGCCATCAGCAATAGATAGCTCCACAAGGGCCTTGGCAGTAATCTTAATTGTAACAAGAACAATCTAGCTCCTGTTTGTGTGTTGGTTGCTGCGTTAAGGTGGACCACGCTAATTTATTAAGAGGCTGAACAGGTTTTAGATTAACAAAAATTTGTTACGAATTCCTGGTATGCAGTCCTATGTGATCATCACGGTAGGAAGAAAAGTGAAGGTGAGTGTTTAGTTTGAGGGAATCTGCAGTGCAGGGCTATGCCAGAGTAGTCAGATTGCCACCATTGTCGGGCACATCTTTCAACAGCATGCCTACTTTTGTAGTCTGCCAGTTTAGTTGCTGTAGTGTGGCTAGTTGAAGTGGTATGGGCTAGAGACTAACTCACAGGGCTGCTCTGAAGTCAGTCTCATGTGTATGTTTGTATATAGTCTCTTACATTCTATTATGAGTCCCCTAGGCTTTCAATAAAGAATTGGGCAGGAAAGTAAGGTAGGTGCTTTGGGGTGACTATCCTATTTTGAGGAAGGGTTGTTTTAAAGGTGAAGCCTGCAGTGCTTATCTACTAGGTTATGATGTTTCAGGGTGCTTTTGGATAACAGCTTAGTTCTATCCCTGTCCACTTTCATACATATAATAAAAATGTCCTAGAACTCGAGGAGCCATGCAGCTAGGTCTGCCCCTTCCCTGAGGGTAGAACACCCAATCCTCGATCCTCCGTAACACTGACAGAGGCCAGTTATTCATCTTAACTGTAAACCAGAATTGGACGATGGCCAGGAAGCACCAACTCAGCAGGCAACTAGTTGTAAAAGAGAAGAGACCATGCAAAATACTGACCATGGTAAACTGGTGAACTAACTCCACACCTTAATCGCATGGAAAGCAAAGACCTCATTTCCATCTCTTTTGAACACCACTACTGGCAGTGAAGTTATGGATTCATCATTGGTTACTATTGTCAATCACAACTTAGTAATTATATCCTTGGCCTTGTTTTTGAGAATTGTGGAATTAGACTGACAGATGCCAGAACATAAAGAATTATGCTAACATAATATCACAGAACAGAGGAAATACGCCCTAAAACAGGCACTGAAGATATAATTTTTTTTATCTAAAAATGTGAATCTTCAGATAACAGCAACCCCTTATTGGGTTTGACAAGCAGGGCAAATCAAATCAGTTGAGTACTTAAAATCTGAAAGAAATGAACGGCCCAGTAAGGGATTGTGCCAAGTACCTGTTAATAACTTTCAACTGTGAGACCGGAAAACCACACTGCTGTTAATTTCACCAAAGAGCTCTCCTAGTGACTGGAGATGGTTGGCGCTCACTCTTGCTTCCAGCCCCTAAAGAACCAGATAATGCTACAATTAATCTGTTCTTACAATGAGTATGGTGATACAAAATTGACTAAAGACCTAGAGTCGTTGTCTCCGAAGAACCTGTGACATTTTTGACGTTTTTGCCTACAGGCGATAGTGACCATCCAAATCCTTGTATAAATGGCTACCACAATGTTTTCCTTCCAGAGGTAAGAACCAGAAATAAAGGTCCTGCTTCCCGTATATATCCATCAAATCTAATACCACTGTCATTCTAATAAAGACTTATGATTGCTTGACCAGTAAGTTCAACTTTGATAAAGAAGAGGAGCAGGTTAAGCATAATCCCATTATATGCAATAATAACATCAGCCCTGTAATAACATTGTTTTAAAAAAAAATGCACCAAAGCCCTTGTGGGACAAAGATTCCCCTCCCCTTAGTTTTTGATGACTGGTATTTTTAGGTTTTTGATCTCTGCACACTGAAGCACTGTACCAGTCCCCAGTGTAGGTTCTCTGACCCATAAAACATGGTAACATTGGCTAAGCCTCAGCAGACAGGTTTAATTTTCCACTAAATACACCAATAGCATGGATAGTTAGATGTCACCTGTGGACTGGGGCACCTATTGTGCCATCCACTAAGATGACGAGGAAAAACAATGCTTCAGACAAGTGGGGCAGCTAGACACGTTGCCTCCTGTGGCAGTCCCTGTGTGTCGCCCCATGGCAGCCGCTTGGAAGAGTGGAGTGGTGGGGCTGGCCGCTGCCCCTCCCCTGCCACTGCTTGAGCTACATGTGTAGCCTGACTGCTGCAGCTCTTGTACCTGCAGGCAAACCTATACAAAAAAAAAAACCTTCATGACAGGAAAGAACCCTACTTTAAAATATGATTTAATTCACCCCTAATTAAACATTGGAGCCCATAAGGTAGGATACATAGTATTTTAGAGTTATAGAACAAGTATTTAGTGTGACCATGGTCCTCCAGTGACTAGACCCCCAAGCGATTCGCAGTGTAAATGGCTGTCATTGATTATATGAGAAGTGCTATGCTTGCTAGCTTAGCTTTTGGGAAAGCTACAGAAATAATTCAACCAGGGTTTAAAATATTTATTATTAATCCTATTCAATTGTAAAGGTGTCCTTTTGCTATATGCACCTGAAAAATATATTTTTTTTTTTTAAAGTTGGACCTTGCCTGTCCGACCCTCCAATAGACTAATTAGCACAAGCTTTCCAGCAGCTGCCCTGATCAGTGCTTTACAGTGGCATCACTAGGGGGGGTGCGGGGTTGTGGACCGCACCAGGTGACACAATCAAATGGGGTGACACCGTGACACCAAATTGCAAAATAATGGGACCCCTGCCCGTGGACCAGCCTGCACGGGCGAGCCCCGTGCCCGGAGCACAGGCAGGGACAGCATGGCATCCATAGGGGACTTTGACCCGGTGACCACCAGCGTGCTGGCCACCAAGATCGAGATCACTGTGTCCTGCAGGTAAGACCCCCGTGCAACTGACCCTCACATGCACCCCCTGACCCCCATGCAGCAGACCCCTCACACGCACCCCCTGACCCCCATGCAGCAGACCCCTCACACGCACCCCCATCACTCCTCCCCAGAAGCCAAGAGCAGGAGGGTGCAAACTCTCGAACCCCCCTTCCCACTCCACAGGTGGCAGGAGTGGGCATGTCCAGAGCAGAGGAGAAGGGGCTCACTGTAGAGGGTAATGCGGGGGCTCACTGTAGGGGGTCCCTTGGCGGCTCACTGTAGGGGGTCCCACGGGGTCAAAATGCACACCAGAACCGGTACAACGACGGGGAGTGCAGAGATAGGGGGCACAGGAGAAATTTGTAGGTATGTACCAACGAGGAGTGCAGAGGTAGGGACATAGGGGAAGTGTGGGGGTATGGGACACAAGGAAAATGTGGAGATGGGGAGTGCGAAGGTAGGGGCACAGGGGAGACTAAGGTAGGGGCACAGGGGACTGCGGCGGTAGGGGCAGAGCAAAGTGCGGAGGTACTTGGCAGAGGGGAGTACAGAGGTACAGGGCACGGAGAAGTGCGGGGGTAGGGGGAGAGTTGAGGTACGGGCACAGAGGGGTGCAGATGTATGAGACACAGAGGGTGTGTAGGCACGGGTGAGTGCGGAGGTATGTGGCACATTGAAAAAGTGAAGGTACGGGGCATGGAGGAGTGCATAGGTATGAGAACCAGGGGGATGCGAAGGCATTAGACACAGAGGGGCATGGAGTTACGGGGCACAGGGAAGTGAGGCAGAAGAGACACATGGGAGTACGGAAGTATGGAATACAGACGTCGGCATCCAGACGACGACGTTCGAAAGGTCACTCACGTGGCTCCCGGACCCGCCATTTTCATCAGCCCACTGCCCACGCTCACTAGACGTGCTTAGAAACACGCTTTGCACTGGTGGACTCGGAAGAGGTCCATCATGGGGTAAGTCGTGAGGGGGTGACACAATGAGTTTCTGCACTAGGAGACACAAACCCTAATGACACCACTGGTGCTTTACCAAACACATCGTCTGAAAACTGCTCACAGAGCAAAGGAAATGGCTTGGACCTTTTCATAGAAAGACGTGTGTGTGTAGTATGTGGCCCATTTCAGCTCAGGAAGAGCCATTTGGGGATCACAACCTTCATTTACTTGAAAGGAACACAGCGAGGCCTCCCTTTTGCATAGCTATGGGTAGAGTCTGACTTTGTGAAGAGGTGCCTTTTGATCCCAGGGTCAAATGTACCAAAGTTGGCACCCTCCTAATGGGAGTGGTGAGCTGGTCCTAGATGCAGTTTGGTGTTGAGGAGGAGGGCCTGGTCTTTTCTGTAGACACATCCCACGCTTGGTCACGGCCTGCTCCTGGGGCAGAAGTGTTCTGCCATGTTGAAATTGTAAGCATAGTGCACTGTGGGATAGTTTGCAGTAAAGAAAAACGGATTTACTGCAAAATGGGAAGTCTTGCCCCAGCACTTAAAAAACAATTCCAACAATAAAATATGTTTTTGCATTGGTTGGGTAGTATCCAGGAGTCACTCCCCCACCCACCTTCTAGTGAATCATACAAGATATCTCACCCAAAACAAATCTGGAGCTGCAGATGTTCAGCAGAGGGACTGGCCTTGTTTCTCACCTGTGCGAGAATAGAAGGGCATGGCCTGCTTCTACTTGTACAGAGGACTGAAGTGATCCCAAGGGTCAGTTGGCTGACCTCTTGCATGGCTACAGGGACAGAACAAACTGAAGAGGCTTCATTTTTCCTTGAGTGACTAACTGATCAGTAATTACTCAACTTGAAATGGTCCCTGCTGCTGGGTCCTGCAGGAGTGAGTCGTGATCCCTAACTGCTATATCTGAAGTCCTGGGAGCCTCAGAAGAAATCAAGAGGAACAGCTCCAGAAAGTATGATTGGGCTCCTAACAGTTTTGCACTTCGGTGACCCCTGGAGCTTTAGCACACCATGTGATAACGAGGCCATATTTTATAAGGGTTTAATTTAATGCAGCTTCAGCCATGCCCCTCTGAAGAATTATGAGCTCTAAAACAGAGTAAGTCTGAAGGTGTGTAGAAATCTTGACCGGGCATACTCACCACACATCTGCCCACACACAGACATTTGTGGTCATCAAATAATCCCGCTCCAAGCATTTCCTGCCAAAAACCAATAGCTTCATAAACCAAACATTTAACTAGTGGAGCTCATCTAGATCAATGCCTGAACTAATAGGTTTGAGAGTTAATTATGTCTGCTAGTGTTCCCCTACGTCTTGAACCATTACATACAATTAATTATTTGAACAAATCAAACAGCCAATTTGTCTTTGTAGTAGATTTTATTTTGTGTATGAAAAAATGAGCATATATACTGAACTTACAAATACACTGTACATACCCCAAAGCTGTTGTCACAATTGCACACTAGTCCTAGGGGGAAAGTCACAGATCTTATACATATAAAAGATTCAATGAGAAATGAAGGAGGGGGGGGGTGTTGACGTTTTGACCCAGAATTATCAGATCTCATCAGGAGAAGTGTCATCTGGCTAGAGCACCTTTAACAAAAGTTGGCTCAGTCAGGGTAATTTCATTTCTGCAATATGAACTCTAGTTAGTTGAGGTTCTGTAATCATATGCTCGCCAAATGATTATAAAAATGAGGGGGTGCCACGGGTAGTTACCAGATGAAGAAGTAAATTCTTCCGAAAGATAACGTCAATCACTTGATTGACCATATTCAGTAGGTATGTAATACACCAGTAAGTCATCCCATGCTTGTTAAAACCTGAAATGTGATCCAGCGTGCATATTTCTAAAAGACAGAGGGGTAAAGATGAATGTTTCCAATTGACTATCTGAGACCTTCGCAGTATCCTGGTGATTAAGTGATGCAATGTATGTTTTATAGACCGTACATCACAGCCAGCCAGTGTCCTCGCTAGAGGTAAATGACATATCTGAATACTAGAGAGAATGTATTCAATGGTCATTTCTTGCGGTGTGGTAATGTACAGTTAATGCATGCAATATACACAAGGTTACTAAGCTCATCCTGCGACTCGAAAAAACCAAAACACTGTTACTGTCCCTCTTGGACCTAATTTGCAGGAAGCGGTAAGGGTTGGTCTGCTAATGATCATATCCAAAATCTTAACTAAATGTAAAAAGCATTATAACAAGGACCTTACAGTGGGGAAACAATGTGTCCTCTCACTAGTTTGCCTTATGTCAGCAATGAAGATGTGCTGGAAGATGCTCCAGCCTAGATCAAGGTTAGAATCCTGGACCACTCAACCACTAACCTCCTTCCGCCATCTTGAATGAGGGTCACAAAGTAAAAACTCAATTTGGTGGCTAAAAGGGCTCTAATCCTCGCTGTCACAGCAATGGCAGTATCTAGCCAGTAATATCTGTCACATACAGGTCAAGGCTGTCATGTCATAGTAAACGTTGGCCCACTAAGTGACTAACGTTAATCTGTTTGTGATTGAATTACTTTCTTGAGTTTGTAATCCACATACAATCCACTCAATCAATACCGTATTACCAGATAAATCTTAGTGAAATAATGCAACTGAACGATACAACAATAGTGTGCCACCGTCACCAAGCAATCCGTGGGACATTAACACACTTGAATTTATTTGCATATACGAAGGCGTCCAGCTTTAGCAAATCGCCAGAGAGACAGGTCTACTCCTAACTCTAAGTCAGTGGTGATACAAGCTTCCAACACTTGTAAAGGAGATACTGAGGTGTTTGTCAAAAATATCTCCCAAGATCAGACTGCAAAGACTCTCCTCATTAGTGTCCCTATTGTTATCAAGACTGGATCATCCCCAGTGGTGATCCATCTATCTAGACATATCATGTATTTATGTACATAGCTGTGGGGACATATATGCTATCGCCATTCATGTGTTCAATATCAACAGTCTTTGTAGATGATAGATGTTGTTCAGATCCTTTGTGGTGCTTTTAAGTAAATCGATTTGCCTGCATTCTCTTAAGTTCAATTGTGTAGAAATGTTGCCACCTCTCATAAGTACTAAACACCTCCACATCTTTCTAATAGATCTAATTTTTTGTTTCCTTGCTTTTAGTGTCATACTAAAGGAGCAGAGTCCTCCTTGCATTTCCTGCAATTCCAGTGCTGTAATTTGACCATTTGGTATGTCTTTCCCACATATACTTTGTTGCAAAGACATTTGATAACATAGGTTACTTTTTGAGTGTTACAATTATAAAATGTCTTCAATGTGTAGGATCAGGAATGGGATGACAGTATCTAGGTATACATGATATATCTAGTTAAGAAAAATGTCACATTTCAAAAGATCTATCACATTTGACAATCCCACATAGTCACTGCATCACTGTGGGTTCTAATTTCCAATGGGCCTACCAGGAAGTCCCTGATATTTTTGTTCCTTTTGAACACCCGAAGTTGAGCTTTGTTGTGTGTCTCTGATTAAAGATATTGTGCTCTTTTTGGGTTACTTCCTGAATTGAAAGAGCTAACAATCACTATTTTTCTCTGACCCGTCGACCTAGTTTTGCGCGCTAGTTACCATTCCCTAGGACAAAGCTATGATGTTTTTGGGGCCCTAGTGATGATTTTCTTGAGGTGCCCCCTTTCCATCTTTCATTTTGAGGTGTCCATCTAATTTAAAGCAGCTCCTCTTGAGAAAATAACTCCTGCTTGGTCTTAGACTGATCAAATGGCAGATTATCCCTCAGAGCTCGCAAGTGGTGACAGTTGTACCTTTAATAGGGCATTTGTGTTAGCTGGCATCTTGCACATCTTTGTCTGGTATCTGGAGTAGTTCTAGGTAGTTGATTTCAGTCTTAGTAGTTGGCTGAGAAAGAAAAGTCTATGCTCTAGTTAATTAAGCTCGCCCATGAAATCTAAAATCCCACCATCCTCACTATTCCATAGTAGAAATATGTAATCAATATAGCATTTTCAAGATCTTATTTTGTCTGTCAGGTAATTATTGATGTGTGAGACACATTGGGCAAAGCATGCCACACTAGCACCTTTATTTGCTCATGGTATTCATGCTTAAAAATAAAAATCATTCCTTTTTAGCTCAACTTTGGCCAAACCTACAATGAATTCAAAGAGATGTCCTTGTGCTGTTAGAGATAAACCTATACCCTCATTGGCATTGCCTTGGGGAATGTTTGTGGATTATAATTTGACATCGAGAGTCACCTAGATGTCCTGCTGGTTGCAATATGCCACATACTCTGCCAGTTGCAATATGCCACATGCTCTGCTATTGATAAATTGCATGCTATCTCTTCCATACAAGGCAATTTTGGGGACCTCTTTGATGTAGAAATCTGCAAATTTGCACTGCTTCTAGGACCCATTTACACCTCGAGTCTATGGGTCTCACAGGTGGCTTATTTGTTTTCCTTATCTATGTTCAGTAATGTATAAATTACTGGGTTACTATGGAAGGGTCTATTCAGTGAAACATAATCTTGCCACTAACAGTCTCTGCTCCTAGGGCTCTTACTCCACTTATGTTATCTTGAATACTCTTAAAGGGATTGGCTGGAGGTTTCTTAGATAATTTAATACTGCTGGATAATGTGGGACATCATGTCTCATAGTCACTGGGTTTCTGTGTTAAAATGGTATCACCTTTGTAAACCAGATTAATCGTTTTGTCCAGATTTTGGTATAAGGTGGTAAAGGCATTTGTTCATTCTTGGGTATTTTGTAAGGAATATATTCCGTTCTGTGTTTAACTTTCAGCTGTTTGAGGACTGTTTGTACCAAGCACAATGATTTCTGCGGTCATTAAATGTGTGAGGGTTTGAAGTATGGAGGACAGTAAAAGGCCAGTCCCTGTCTCAATGGGGGGGCTGCTTTATCTTTTTAAGTACTGTCTGAATCTGATTGTCCTAAGGAAGTGAAATAATCCTCCCCAAATTCTAAAGAAATCAGGTATATTTGTTATCACAAACCTTATTTCTCTTCTAAGTGTCAGGTTCTCATCATGACTCAACACATGCTTTGAGATGTTAAACGTTGGAGATTCATTATTTCTACTGATAGTTACTCCCCGTTGGTTAATATTTGGGCTCCTGTCATACTTGCGACCCCTCCTTCTGCTCCTCTATCTCCCTCGCCTCTAGAGCCTCTTGGCTATCCAAGCCGACCGAAGATTCTGAGACTGTACCCTTCTTGCATGTCGGTGGAGCGTTAAGCCCTGTTGTGTAGTAGTCTCCAGGTACGGGTATGCTAATTATTTCTTGTAGCGTGCTATAAACATTTCAACCTTATTGTTTTTTCTCTCCAATATCGAGTGGAAATCAATGATTTTCGCAGATTATCCAAGACTGCTTCTTCTTTCAGTCACAGTCACTCTTGATTTTATTTTCCAGGTCAATCTGTTTCAGGCTATTCAATTCTTCTAAAGCTGTCAATGCCTAAAACCATCCAGTAATGTGAACAATGGTTTCCAATGTCACAGAAATGCTTCTTAAATTTCTTGCCATGTGTGAAAATGACTTGTATATTTTTGACTTATTACCCCCATGGGATAATATCAGCCTTCAGACACTCAGTAAATGCTTTACCATAAAGTTCTGTTCTCACTGCCTTCTTGAATTTCTCCAATTCAACTAAGTCTGTTCAATTTTTTTTCACTGACGCAACCCTCAACCTAAAAAAAGGAATGTCTTATAGTGATGTTAGAAGTTTACTCTTTGGTGTATGACAATGTTTGTTACTCCATACTAGAGCATGTAATGCCAAGGTTTAACTACAATGCCTTGCAGATGACAGTCTGCTCAAAACTATATTGACACAACAATATGCCCACAACGACCAGGGTAATACTACTAATCAAATATTATTCCGGGGAGGCTCCTTTAGATCAATACTTCGCTAATACCTAAGATGTAATTGGATGAATTATGCCTGAGTGTTCCCATCATGTCTTGATCCATTACATGGCATTGAATATTGGAACAAATCAACTTTTTCTCTATGTTCCTGATTTGTCATTTTGTTTAACTATGCAGTATGTGCAGTGAAAACTAGTGCTAAGAAAGTGAGTATATATACCGAAGCAAGAAATAGATACTGTTGAGAACCCAAAGCTGTTGTGTTGGATGTACAATAGTCAAAGGGGGACCCTGGTCCTCATGCGTGTACAGGGTTGTCTTTGTTGTATACAAAACCATTAACTTCAACAGGACTTTTTACAAAAGACTATCGACTTTGAGAGGACTTGCCGGATACAGTCGTCAATGTTGGCCTGCTGGAGTATATTGACTCACATTTCAGAGACTAATTCAGAAGGTAAAGTCTTTGACTGGTTTGAGCTGCTTAGTATATTTGACCTCAGTCTCATTGCAGCTGGCCTGAAATTGCACCTATGTGCCTGTCCATCATGAACAGTTTTTTCAGATTGTTAGTTTACTTTTTCTTGCTGCTTTTTGCTCTGACACTTTAAACACTCAACATCCCATTATTGAATGTAATAATTTATAATTGTTCTAAAGATTGAAAATGTGTTTCACTTTTAAAAATTGGTTGCAGGATTTTCATTGTATTTCTTATCTGAAATATTTTGGTACTTCTAAATACATGTTGCTTATCTTTAAGTTAGGCCTGTCTGCCCAATGCTGTAGCTCCCAAGGGTTGAGTCACAGTTTATTTATTTAATCTTTGTGTTCACCCAACAAGATTTTCACTTATTTCTTTGGAAGAACGTTCGTCCTCCCCAACTAACTTATTTTCTAACCACTTCCAAAATGAATTACCTAAATAAAACTAGAACATGTGAGTTAACCATACTTCTAATAAGAACACCAATTTATTTTGGGATTAGAAAATGATCATTTGTTAGTAATTGACATCGTGCACAGTATTGCTAGATGTTCGGTATAGACATACTCAATATGTCTGTCTGGGTGTGTGTACATTAAATGGTAGTATCTGCTTCTATGTGCCTTCACATTATTCCCATACACCCTAAATGACAGGTTGTCCATGATTATACTCTAATCTCAAGAGATTTAAAACCACTACTCAACTGTGAAATGAATGAATGAATGAGTTAGCACTTGTAGAGCGCCTGGTTACCCGTGGGCATCCCAGCGCTAAAAGTTGCACCTATACCGGTTCTAAACATATCAAGGGAAGAGGAGAGTTTTCAGTTTTTTTCGAAAATTCAGGTAGTTTGACTGTGAATGGATATAGAGGGGGAGGCGGTTCCAGGTCTTAGCAACATTATATGAGAAAAGACGGCCTCCACTTCTAACCAGTTTAATTTTTGGGACTGTCACCAGATGTTTCATTTTGGACCTCAGGGCTCTATTGGACTGGTATGGGTGGATCATAGAACAAATCACTGAAGATCCTTCTCCCGCAAGTGCTTTCTGTGCAATGCACATGGCCTTAAACTGGATTTTCTCCTGAATTGGGAGCCAGTGTAAAGGTCTGGGTGGGTTTGGCTGAGAGAGATTTAGGGATGTTCAGAAGCAGACGGGCTGCACAGCTTTGTACTGTCTGCAGTATTTTGACGTAGAGTGAGGAGCTCCTAAGTATAGAGCATTGGCATAGTCATGCTGTGACAAAATCAGAGCTTGAACTAGCAGTCTCCTGGCGTCAAAGGTAGTAGAGGGAGAATCTTCCTAATCATCCTCAAGAGACCATAGCAGCTGGCTTCTACTTTCTGGGCTTGTTCCTTGAAGTCAAGGTTCCAATCGAGCCAAACCCCACATATGATTGGCAGTTGATTTGAGGAAGTTTCATCCTCGGACTGAGAAGTCTGTTTTCCAAGAAGGACTGCAGCCATTTCAGTGCTATTCCAATCACTCCTGCACCCTTGACTCTACTAATCAGCAGAGAGTGGTTCACCGTGTCAAAGGCTGCGCTCAGGTTCAACACAATCAGTGCTGCGCAGCCTCCGCCATCAATGATTTTTCTAGTTTCCTCTACTATTGCCAGAAGTGCAGTCTCCGTGCCTTGATGTGTTCTGAATCCTGTCTGAGAGGGATGGAATTTGTTGTTCTTTTCCAGGAATACAGAGAGGGCTGAGTTCACATGCTTCTCAGCAATTTTACTCCTGCCTAGCAACAGGGATATCGGTCGATAGTTAGCCCAGTCTTCCGGGTCAAAGCTGTTTTTTTAAAAAGGGCTTTGACCATCGCCTGTTTCCAAAGTGGGGGCACATTTCGCTGCAAAAGAGAGGCATTGATCAGATCCAGTTCGTCCGGAGAGAAGGTCTCAATCTTATTTAAGATGGTGGGGTGGCTGGATCTATAGGAAAGCCAGATTTTAGATGATTTAAAATCTTTTGCAAGGAAGCTTGGTCTAAGGGGGGAATTCCTCCTACATGTCCTGTTTCTTCACTGAGTATGTTGGTGGTACCAATTGTAGATCTGTTTCCTGAGGAAAGGACGTATAGATAGTTTGTATCTTGGCAGAGAAAAATTCTGATATCTGGTTACACCTATGAAATGAAGATAATAACTGGGAATCACGATTGTGAAAAATCTTATGAGGACTTAAAGAACAGGTTGGCAAACTAAGCAAGATCATGTAGCACTAAAGATTTAAATATTAAACAAAATCGCATATCGGCTTGGGTCAAAATTGATTCCTTTGAAAGATTGTGTCGGCTTCTCTAATCAGTAGTAGTATTTCTTGAGTGCCTTTCTGGCCTAAAAGTTTGACCGAGCTATGTACTTTTCTTGGGGACCAGCTCTCTAAACATTATAATGCAAATTAAAACTATCATCTCAATACTAGAAACTCCTGACACACCAGTAAACTAAAAGAAACAAAACAGCTTAAAGTTTTACAAAAGAATTGGCAGGACGTGTACTTGGAAGTAACACACTTGCAATCTCATTATGAAAGCAATGTGGCAAGGAAAGTAGACAATGCAATAAGGTGGGCTGATCTGAGGTCAGTAAAGTCAGACTTTATTAACTATTCAAATCATATTAACCTTTACTAATGACACAACTTTGATTGACATCAGCTGCACCTCAGTGTATTGCTGTGTAAATTACGCCCGGTATTCCTGTAAACAAGGCTGCTGAAGCTGAGCCCTCTCATGAACAATTCTGCCAGTTACTATTATGATATATTGAATGGCAGATTTTGCTAGACCTTGATTGTAGTCTGCTCTAAGTCCAAATGGTGTCAGCCAGTGTTTAGATCAAACATGAACATTGGGGTTAAACGGCTAACTCCATTGTTAAGAACTTGCACTGCCCAAGACAGCTGCTGTGGAGCTATATTATAGAATATACATTTAGGCTCACACATGTCACTGGCTTATTAGCTGTTCATAGCTTTACTTAATGTTGGAGTTTAAAGATACGCTAAATTGTTAGTCCAAGAACTTGAATTCTGGGCAAAAAATACAATCTAATACAAGTCTATCGAACTGGGTTTTGACAGGGCTACAGCACAAACGATAACCGACTTGTATTGTTAACCTTAATCTTCAGAGCCAAACACACCAATAGTTTTGCACTATTCACTGCTGTCTGAGGTTTTAGATGTGGTTTTGACCGCTTAGAAACACATTTTCTATGGACAAATCTGTATAGTTTGGGGGATCACAAATCAACTGCTTATAATATTGAGATGTGGGTTAGGGTCTAGGAGGGCCCCATAACTCGTTACTTCAGGAGAAGAGAAATGTAACACAAAATTCAGCTTAGACAAGGTTGTGTAATGACTATGGTTTTTTTAAAAATTATATACTACCTTCACCACCCCCACAAAATCTAGAGAGCAGTCTCTCCTCTCTTGTAGTATGATGTTGGCAATAATTTTAGATCAACTACCTGTCAGCCTACAGGGAGCACTTGAACGCATAGTAAATTACTATATAATTGAAAATCCCTGGGAAAATGACAATCTGGTTGTTTGGAAAAACATGAGATAAAGGCGGTGTATAATATTTAAGAATTTGGTGTGGGTAAAAAAAAAAACTTGTAAAAGCATTGTGCTTTCTTGAAACACTTTATTCCAGCGTAGGAGGAGAAATCTAACTGGGCCGACACTGGTACCTACATCAAAGATCATGGAGACAAAGCTAAATCCCACATACAGGGCCATATGTAGGTAAATTATATTTACCGATTTCTTAAATACCGAATTTTACCGATTCGGTATTTATGAATCGGTAAATGTAATGTAGGTAAATTATTACCGATTCGGTAAATATCGGTATTTAAGAATCGGTATTTACCGAATCGGTAATGGCAACTGGCTTCCCATTCATTCCTATGGGCCTCCAGGGAACTGAAGCAATGGGGATGTTTATTTTTAACAGAAAAGGCTTGTTCTTATAATTATAGTGAACTTCTTAAAAGATATATGCAAATATTACCATAATATGTGAGTGTAAAACATTTGAACTGCTTAATTTAAAATTGGTTCCTAAAGCTTACCAAATTAAAACAGTTTGTTCTTCATCCACCCTTGGGAATGTCAACAATCATAACAAGCACTGGCAAAGCCAATAGGGCTCGCCTAGGCAAGAGCTATTGGGTTTGCCAATGTGTTTTAGACATCTTATCACCAGCGTGACTGCTGTTTAGCATGGCTAAACGTTAATGCGTGGACTGTCGTGAAGTGGAATACAGTGAAGTAAAGGGTGGTGGAGTGGCGCAGAGAGTGGAGCAGTGGAGAGTGTGGAGAGGAGAGGAGAGGAGAGGAGAGGAGAGTGGAGAGTGTGGAGAGGAGAGAGGAGAGTGTGGAGAGGAGAGTGTGGAGAGGAGAGTGGAGAGTGTGGAGAGGAGAGAGGAGGGTGGAGTGGAGAGGAGTGTGGAGAGGAGTGTGATGTGGAGTGTGGAGTAGAGCGGAATGGAGTGGAATGTGGAGTAGAGTGGAATGTGGAGTAGAGTGGAATGTGGAGTAGAGTGGAATGTGGAGTAGAGTGGAATGTGGAGTAGAGTGGAATGTGGAGTAGAGTGGAATGGAATGTGGAGTGGAGTGGAATGTGGAGTGGAATGTTGAGTGGAGTGGAATGTGGAGTAGAGTGGAATGTGGAGTGGAGTGGAATGTGGAGTGGAGTGGAGTGGAATGTGGAGTGGAGTGGAGTGGAATGTGGAGTGGAGTGGAATGTGGAGTGGAGTGGAATGTGGAGTGGAATGTGGAGTGGAATGTGGAGTAAAGTGGAATGTGGAGTAAAGTGGAATGTGGAGTGGAGTGGAGTGGAATGTGGAGTGGAGTGGAGTAGAATGTGGAGTAGAGTGGAGTAGAATGTGGAGTAGAGTGGAGAGTGGAGTGGAATGTGGAGTAGAGTGGAGAGTGGAGTGGAATGTGGAGTAGAATGGAGAGTGGAGTGGAATGTGGAGTGGAGAGTGGAGTGGAATGTGGAGTGGAATGTGGAATGTGGAGTGGAATGTGGAGTGGAATGTGGAGTGGAGTGGAGTGGAGTGGAATGTGGAATGTGGAATGTGGAGTGGAATGTGGAGTGGAATGTGGAGTGGAATGTGGAGTAGAGTGGAATTTGGAGTGGAATGTGGAGTGGAATGTGGAGTGGAATGTGGAGTAGAGTGGAATTTGGAGTGGAGTAGAATTTGGAGTGGAATGTGGAGTGGAATGTGGAGTAGAGTGGAATTTGGAGTGGAGTAGAATTTGGAGTGGAGTGGAGTAGAATTTGGAGTGGAGTGGAGTAGAATTTGGAGTGGAGTGGAATGTGGAGTGGAGTAGAATTTGGAGTGGAGTGGAATGTGGAGTGGAATGTGGAGTGGAGTAGAGTGGAAAGTGGAGTGGAGTGGAATGTGGAGTGGAATGTGGAGTAGAGTGGAATGTGGAGTGGAGTGGAGTAGAATGTGGAGTGGAGTGGAATGTGGAGTGGAGTGGAATGTGGAGTGGAGTGGAGTGGAGTAGAGTGTGGAGTGGAGTGGAATGTGGAGTGGAGTGGAATGTGGAGTGGAATGTGGAGTAGAGTGGAATGTGGAGTGGAGTGGAGTAGAATGTGGAGAGGAGTGGAGTGGAGTGGAATGTGGAGTGGAGTGGAGTAGAGTGTGGTGGAGTGGAATGTGGAGTGGAGTGGAGTGGAATGTGGAGTGGAGTGGAGTGGAATGTGGAGTGGAGTAGAATGTGGAGTAGAGTGGAGAGTGGAGTGGAATGTGGAGTAGAGTGGAATGTGGAGTGGAATGTGGGGTAGAGTGGAATGTGGAGTGGAATGTGGAGTAGAGTGGAATGTGGAGTGGAATGTGGAGTGGAGTGGAAAGTGGAGTGGAGTGGAATGTGGAGTGGAATGTGGAGTAGAGTGGAATGTGGAGTGGAGTGGAGTAGAATGTGGAGTGGAGTAGAATGTGGAGTGGAATGTGGAGTGGAGTGGAGTGGAATGTGGAGTGGAGTGGAATGTGGAGTGGAGTGGAATGTGGAGTGGAATGTGGAGTGGAGTGGAGTAGAATGTGGAGTGGAGTGGAGTAGAATGTGGAGTGGAGTGGAATGTGGAGTGGAATGTGGAGTAGAGTGGAATGTGGAGTGGAATGTGGAGTGGAGTGGAATGTGGAGTGGAGTGGAATGTGGAGTGGAGTGGAATGTGGAGTGGAATGTGGAGTAGAGTGGAATGTGGAGTGGAGTGGAGTAGAATGTGGAGTGGAGTGGAATGTGGAGTGGAGTGGAGTAGAGTGTGGAGTGGAATGTGGAGTGGAGTGGAGTGGAATGTGGAGTGGAGTGGAGTAGAATGTGGAGTAGAGTGGAGAGTGGAGTGGAATGTGGAGTAGAGTGGAGAGTGGAGTGGAATGTGGAGTAGAGTGGAATGTGGGGTAGAGTGGAATGTGGAGTGGAATGTGGAGTAGAGTGGAATGTGGAGTGGAATGTGGAGTGGAGTGGAATGTGGAGTGGAATGTGGAGTAGAGTGGAATTTGGAATGTGGAGTGGAATGTGGAGTGGAATGTGGAGTGGAATGTGGAGTAGAGTGGAATTTGGAGTGGAGTAGAATGTGGAGTGGAGTGGAATGTGGAGTGGAGTAGAATGTGGAATGTGGAGTGGAATGTGGAGTGGAGTAGAGTGGAAAGTGGAGTGGAGTGGAAAGTGGAGGGGAATGTGGAGTGGAATGTGGAGTAGAGTGGAATGTGGAGTGGAGTGGAGTAGAATGTGGAGTGGAGTGG